>NW_027675808.1:1200000-1595242 GCF_046562875.1 Panthera onca | reverse complement strand
AATTTATAGATAATGAAACATAACCACAATACTCTCTCCATACACTAAAGAAATCTCACTATGAAAGATACTTGCCTTTTTAAAAAAATATTTGCATGAAAGATTTATACTTTCATGTTTATACATGTGGTGCATTAGATACAAATCAGTAAATGCTCAATAAATACTTGTGTTAAGTAAGTATTTTTTTCTAGAGAAGTAAGTTTATTTCTCTAGAAAAACGTTTCACAACTTTAGCACTGTTGAGATTTATGGTTGGATAATCTTTGTTATGGGGGGGGGGGGTGCTGCCCTGTGAACTGTAGGGTGTGACAGCAGCCCTGGCCTCCACCCACTAGATGCCAGGAGCACATCTACAGTCTGACAATCAAAAATGTCTCCAGACACTACCAAGTGTCACCTGGATGCAAAATCACCCTGGCAGAGAACTGCTGCTCTAGAACGATTCACTCTGATCTCTATAATAACTCTCACACCAAACTTTGCCACAGACAAAAAAGATTTGCTACATAATTTTAGTAGCTTTCGACTAATAAAGTTTCATTCATTCCAAATGAATAACAAAGAGGTTTACAATTAAGTTTAATACAAATTCCAAATATAATGAATTTATATTTGTAACTTACATAAACTTCAAAAAAGGTAGTGATTCAAATGTACGTCTTTCAATAGATTGTATTTTATTGCAGGATAAATCTCTAGGAAAAGGAAAAGGAAAATATTGCCTCAATTAGCTATAAGATATCTAATTAGTAGGATGGTAGTATTGAATAAGTAGCTTTTGGCTAAACTCTGAGTATTAGGAATTGTTATTTGAACCTTCCAGAGCCCCTAACCCTGTCCTCACCTTTCTTAAGAGTCTCACCTTTGTGATCTTCATACATAAAATATGCAACTATAGATCTTGATAGATCTTGGAAGTAATCTTTCCTGAGAGCAGAAGAATTGATTAAATGACTGTTTGTGGCCTCATCAATTTCTAAATTATGAGCTCAAAGTTGTGATCGCCACATATAATTTCTAATATTAAAAGGGATATTCTCACATTAGCACACCTTCCTGGTTTAGTTCTATTTCTTGACACCAAGTCAATACCAGAAGAGGTAAAAGATACCTTTTCATTTAACTTGAAAAGAAGTTACTCCTCTAATCAATACCTAACTTTGAACGAACTCAGAATTATATTATCATATTAATAGAAATTTATTTTTGGTTGTACGTTGCCTAAACGGTCTATGAATTTATCAATTGCTTCAGCTGCAAGTGGGGCCAACAAAAAAACAACACGGTCCTGGATTTTTATTTGGAAACACCCATTCTTGATTATGGTTGACCCTCTTATTTCCATGGATTTCAGCCGAGTCCCTCACTTTCCACCTACATGGGTACCACCATCTTCTGACTGGCATTTTCATCTCTGGTCTCTCCCATTCTAATCTATACTGCACACAGTCACCAGATTAATTCTCCAGGAGTGGTTCTCAAATATCAGAGTCACTTGGGAACTTACTCAAGATGCAAATTCTCAGCTCTACTCTGGACTGAGTGAATCAGGAACTGTGGAGGTGGAACCTGTGTTCTGACAAGGCCTCCCGGTGACCCTGGTGCAGTCTAAAGTTTGTCCTAGAGCACTGCTGTGATAACACGGTAGCGTGGCATATCATCCAAGGCCTTCAAAATCCTAAATCCGGCTCTAGTTTCCTACTCTACAGATACCAAAGAAATTTCTCCTGCATTTTGCCTTTCACTCACTCTATCTTGCAAGCATATTCTTCCCAAGATGTCTATCTGATGATACGTCATAGCCATTCAAGGTTCTGTTCAAACAGTATTTCTCTAGTAACTTCCCTGATCCAACTTGAAGTCTTCCCCCCCTCTTCTGTGTTCCAAAAACAACTTATACTTCTCATTGCCCAAATCCATTTCTTCCCCTCCCCCTCTCCTCCTCCTCCTTCTTCTCCTTCTTTTAATTTTTTAAAGTAGACTCCACGCCCAACCTGGGGCTTGAACTCACGACCCTGAGATCAAGAGTCGCATGCTCTACTGACTCAGCCGGTCAGGTGCCCCAATTTCTTCTTAATATAGTTATTCTGGCATTCCATTTCCTCTGGGCATAAACTCCATGAAAGTATGGACTAGTCTTGCTCATCTGCGTTGTCTACTGTGTTTAAAACTGATGCATGGACAAAGAACAAACTCAAATATTTATAAAATAAATTAACAGCTGGGTAGTGAGTAGAAGGAGCAAAACGACTGAAAAGAAATGTGGTTTTACGACTTTGTGGCTCCCTCTTCTGCACTTTGTCAGTGCTTCATCATCCATTTAGTGCTTAGGCATTATGGTTTAAGCTTCTGTTTATTTTCCCTGTGAAATCATGAGTTCCTACAAGGGTGGGAAGCCTGTCTTAACCATCTGCGTGCCTATGGTACTGGGCATAGGGCCTGTCACATTCTTTTTTAGGTTTTGATTCACATTTTTTTTGAATGAATGAATGAGAACACTTCACCTGACATGAAATAATTGGCTTACAAAGTACCTCATAGTAGAAATAATGAAAGGCCCTATCCATTGCGCAGTTTGTCTCTTTTGGTTTTCTCCAAACTGTGTTTGTAACGTTTGGAGCCCAGATGGCAGAGGTAGCCAAGAAGACCAATACAAAGTGGTTGTCCCCTAAGACTTGGAAGGTTTGATAATTTGAAGGGCTATTTTTAGTGTCATATGAGATTCTTTTTACTCACTACCCTTAAGCCTTCCACATTTGCAAGAAGAATCTATTTTCTAAAGCACATCATTAATAAGGATTAATGAGGGGTGCCTGGATGGCTTAGTCGATTGAGCATCTGACTTCGTTCGGTTCAGGTCATGATCTCACTGCTCATGAATTCGAGCCCCGCATCAGGCTCTGGGCCAACAGCTCAGAGACTGAAGCCCGCTTCGGATTCTGTGTCTCCCTCTCTCTCTGTGCCTACCCTGCTCATACTCTGTCTCTCTCTCTCTCTCTCTCAAAAATAAATAAACATTAAAAAATTTTTTTAAAAAGGATTAATGAAATACACAGCTTTGCATGGCATGGACAAAGAATAAACACTGAACCTCCATAGCAAAGAACATTAGTATCTCTGTATGTCTAATGTACAGAGATATATGCAAACATTTCTTCCTTGACAATGAGGCTGGAGAGATGTTTATTCTGTAATTAGCGAAGTTAGAGGCATTTCTGATGTTTGTTTAGTGTAAACATTTCTAACTATACCACTTAACCATCATTATATTTTTAAAGATTTCATTTTTTTTAAGTAATCTCTATACCTAACATGGGGCTCTAACCTACAACCTCGAGATCAAGAGTTGCAGACTCTAATGACTGAGACAGCCACGTGCCCCTTAGCCATCATTTTTTTAATGTTTATTTATTTTTGAGAGAGACAGAGCATGAGTGGGGGAGGGGCAGAGAGAGAGGGAGACAGAATCTGAAACAGGCTCCGGGCTCTGAGCTGTCAGCACAGAGCCCGACACGGGGCTCGAACCCACAAACTGTGAGATCACGACCTGAGTCAAAGTCGGACGCCCAACCAACTGAGCCACCCAGGAGCCCCAACCCCTTAACCATCATTTTAAACATCTATTTTTATGGTGGCATAAGAATTTCCACACTGATCACAGGAATCTACTCCTGAAGCCAAGTGCACATTGTATGTTAGCTAACTTAACAATAAATGACATAAAAAATAATAATAAAAAAATAAACTAATAAAATTTCCCACACTGAAATCCTTAATCTCTTAATAATTTAATATGTACTTGGTAATACTGCTTACATAATTCACCTGCTTAGTTAAATATTTAATATTTAAATATTTAATTTAGATTAAATTATTTAAAAATTCTGGGTTAATGGCATTCAAATTAATGTAAGTGTTCTATATTTTCTTGTCTTGTAGGTGACAATTTGAGGTTAACTTCAATTCCTCTCATTTTACTAAGCCAACTTTTTCAAACCTTTTCTGTAAAGGCCAGACAGTAAATATTTTAGGCTTTGCAGGCCATATACGGTCTCTGTCACATATTCTCTGTTTCTTTCTCTTCTTTTCTCTTTTACAGCCCTTTAAGAACATGAAAATCATTCTGAACTCATAGGTTGTATCAAGACAGACCATACACAGGATTTGATCCATGGGCCACAAATAATAAATATAAATAAAAGCAGATGGTATATGAACACTTACATAACAAGGTTCATATGGGTGTCCATAATTGCTCAGACTTCATTACCCCTTTTCCTCTACAACTGAAGGGCTTTTTCCTATATCTTGTCTATAAAATTAAAAAGTTGAAAATGCATAGGAGGTATTTAATGCTAGAGATGGGCTGGGTCCCCACAGACTTACAGAGTTATAGAATTTAATAGAGAGAATTATAGAATTCCACTATAGAGAATTATAGAATTCTACTGTTAGAAGAAATTGTTGCAATTATCCAATTTGAACCCTGTATTTTTTAATAAATAATATAACTAAAAACTCATAATAAATGATGAACTGATTAACTTACAAATACTGGAGGGATAGCAGGTCTTCAAATGTGTCTTTATGTAATTCGGTCAGATAATTGTCCCTGAGAATTCTGCAAAATGAAAAGGTCATTTCTGGGTCAAAATGCAAAAATAACTACAACTATTTGCTACACAGGACCGCTAGATGTGAGAGAAACCTGGGTAATGGTGCCACCAAATACACTAATTCTTATTTAATGTAGGGATGGTGATCTCTGCTGTTTGATTCAAATCTTTTCTTCTCACATACTCCTTTGTCTCTCCTCTCTCTCTCTCTCTCTCTCTCTCTCTCTCTCTCTCTCTCACACACACACACACACACACACACACACACACACCCCTATCCACTCTTCACACCAAAATGTACATTTAATGCCTACTCTCTGGATCATAAAATCTCTGTTAGAACCCAGCCCTGAGTGGCAAAAACATGGACAGAACTGCCACTTCCTCCTCTCTTTTCCCAAATTTTATTGTGGAAGCCCTATTTATAACCATATCAGTGCTACAAGTAAAGCCATCTAATTTTTTCCCCATCTAAAAAATATCTGTGAGAACTAAAAATGTGCATAAAATGCACATAACATAAATGCTCAGTTTAATAAGTATAGAGTAAATACCCGTGTAACACTATTTGTTCATTCTACTGTTGGTGGATACTAGATTTTTCTAATTTTTAGTTATTATAAACAGTGCTGCTTTGGACATTTTTCTGTTTATATCCTAGTACACATTTGCCTAAGTTTCTCCAGGATTTAACAGGGGTACAAAATTGTCTTCCTAAGAGGTTGTGCTATTTCAAGCTGGCAGATTGAAACATGCCAAGTCTCTACCAAACTCCAAACTCCACCAAAGTCCCTAAGGATGATTAGAAAAGATACAATTAGAAAATCCACAACCTTAGCTCAAAGCCAAGGGAGTAGCTCTACAAACACTCCCCACCAGAAATGCCTTGGAGCCACCTACAGGGTGATTAGCTGGGATACTGCAGTAGGACCAAGGACAGCACATCAACCCCACATCCTTCCTCCTTGGATCTGGCAGCAAAGGGTGTTTTCTTCCAGGCAGGAGCCATTGGTGTTAGAAGGGGGCAGGGTCCCAGAACCCTGGAGGAAGGGTATACACTCTGACTAGCCATTAGAAGTCACCTCCCACCTCTTCTTTAACTCTCAGGGGGACCTGTCACCAATAACAAGCCCCGTGGTTCATTTCACCTCTTCCTTAGGACCAGAAAACAGAAGCAAGTCAAATCTCAACTACAAAGATAAATTGCACTCAGGAATGACCAAATGGAGTGAGAAAGCCAATTCTATTCAGGACAGAAAATAAAAAACAAATATAACAGCTTATAGTCAATGACACAGTTAACAGAGAAAACACAAAAGGATTTGAGAATACCAACATTAATGGGGCACCTGCGTGGCTCAGTCGGTTAAGCATCCGACTTCGGCTCAGGTTGCAGTCCATGGGTTCAAGCCCTGCACTGGGCTCTGTGCTGAAGCTCAGAGCCTGGAGCCTGCTTCCGATTCTGTGTCTCCCTCTCTCTCTGCCCCTCCCCAACTTGCACTCTGTCTCTCACTCTCTCTCTCTCTCAAAACTAAACAGTATACAAAATTTAGAATGGCATCATTAATATATCCTCAGACAGAGGTAAACAGTACATCTAATAAAAAGAACCAACTCAAGATTATATGAATGAAAAGTATTATCATTAGTAAAAAACTCAGTCTATGAGCAGCAGAAACGGTCGTTGAATAAATTAGAAAACTTGAGAGATCTGGCCACTGATTTCTTACCAATACTTGAAATTCTATGTATTTATTATATTTACATATTTGTTTTTATATTATATATTTGTAAACCCCTTGACAAGTGGGATATTTGGTCAGTTTTGTTCTTGGGCTTATATCCCTGGCATGTAAAACAGTTCCTGGGACATAGGAGATGCTCCATAAATATTTGTTGAATGAATTCAGAAAGTGACAGGTATCAATTTGCAAATATACTACTTTTAATTAAAACAAATCATTCATTTATCATCATTTATGAGAATAAGTACAACTTCACAGGAAAACAAATGTCTTTCTCCACCTCCGCCCCAATTTGTGACTCAATCTTTTGAGACAAGAACCTTTTGAGAATTTCATAAAAGCTATGGAATGGACCCTTTCCCTAGAAAACTGCACTTTCTTGAATACGTGCAAAGGTGTGCATGCGATTTCAATTTGCAGACCATCCCTTTAGGGCTCAGGTCCGTGAATAGAATGGACTGAATTTGTGGGTGCCAAACTTGGATGGGAAATAGAATCACATCTCTATTTTCACAAACCTCTAACTAGAATTAGCATTTCCTTCCATTATGAATGTAGGCAACAAACCACAGATTAGTGTAGTTAATTTGGTCCCCAGCAGAAATCAGATATTTTCATATCACATATTTGGCATGGATATCTCAAAATATCATTTATTCTCATCAGTACCTTGAAGTTATAATAGTTAGTAGGCGTACCATTATATTTTGTTATTTAATATTCTAACAGAAGCAGATTTATTGCTATATCACTAATCTTTTTAAAAATTTTTTGAAAACTCTATTTCCACATAATTTCCTTTTCCTATATATTTTAACTTATTATACATTTGAAAACATCATCCCAAGAACATAAGCTTCTGCAGATCATCAATACATATATAGAAGGGTGCCTGGGTGGCTCAGTCTGTTAAGTGTCCAACTTCAGCTCAGGTCATGATCTCACGGTTCGTGGGTTCGAGCCCCACATTGGGCTCTCTGCTGACAGATCAGAGCCTGGAGCCTGCTTCCAATTCTGTGTCTCCCTCTCTTTCTGCCCCTCCCCTGTTCATGCTCTGTCTCTCAGCAATAAATAAATGTTGAAAAAAATTTTTTTAAAAATTTGATATATAGAAAAAAAGGTTAAAAATCCTGCCCCAGGGGACTATTGACCCATAGTTAAAAACTTCTGTCTTACAAGGCATAACCCTCAAGCTGAATTAGAAATCATCAAATCTTGGGGCACCTGGGTGGCTCAGTTGCTTAAGTGTCTGACTTCGGCTCAAGTCATCATTTCACAGTTTGTGGGGTCGAGCCCCACATCAGGCTCTGTGCTGACAGCTCGGAGCCTAGAGCCTGCTTAGGACTCTGTGTCTCCCTCTCTCTCTGCCCCTTCCCTGCTCACTCTCTCTCTCTCTCTCTCTCTCTCTCTCTCAAAAATAAATAAACATTTAAAAATTTTTTAAGAATCATCAAATCTTACCAGATTCATCTTCTAGTATATAAACTACCAAATACACGCTTTTCAAAAAATATTTTTTTAACTTCAGTTTATTTTTTTTAATAGGTAATATATATTTGCATGGCTCAGAATTCCAAAGGTATATAATACACAATTCAAAGTTTTTCTCCTACCCCTGTCCCTCAGCCTACCCACTCTCTCCACTCTCTCTTGTTCCTTGTGCCAAATTACTTTCATTTTTCTTACAAGTTTGGGAAATAAGATCTCCAAGTTAGATACTATCATGAGAAAATATAAACTATATATAGTATTTAAGAAATTCATAAAATTCATAAGAAAACAACTACCTTGTTCTACCATTTGTCCCTTACCAGTAAGGTTATCAGACTAAGGGGCAGGGGGGAATCTACTTTAGGGGGATCATAATCCCTACATTTAGATTACTATGACTGTTATGTCTTTTATTATTAATTCAGAAGTCATTTATGACTTATCTACCCAAGTTGAACTAATGATATGACACACAATCTGTCATGAAAAATGCCAGTCAGTTACTTTGAGTATAATATTGTTTCCAAAATTACTTGTGTCTACACTGACTTTTTCTACAAATCAATTTAAAAAAAAGATAACAAAAAAATTGGCAAAGGACAGAAAATTCAGACAAGAAACACAAATGCCCAGGAAACATACAGAGATATTTAAATGTATACGTAATCAGAAAAATTCAAATTCAGAAGGGACCCATTTTATTCACCCACCAGATCAGCCAAGAAATGGAGAATATCCAAGAGTGGGAGGGTAGGAGGAAATGAATGCTGTCATGGTGTATGGATTGGTGTGTAAATTGGCACACCTTTTTTGAGGGCAATTAAAATTGTATATATCGACATCGTCTTCATCCCAACAGTTCCATTTCCAGGGATCTATTCTACAGAAATACCCACCCACGTACACAAAGATGCATGTATGAGGTGGTCCATGCAGCAATGCATGTAATAAGAAAACTGGACACAGCCTAAACATCCATCAGGAGGGGAATTACTAAATCATAATACACTCATACTATGGAATATTATGCAGCAGCTTGCATGGATGGGGTAACCCTCTATGTACTGGAAGAAAAAAAGTCTAAGACATACCACGAAGCAAAAGAATCGAGTTGTAGGATGTTACAATTTATGTAAAAAAAAGATAAGAAAATCACACAACAAACCTATTTTGCTGTAAATATGTATGTAGGCAAATGCATGGAAAAAGGTCTGGAAGGATATATACTAAATCCAGAGTAGTGGCTATCCCAGCAGTGGGGGGATTAGAACATAAGGCAGGTGTTCACTAGATCTGTTATTTCATCAAAAAAATTTTTTTTAATGTTTATTTATTTTTGAGACAGAGAGAGAGAGGGAATGAATGAGCAGGAGAGGGGCAGAGAGAGAGGGAGACAGAATCTGAAGCAGGCTCCAGGCTCTGAGCTGTCAACACAGAGCCCAACGTGGGGCTTGAACCCACGAACCGTTGAGATTATGACCTGAGCCGAAGTTGGACACTTAACCGAATAAGCCCCCCAGGCCCCCCTGTTATTTCATTTTTATATATTGAGACTATAATCACGTATTCCTTGTATAATGGAAAATAAGTTGAAATTGATTCTAATTTTAAAGGGAACCTGCCAAATTTAATTTTTAAAATAAACACAGATGGGGCGCCTGGGTGGCTCAGTCGGTTAAGCGGCTGACTTCAGCTCAGGTCATGATCTCGCGGTCCGTGAGTTCGAGCCCTGCGTCGGGCTCTGTGCTGACAGCTCAGAGCCTGGAGCCTGTTTCAGATTCTCTGTCTCCCTCTCTCTGACCCTCCCCCGTTCATGCTCTGTCTCTCTCTGTTTCAAAAATAAATAAACGTTAAAAAAAAAAATTAACACAGAATTGCAATCGGTAGAGGTCGAGTTGGGATATGGAAGGGGAAACACCTTTCCTCAGAGCTACTGACTTCAAAGTTCTGGACCAAGAAGGACCTTAGAATGCAGTTAGTTTTTTTTTTTTTTTTTTTTTTTTTTTTTTTTTGTATTCGTATTTGGAGAGAATATACTCACAGTTTCTCAGCCCAACGGTATCCCTTCCATACATTTTCATCAATGTGAGAAATAGAGTTTCCTTGGAAATTTCTGTGAAGAAACACAGTTCAGATCCTTGAATAGGTAGGAAAGGAATGAACAGAATAAATAAAAGAATCACTGGCAACCTTGTGGGGAATATTCCAATGCAGTAAATGCCAACTTTCTAATTTCCGCGGCTATCAGCATCCCAGGTGGTGCAATTAATAAAGAGATAGCGTGGGGCCACTGGCACAAACAAGCCAGCTCCTTAGAACCTGAACTTCCTATTTGTTCCATTCCTTGGGTAGATAACGCCTGTTAATTACTCTGGAGATAAGTATTTTTTTCCCCCAAATCACTTATGTGTCTAAAATGGTTCCTTCCACAAATCAATGAGAAAATAATAATTCAACGAAAAAAATGGTAAAAAATTTACCATTATCAGCAAACAAATGTAAAGAAGCCCTCTACTGAAACCTCTCTAGGTGTTAGAAGGATAAGGGAAGTTAGAAATTAGAATAACTAACATGGAAAGATTTCTTAGACATATTGTATAGGGAAAAGCAACAAATCACTGGGCAAGGAATTAAAAAGTATCCCCTCATTAGGAAATTAGGAAAAAATGCAAAGGAAAGAGATGGGAAGGAAGGACACACACCAAAAAGGTGACAGGAGTTATCTTATGAGTGGTAGGGAGGGTGGGGTGGGATTTTCACGTTTTATCCTCTATACCTGTGACATTAAAAACAAAAAAAAGTATCCATGATAATTCATGTATCCATGAATTACACATGTTTAAGAGAAGCTATTAAATGCCTGAGGTTCAGTTTCAACCGCTAACTCTGCGTATGACTTTGAATCTTTACCTTTAGTTTTGTCCTCTTCCCTCAGCAACAGCTTACCTGGTCAGTTTATATACACATTTTTTTCAGGGGAGTCAGGAATAAATTCAAAACAGATACCCATCTGCCCATGTGCCTGGTGGACATTTCCAGTCAACCTGAAGCCTTCTGGTTGCTCTGTGTTCCCTGGTAAAAGATGCCTCAACTTCCATCATTCTTATCTGGGACAGAAGTTTCAGAGTAATATCTGAGTTTTCTCTTTCCCGTGCACACCCCACCCGCGACTGTCATCAGTTAGTCTATCTTGTCACTTCCTCCTTTGCAGTGCTCTCAAGGCTTTTCTTTCTACTCTTTTCAGCCACTCTGAGTCGGCCCCTTGTTACTTTATTCCCAGGTTTTGTTAGAACATTCTATCTGGTCTCGCTGGATCAAGCTCTCCTCTCCAGATCGGCCTATATGGGGAACTGAAAATAATCCTGTTTCAGCGGTCTGTATATCTCATGCTTGAAAACTTTCAATGGCTCTCTATAACTCAGAATCTAACGTTCAAACCTCTCTAGCTGATAGTCAAGGTTTCTCGTAATTGGATCTTTAACTGCTTAACCTAATTCTTAATTCCTGATCATTCCTGCAGCCGTGCCTTTGCCTAGACTTATACCCATTTTTTCTCTATTTAACACATCAGAGCCACTCTTTAAGTCTCAGCTAAAGTGTTAGCTTATCCATGCAGCTCTCCCTGACCTCCATACTCCGCTGATTACAGAGTCTGCTGAATTCCAACACCCATGGTACCTCTTTTAGTACTTAATTACATGCCACCTCCCTTTTTATGACCATTTCCTTTCTTCCCACCTGTCATTTCATGTTCTGAAGACGATTTCATCCTAGTGTGGCGCCCATAGTACTTACTCTTGGGTTGGGCCCAAACTGAGTACTGTATGTGGAAGGCCGGGCGTCAAAGATGAGGTCTGGGGAATCAAAATAATAACAGCTAACACTCATATTTCGCCAGGCACTGATCCAAGTGCTTCATATGTATTACCTCATCTAGATCTCACCATAATCCCATGAGATGGTAACTATCATAATTTCCATTTCACAGAAAAGGAAACTGAGTCACAAAGCTAATAGATGACAGACCTCGGCCCAAACGCAGGCAATCTAGTTCCAGAATCTCTACTCTTCACTACTCTGTTGTATCCTATTATAGAGGATGGAGCAAAAATGGGAGAGTAGAGGTTAAGGAATGAAATAATGGGGCTAAAAATTGGATAAGGAAAAAGAATAAGGACAATTACAAGTAAAAGATTGCAGAAGGGCGAACAGTAGTAAAAAGGAAAATGAAGATAAGGGATAGTTGACAAAGAAAAGGTAAAAACAGAAAGTCAGTCAACGTGGTTGGGGAGATGAGGAAGGCCCAGGGCGACATTGAGGAAGAGACTGCCATGTCAAGCAGGAGGCAGAGAACAAACAAGTAAAGGCGATTCTTACAAGATGGTGAAGGTGCCGTTGTAGGTGTCGGGCTCCAGCACGGGCACTCTGCGGAGCCTCTGCTGTGGGCTGAGACCAACACACGACAGTGTCTCCTCTTTGCAGGTACAGCGCTCACATATTTTGAGGTCTGTGGTGGCATTCTGTTCTGGTTGCCAAGTTAAAGTTGTGTATGCCTTTTCTGAGGTATACTTTACAAAATGCACCACAGGATGTTCAGTTGTTGGAGGAAAACCTGTCTCAAATGACTCTGGTTGCTGACTTACAGGAATTTCTAGGTCCATAGGTGGAACCGTGACTTCAGTCAGGTTTCGATGTTGACTCTGAACCTGTTTTGGATGTGCAAGTGTCACCTCAAGGTCCTTTGGGGGAGGAGTTGTAGTCTTCTTCAGGGTTGTCGAATGTTCAGCCTCTGTAATAGGTTCTGGAGTTATAGTAAGCTCCACATGACGAAATGGGATGATGGGTGATGCTGGATGCTGACCTTGATCCTTACTTGGAGTTGGAACTGTCACTTCCTGCTGGAATGGATATTGAACTACAACCTCCTTAGGTGGCTCTGGAGGCTGAGTTGGGGTGTCTCGCATGGTTGGAGAAGGTTCAGTCTCCACACTGGATCCTGCAGTTACAGTAAGTTCCAGGTCCATAGGTGGAACTGTGACTTCAGTCAGGTTTGGATGCTGACTCTGAACCTGCTCTGGATGTGCAAGTGTCACCTCAAGGTCCTTTGGAGGAGGAGCTGTAGTCTCCTTCACGGGTGTAGAATGTTCAGCCTCTGTAGTAGGTTCTGGAGTTATGGTAAGCCCCAAGTCCACACGATGAGCTGTGACACTGGGCAATGTTGGTTGCTGACCTTGATCCTTACTTGGAGTAGGAACTGTCACTTCCTGTTGGGACGGATACTGAACAACCTCCTTAGGTGGCTCTGGAGGCTGGGTTGGGGTCTCTTGCATGGTTAGAGAAGGTTCAGTCTCTGTAGTGGATTCTGGAGTTACGGTAAGCCCTGGGTCCAAAGGTTTAACTGTGACTTTAGTTAAGGTTGGATGCTGAATGTGCTCTGAATGTGGAAATGTCACCTCAAGGTCCTTTGGAGGAGCGGTAGTCTGCTGCAGGGCTGAGGAATGTTTAACATCCGTAGTGGGTTCTGTAGTTACAGTAAGCACCAAGTCCAAAGGCTGAACTGTTACATTCGGCAACCACAGACGCTGAGCTTGATCCTGATCTGGGGTTGGAACTGCTGCCTCTTGATATACTGGAGGTTGAGCTACAAGTTCCTTAGGCGGCTCTGGAGGCTGATCTGGGGTCTCTTGCATGGCTGGAGAAGGTTCAACCTCTGTAGTGGATTCTGGAGTTATGGTAAGCTCCAAGTCCAAAGGCTGAACTGTGACCTCAGTCAAGGTCGGATGGTGAGACTCAACCTGCTCTAGATGTGGAAATGTCACCTCAAGGTCCTTCGGAGGAGCTGTAGTTTTCTTCAGGACTGTAGAAGTTTTAACCTCCACAGTGGGCTCTGGAGTTATGGTAAGCTCCAGGTCCAAAGGTCGAACTGTTATATTGGGGAGTGATGAATGCTGAGCTTGATTCTGACCTGGTGTCAGAACAGTCTGCTCCTGATATACTGGAGGTTGAGCTCCAATAACCTCCTCAGGTGGCTTTGGAGGCTGAATTGGAGTCTCCTGCATAGGTAGAGGAAGTTCAATCTCCTTATTGAATTCTGGAGTTATAGTAAGCCCCAGGTCCAAATGTTGAGTTGTGGCCTTATTCAAGGTTGAATGCTGAACCTGAACCTGCTCTAGATGTGCAAATGTTACCTCAAGGTCCTTTGGAGGAGCTGTAGTTTTCTTCAGGGCTGTAGAAGCTTTAACCTCCATAGGGGGTTCTGGAGTTATGGTAAGCTCTAGGTCCAAAGGCTGAACTGTTACATTAGGTGACGATGGATGACGAGCTTGATCCAGACCTGGAGTTGGAACTGTCACCTCCTGAAACAGTGGAGGCTGAACTACAACCTCCTTAGGTGGCTCTGAAGGGTGACCTGGGATCTCTTGCGTGGTTGAAGTTTCAACCTCTGTAGTGGGTTCTGGAGTTATGGTCAGTTCCAGGTCTAAAGGCTGAACTCTGACTTCAGTCAAATTTGGATGCTGAGCCTGGACCTGCTCTGGATGTGGAGGTGTCGCCTCAGTGTCCTCTGGAGGAGCTAGAGTCTGCTGCATGATTGTAGACTGCTCAGCCTCCACAGTAGGTTCTGGAGTTACAGTAAGCTCCAGGTCAGCAGGCTGAACAGTAACATTGGGCAAGTTTGGATGCTGAGCTTGCTCTTGTCCTAGAGGTGGAACTGTCACCTCATTATGGACTGGAGGTTGTGCTACAACCTCCTCAGGTGGCTCTGGAGGCTGAACTGGGGCCTCCTGCTGGGCTGGAGGAGTTTCTGCCTCCTTAGAGGGCTCCGGAGGTTGAGTTGGAGACTGCTGCAGAATTGGAGATGGTTCTACCTTCTCAGGGGCCTCTGAAGGCTGAGCTTGTACCTCCTGTTGTGTTAGAGAAGGTTCTATCTCCTTAAGTGGCTCGAGAGGTAGAGATAGGGTTTCCTGCTGGACTGGAGATGGTTCCACCTTCTCAGGAGGGTCTGAAGGCTGAGGTGGGGCCTCCTGCTGTGTGGAAGGTTCTACCTCCTTAGGGGGCTCAGGGGATACAACTGGGGCTCCCTGCTGAGTTGGAAAAGATTCTGCCTCATTACCGGGCTCTGAAGGCTGAGCTGGGGGCTCCTGAGGTGTGGGAGAAGGTTCCACCTCCTTAGGGGGCTCAGGGGATATAGCTGGGGACTCCTGGAGGACTGGAAACTGAGCTGGGGCCACCTGCTGGGTTGAAGATTCAACCTCCTCAGGGGTCTGTGGATGCTGAGCTGGGGACTCCTCCTGGGTTGTAGGTGGTTCACTCCCCTCGGAGGCCTGTGGGTGCTGACCCTGGCCCTCCTCCTGGAGAGGGGAAGGTTCACCCTCTTCCTGGGCCTCTGGAAGCTGAGTCGGGGCCTCCTCCTGGGTTGAGGATGATTCACCCTCCTCAGGGGCCTGTGATTGCTGAGCTAGGGCCTCCTGATGGGTTGTAGAAGGTTCAACTTCTCCAGGATATTCTGGATACTGAACTGGGGTCTCCTGCTGTGTTGGAAGTTTCTCCTGTGTGGTAGATTCTGGAGATTGCGTTGGAGTCTCCTGTTGGACTGGCAAAGATTCAACCTCAGGGGACTGTGGAGGCAGAGTTGGGGCTTCATGCTGGGTTTCAAAAGCTTCCACATTAAGAGGCACTGAGGGCTGAGCTATAGTCTCGTGCCGAACTGCAGAAGGTCCCACCTCTGTAGTGGGTTCTGCAGTCATGGTAAGCTGCACATCTGGAGGTTTCACACTGACATTGGGCAGGTTTAAATGTTGATCATGGTAGTGACCTGGAGGTGAAACTGTCATCTTATGATGCCATAGAGGTTGAGCTGGGTGCTCCTGCTGGGTTGGAGAAGGTTCCACCTCCCTGGAAGGCAGCTCTGGAGGCTGAGCTGGTTGCTCTTGCAGGGTTGCAGAAGATTCTATCTCCCCTGGAGACTGAGCTGGAGTCTCCTGCTGGGTTGAAGATTCTGCCTCATTAAGGAGCTCTGCAAGCTGAGCTAAGGCCTCCTCCTGGGTTGGAGAAAGTTCAGCTTCTCCAAAACGGTCTGGAAGCTGAGCTGGGGGTTCCTGTTTGCTTAGAGAAGGCTTACCTTCCTCAGGAGGCACTGAAGGCTGAGCTGGGGTCTCCTGCTGCCTTAGAGAAGGATCAATCACCCCAGGAGGCTCGGAAGGCTGACCTGGGGTCTCCTGCTCACTTGAAGGCTCAACCTCCTCTGGAGGCTTACCCGAGGTCTCTTGCTGGGTTAGAGAAAGTTCTGCTTCCTCAGTATGTTCAAGAGGCTGAGGTGGGGCCTCTTGCTGGGCTATAGAAGATTCAACACCTTTATCAGGCCCTGGAGTTGTGGTAAATTCCACATCTAAAGGCTTACCTATAACCCTGGGAAACATTAAATAATCTGGATACTGACCTAGAGGTAGAGATGTCACCTCATCACTTACTGCAAGTTGAGTTAAATACTCGATAGGGAACTCTGGAACTAGAGTTGGGGCCTCCTGCTGGACTGGGGTAGGTTCAACCTCCTCGAGGCGCTCTGCAGGCTGAGGAGTGGCCTCCTGCTGGACTGGGGTAGGTTCAACCTCCTCGAGGCGCTCTGCACGCTGAGCAGGGGCCTCCTGCTGGACTGGGGTAGGTCCAGCCTCCTCAGGGTGCTCCGCAGGCTGAGTTAGAGTTATGGTAAGATCCAGAGGTTTAACAGTGACATTGGGGAAGCTTGGCTTCTGAGCTTCACTCTGACTTGGAGATAGCACATTTACTTCATGATGTGCTAACAGTTGAGATATGATGTCCTTAGATGGCTCTGGAGGCTGAGCAGGGGCCTCCTGGGGGGTTGGAGAAGGTTCCACTTCCTCGGGGGCCTCTGTAGGGTGAGCTGAGGCTTCCTGCTGGACTGAAGAAGGTTCGACCTCTTCAGGGGTACTTGAAGGCTCAGCTGGGGCTTCTTGTGGGTTTGCTGAATTTCCATCCTTAAGGGACTCTGGACGCTGAGATGGAGCCTCCTGCTCAAGTAGAGATGGTTCTGTCTCTTCAGAGGGCTCTGGATGCTGAGCCTGAGCCTCCCCTTGGGGCAAAAAAGATTCAGCTTCCTCAGGGGACTCTAGATGATGTGGGGTCTTCTGCAAGGGTGGAGGAATTTCAGCCTCCTCAGAGAAGTTTGGAAGTTGATCTGGTCCCCCTGGGAAACCCATAGGTAGGTTCTCCTCAGGATACAGGAGACCCATATTGGAATCAAATGACTGGTGATCTTCGGCCTGATCTAAACCTACAGTTTTAGTCTTACTTTTGAGATGAGGAGGCGGAGCTATGGTCTGATTCTGATCCCAACCTGGCACTGGAACCACCTCTGGGAGCCTTTGATGCTGGGTTAGCTGGTGATTCAGATCCTCATCTGGCCCTGGGGGTAGTTCTCCAAACGAATCCGTGTCCAGCAATGGAACCAAAGTCTCGGTCAACTCCTTAGGCGGGGCCAACATCTGGGCTGGAGCAGAGGACCCCGGGTAATTAAAGCCCCCCGGCTCAGCTGGGCGTGTAAGTGCCTGGGGCGATTCGGGCGGGGGATCAGAGGAGCGAGAAGACCAGGGCTCAGCCGCCTCCAGGGGGTCGGAAGTCAGCTGGGCAGGGTCCAGGGCCCACTCCGGAGGCTGAGCTGCCTGGACCAGCAGCCACAACGGTTGCCACATAAAGAGAAGCAGTGGGGCCAACAGGCGCAGCCGGGACATGACACGCGGAGGCTCCGGGGTGCAGCGACCCAGGCGAGTGGGGTACTGGCGCTGGGCCCTGAGCGGGAGCCAAACCATTATGGCAGCCCCATGATGCGCACGCGCAGTTAGCAACTGTGCGCCCTCCCCGCCCACGTCCCACCCTTTATTTATGATGTCTTTATTTACGCCACCTTTATTAGCTCCCTGGAGATGGGCTCCGCACCAGCAGAGCGGGCCCTTTTCCCAGAATCACTTGGGGCCCAGGCCTCCCTCCACCCTGCAAAGGCCACCACTCCCCCCCACTCCCCCCCTCCCCCCTCCCCCCCCCTCCCCGGCCCGGGGCTGCTCACAGCAAGGTAGTACTTGGACTCAGATCTGGGTGGCCCCGCACTCCCGCAGCTCTGAGGGGTGGAAGGGTGGGGGAGTGGAGCAGAGCTTCCAAGGAAGCCACAGGACCTGGCATCCTGGGAAATTAAAAAATGCTAGTCCAGCTCTAGCAATTTGAACTCTTGCTCTTCAAAGCTTAAATCCGAGAGACGTTCTTCCTCCCCCTGGCCATACTGCTTCCAAGAAAAGTAGCTGACCTGCAAAATAAGCACCAGTTAGGGCGATGGGGAGGAGAACACACTTCACAGTCAGATATTCTAAAATGTTGCCATTTCCTCTAAATTCTCAGTACCCATGGCTGATTATTAATTCACCACTCTGTTAGATGGGGGCCTACCACTGAATCTGCGATGGCCCCTAAATGTCTGTAGGAGGAGTTTGGGGGGAGTGCTAAGCAATTCATTCTGGGAAAGAGGGCCGGAAACCAATTCTAGCCCTTTATTTACACTGGGTGGGAAAACTTCCCCCATCTCATCTTGACTGGACATAGCCATTGATCTAGAAAAAGTAACAAGGCCACTTTTCAGAGGTCCACTCTGTGCGCCCACATGGAGAAGGCACTTAGGATGTTATAGTCAGCGTGTTAAACAATTTTCTTGAAATACTGCAACTAGCACTCAGTTTACTTCCTTCACAGCCCCTTTTCTAATGTATTTTTAGTCCTTGCTTATGGTCTGGCACAACCTCTAGCATGTAAAATGCAAGAGAGAGGGGATTTTTATCTTAATCCCAATGTCTAGCACACAGGAATAGTTTTTATATGGAACTGATTCCAAGACTGGCCTCATGCAGGAATGGATCTGTTGCTATAATCAGGTTTCTGAAATCTTTAGCATCAATGCTGAATCTTTTTCTCATCTTTTCACCTTTTTCAGGAAGCTAGACTTTTTTTTTTTAATTTTTTTTTTCCTGAGAGAGAGAAAGCGTGAGCGGAGGAGAGGGACAGAGGGAGAGACAGAGAGAATCCCAAGTAGGCTCCACGCTCAGCACAGAGCCCGACGTGGGGCTGACCCCACAAACTCTGGGATCGTGACCTGAGCCAAAATCAAGAGTCGGATGCTCAACCTATGGAGCCACCCAGGCACCCCAGGAAGCGAGACTTCTCAAAGCCTAAACTTGGAAACGTCTGAAGTTTCCTCGACTGGTTTGATTTAGATTCAATTAACATTATTATTTTGCACGAAAAATCTTCCAGTGCTTTTTCAGAAAGTAACCATCTTCTCTTTCTCCACTCTCTTCCCTTCAAAACAAACTTTGCAACTGTGGGGTGAGTGAAATATTCAGAAATCGAGGGGCGGCTGGGTGGCTCAGCTGGCTGAGTGCCTGATTTCGGCTCAGGTCATGATCTCGCAGTCTGTGAGTTCGAGCCCCGCGCCGGGCTCTGTGCTGACAGCTCCGAGCCTGGAGCCTGCTTCAGATTCTGCGTCTCCCTCTCTCTCTGCCCCTCCCCAGCTCACGCTCTTTCTCACTCTCAAAAATAAATAAACATTAAAAAAAAAAATCTAAAAAAAAAATTCACAAATCTAGCCCCAAATTAAGCTCTCAATGAGCTGAAACACATTTTTGCTTTTTTTTTTTTTTTTTTAACATTCTGTATGTGGCACATTACTATTTTCTTTTAGAAATTATTTTGGCGGGGCGCCTGGGTGGCTCAGTCGGTTGGGCGGCTGACTCCGGCTCAGGTCATGATCTCGTGGTCCGTGAGTTCGAGCCCCGCGTCGGGCTCTGTGCTGACAGCTCAGAGCCTGGAGCCTGTTTCAGATTCTGTGTCTCCCTCTCTCTCTGACCCTCCCCCGTTCATGCTCTGTCTCTCTCTGTCTCAAAAATAAATAAATGTAAAAAAAAAATTTTTTTTAGAAATTATTTCGGCAACTTCATCCCTAATTCAGGACATCCATGTGAGTGATTTACAGAAAAGTTCTTCAGCAAGATATTCACGCAAGATATATATGAGATGCCGACATCTGGGTGATACATCCTATTTGAATGGCATAATGGTTTCAAACGCTGTAGTATAATCACATTTAAGGCCATAGTTACTCTGTTCCCAAATCCTTGAGATTCTGTTTGAGGGGAGCTCTAAAAGGCTTGTGTCCTCTCCTATGTCCACAACTGTGGCAGTGCTCTGATGAAATTTGCTCTCCAAATTTCAAATAAGGGGTCAGAGCCAAGGGTCAGGACTTCAGGAAAAGCCCCAGAAATCCCCTGCAGTCAAAAGCAGTTTTTGAGTTTCACATTTCCCAAAGGATGATAGAGCTAATGCCAAAGTCTTCCAAATTCTGCTGGTTGCTTTACATTATGGCTACAGTGGCTATGTCACCCTTGAACTTTAATCTCCACATACTTGAATTAAATCCTGCAGCTCGTCTTCAGTACTGGCATCTGTGATCTCTTCACAGGGTCTGTATTCCACAGCTATTTTACCACTTTCTGAAATAAAGTGAATAAGGATTGGAAAAAAAAAAAAAAAAAAAAAGAGGGCGCCTGGATGGCTCAGTCAGTTAAGCGTCTGACTTCAGCTTAGGTCATGATCTCATGGTTCATGAGTTCAAGCCCCATACTGGGGTCTCTGCTGTAAGCACTAGAGCCCACTTCAGATCCTCTGTCCCCCTCTCTCCGCCTCTCCCCTGCTTACTCTCTCAAAAATCAACATTTAAAAAATAAAGTTAACAAGATCAATTCAGAATTTTCCTTGTTCTAAAACTAGCTGTATACAATGATAGCACCCAATAACTAGACATTCTTTTTATTTATAAAAGCAGAAAATAAAAGCATTTCCCTAGAAGTTTTCTCATCTCACACTTCAGTTTTTAATCATAACTATGTGTGAAAAAATACACATGAAGTTAACAACTGTGTAGTTCAAAAACGCTATCATCTTAAGAGATAGGAACTAAGGAATAATGACACAGGAAGTTAAAACTATGGAAACAACAATGTTCAAAATCAGATGACTAGACAGTAAGGCATTAGGTAGAGGTCAGTGTGAGTTCTGGAATACAGACCATGGACTATAGCTGATACTTCATGTTAGAAACAAGGCAAGTGTCTACTCCCCGGAAACAAAATCCCACCAGATACGATGAACAATGCTTTGGAGGGAGAGGGAGGGGGAGGGGGAGGGGGAGGGGGAGGGAGAGAATGCGCTTGGACAGTTTATTGGCAGAAATGGCCCATGTCCCTTATAGACAATACAATTCCCCTTAAGGCAAAGTACAGCTACAACATTTTGATCGTGTACAAGGGATACCATAGCATGTTAGGGAGAGGTCAGCAACCCAAAGGTTTAGTTTGGTTCTTAAAGGTTGTTACTCAGAATTGACAGCTAATGGAGATTCTACCTGATGACCAGGGAAGTCAACTTTCACTGCAAGAGCTGTCCAGGCTGGAAGCCTGAGACCAATCCAGGGTCAACTCTTATGGGCAAATAAGGCCTCTGAAACTTAGCTAGGATTTCTCAGTCTCTAAGCCTGCAAGACTGTGAAGCGGCGAGGGCGGGGTGGGGGCGGCAATTGTTTGGGGACTCGTTACTAATTATAAAATTCCCTTGGAGCACAGCCTGTAACATTCACACCATCGTAGAACTCAATAGAGAACACAATCGATGCTATTCAATAGCCTGACCACTTTCAAGGTTCACAAAAATATAGCTGACCCTAATATAAGAATCATATTCATGGCACAAAAACAGACACATAGACCAATGGAATAGAATAGAAACCCCAGAACTAGACCCACAAACGTATGGCCAACTCATCTTTGACAAAGCAGGAAAGAACATCCAATGGAAAAAAGACAGTCTCTTTAACAAATGGTGCTGGGAGAACTGGACAGCAACATGCAGAAGGTTGAAACTAGACCACTTTCTCACACCATTCACAAAAATAAACTCAAAATGGATAAAGGACCTGAATGTGAGACAGGAAACCACCAAAACCCTAGAGGAGAAAGCAGGAAAAGACCTCTCTGACCTCAGCCGTAGCAATCTCTTACTCGACACATCCCCAAAGGCAAGGGAATTAAAAGCAAAAGCGAACTACTGGGGCCTTATGAAGATAAAAAGCTTCTGCACAGCAAAGGAAACAACCAACAAAACTAAAAGGCAACCAACGGAATGGGAAAAGATATGTGCAAATGACATATCGGACAAAGGGCTAGTATCCAAAATCTATAAAGAGCTCACCAAACTCCACACCCGAAAAACAAGTAACCCAGTGAAGAAATGGGCAGAAAACATGAATAGACACTTCTCTAAAGAAGACATCCGGATGGCCAACAGGCACATGAAAAGATGTTCAACGTCGCTCCTTATCAGGGAAATACAAATCAAAACCACACTCGGATATCACCTCATGCCAGTCAGAGTGGCCAAAATGAACAAATCAGGAGACTATAGATGCTGGAGAGGATGTGGAGAAACGGGAACCCTCTTGCACTGTTGGTGGGAATGCAAATTGGTGCAGCCGCTCTGGAAAGCAGTGTGGAGGTTCCTCAGAAAATTAAAAATAGACCTACCCTATGACCCAGCACTAGCACTGCTAGGAATTTACCCAAGGGATACAGGAGTACTGATGCATAGGGGCACTTGTACCCCAATGTTGATAGCAGCACTCTCAACAATAGCCAAATTATGGAAAGAGCCTAAATGTCCATCAACTGATGAATGGAGAAAGAAATTGTGGTTTATATACACAATGGAATACTACGTGGCAATGAGAAAGAATGAAATATGGCCCTTTGTAGCAACGTGGATGGAACTGGAGAGTGTGATGCTAAGTGAAATAAGCCATACAGAGAAAGACAGATACCATATGGTTTCACTCTTATGTGGATCCTGAGAGACTTAACAGAAACCCATCGGGGAGGGGAAGGAAAAAAAAAAAAAAAGAGGTTAGAGTGGGAGAGAGCCAAAGCATAAGAGACTGTTAAAAACTGAGAACAAACTGAGGGTTGATGGGGGGTGGGAGGGAGGGTAGGGTGGGTGATGGGTATTGAGGAGGGCACCTTTTGGGATGAGCACTGGGTGTTGTATGGAAACCAATTTGACAATAAATTTCATATTAATTTTTTTTTTAATTTTTAAAGTTGTATTTATTTATTTTTAAGATTTTAAGTTGATTTATTTATTTTGAGAGAGAGAGAGAATGAATGGAGGAAGGGCAGAGAGAGAGGGGGACAGAGGATCCAAAGTGGGCTCTGTGCTGACAGCAGAGAGTCTGATGTGGGGCTCGAACTCACAAACTGTGAGATCATGACCTTAGTTGAAGTCAGATGCCGTATGAACTGAGCCATCCAGGTGCCCCTTAATTTTTAAAAAAACTTTATTTAAATCCAAGTTAGTTAACATATAATGTAATAATGGTTTCAGGAGTGGAATTTAGTGATTCATCACTTACATATTACTCTCAGTGCTCATCCCAACAAGTGCCCTCCTTAATGCCCATCACCCATTTAGCCCATCCCCTGCCCACCTCCCTCCATCAACCCTCATTTTGTTTTCTGCCATTAAGAGTCTTTTATGCTTTGCTTCCCGCTCTCTTAAGAATCTTTTATGGGGGCACCTGGGTGGTGGTTAAGTGTCTGACTTCAGCTCAGGTCATGATCTCAAGGTCCATGGGTTCACCCATGTCCGGCTCTGTGCTGACAGCTCAGAGCCTGGAGTCTGCTTCAGATTCTGTGTCTCCCTCTCTTTCTGCCCCTCCCCTGCTCACATTCTGTCTTTCTCTCTCTCAAAAATAAATAAACAATAAAAACTTTTTTTTAAAAGAATCTTTTTATGATTTGCCTCCCTCTCTGTTTCTATCTTATTTTTTCCTTCCCTTCCCCTATGTTCACATGCTTTGTGTCTTAGATTCCACATATGAGTGAAATCCTATGATATTTATCTTTCTCTGACTTATTTTCCTTAGTATAATACACTGTATCTCCATCCACGTTGTTGCAAGTGGCAGAATATCATTCTTTTTGATTGCTGAATAGTATTCCATTGCATATATATTTTGCATTTTCTTTATCTATTCATCAGTCGCTGGACCTTTGGGCTCTTTCCATAATTTGGCTATTGTTGACAGTACTGCTAAAAACATTGGGGTGCACGTGCCCCTTTGAATCAGCATTTTTGTATCCTTTTGGTAAATACCTAGTAGTGCAGTTGTATCATAGGGTAGTTCTATTTTTAATTTTTTGAGCAAACTCTACACTGTTTTCCAAAGTGGCTGCACAAGTTTGCATTCCCACCGACAGCACAAAAGTGTTCCCCTTTCTCTGCAATGTCACTAACATCTGTTGTTTCCTGAATTGTTAATGTTAGCCATTCTGACAGGCGTGAGGTGGTATCTCAGTGTGATTTTGATTTGTATTTCTGTGATGATAAGTGATGTTGAGCATCTTTTCATGTGTCTGTTAGCCATCTTCATTGGAAGCCATGTCTTCATTGGGTAAGTATCTGTTCATGTCTTTTGCCCATTTCTTCACTGAGTTGATAAGTTGAGTTTGATAAGTTCTTTATAGATTTTTAGGAGCTGGTTCTTTTAAAAGATCAGCAAAATTGATAAACTAGCCAGACTCATCATCAAAAGAGAGAGAGAGAGAGAGAGAGAGAGAGAGAGAGAGAGAGAGAGAGAGAAAGGACTCAAACAAACAAAATCACCAGTGAAAGAAGAGAAATAACAAACACCACCACATAAATACAATTATAAGAGAATATTAGAAAAAACTATACACCGACAAATTAGACAACTGAAAAGAAATGGATAAATTCCTAGAAATATATAACCTACCAAAATGGAAGCAGGAGGAAATAGAAAATTTGAAGTGAATGATTACCAGCAAGGAGATTAAATCAGTAACTAAAAAACTCTCAACAAACAAGAGACCAGGATCAGATGGCTTCACAGGTGAATCTTATCAAACATTTAAAGAATAGTTAATGCCTATTCTACTCCAACTATTCCAAAAATAGAAGAAGGAAAAATTCCAAATTCATTTTATTAGGTGAGTATCACCTTGATACTAAAACCGGATAAAGACACCACTGCCAATATTTCTGATAAACATAGATGCAAAAATCTTGAACAAAATACTAGCAAACAGAACCCAACAATACTTTTAAAAAATCATTCACCATGATCAAGTGGGATTTATTCCTAGGATGTAAGGGTGGTTCAGTATTCGCAAATCAATCAACGTCATACATCACATCAACAAACGAAAGGATAAAAACCATATGATCATCTCACTAGATGCAGAAAAAGAATTTGATAAAGTACAACATCCATTCATGACACAAGCCCTCAACAAAGTAGTTTTAGAGGGAACACACCTCAACATAATAAAGGTCACATATGAAAAATCCATGGCTAACAAAGACAAGGATGTCCATTCTCACCACTTTTATTCAACATAGTACTGGAAGTCATAGCCACAGCAATTAGACAACATAAAGAAATAAAAGGCATCCAAATTGGTAAGGAAGAAGTAAAACTCACTATTTGCAAATGACATGATACTCTATATAGAAAACCCCGGAGCCTTGTAGTTTTTCATTGCTGAGGAGACCCCAGGAAAGACAGTGTGCAAGCTAATTTTGAGCTGCCTCTTTTTGTAGTCTTAAGAGAGCAGAGCACCTGTTGTCTGACTATTAGCCTCTATGTTTCTGTAGACAAGTCTTATCTATACTCCTCACCATGGCTCAGCTCCAGACACGCTTCTTCATGCTTGTCTGGATTTGTTCAAAATCTCCAGACACTCTTTTGAACAACTTTTTTTTTTTTTTTTTTTTTTTTGGATGGGGGTGGCCAGGGTCTGCAGTCTTTCCATTACTAGCAGATATTGTTCTTGATTCAGAGATATCCACATAGCATTTGCCACAGGTGCTTATCTTTACTTCATCTGTTGATGTACAGAGATTCTTTTTTTTTTAAAGTTATTTATTTTGAGAGAGAGAAAGAGCAAGTGGGAAATGGGCAGAGAGAGAGGGAGAGAGAATCCCAGGCAGGCTCTGCACCATCAGCACGGAGCCTGAGATGGGGCTTGAACTCCTGAATCCTGAGATCATGACCTGAGCCAAAATCAAGGGTCAGACGCTTAGCCCGCTGAGCCAGCCAGGTGCCCAAGAGACTATGATACATAGTTACTTCTAAATTACAAGATTGTCATATAGTCTTCTTGTTGAAAAAGTCTTTGAACTAGAATAGGAATTATTCTTGTAATAAGAGCTTTGCAATACCAGTATATGGATGTTTGTTGTTACCCAAACAGTTGTATATTTTTCTAAATTTGTAGACTGAACATTGATTTCTTTTTGTATAAATCTAATAATTAAGTCATTGTTCTTAAGTTGAAGATGTAAGTGATTCAGATTTCAGATTTTTAAAAAGTAAAAATCCAAATAACTAGTGAGAGAATTCTTTCAGAAGTATTTTAGTTAATAAATGCAGGAAGAATGAAGAATTTTTACCATTTTGCAACTCCAAGTGAAATAATGGGTTTAAGTAGTGATTATCAATAGCTGCTAAAAACTATTAATTAGGTAAAAGGCTGACAGAGAATATTATGATGGATGGGATCAGAATGACATCATCAGAGTCCAGATGTAGATTTTCACATCATATAGAAAGAGATACAAAAAAAAAAAAAAAAAAAAAAAAACAAAAAAACAAACAAAAACAAAAAACAAAAAAAAAAGAAAGAGATATAAGCTAATGCACTTCCTCATGTGATGCAATATGAAGCACATGATACTAGGTGTAAATATTCTTTCTGGGGAAAAAAAGCAAACCTGAAATCTAATCAAGTGTTTAGGTCTGCCTAGTGTACAGAATGTGTAGGTGGTAGAGGAACATTTAAAGAACTCCCTGGAGGGCTGCCTGTGTGGCTCAGTTGATTGAGTGTCTGACTTTGGATCAGGTCATGATCTCACAGTTCATGGGTTCAAGCCCCACATCAGGCTCTGTGCTCACAGCTTGGAGCCTGGAGCCTGGAGCCTGCTTCGGAGCCTGTGTCTCCCACTCTCTCTGCTCCTGCCCCACTTGTGCTGTCTCTCTCTCTCTCTCTCTCTCTCTCTCTCTCAACAATAAATAAAACACTTAAAAAAATTTGAGGAACACCCTGGAGATATAATCAATGAAATCTAGAATGTAAGAAATATTAGAACAGATGACCCAGTTTCTTTAATAAATGAATGGCAAGAAAAAAGGGAGGGGGAACTGTTAAAGTTTAAATAAAACATACTAATAAAAAAGAAAACCCTAAAGACTTCACCAAAAACTACTACAACTGATAAATGAATTCAGTAAAGTCACAGGATACAAATCAATATTCAGAAATCTGTTGTATTTCTATACACTAATGATTAAGTAGTAGAAAGAAAAATGAAGAAAACAATCCCATTTACAACTACACCAAAAATAACAAAATACCTAGGAATAAACCTAATCAAAGAGGTGAAAGACCTCTACTCTGAAAACTGTAAAACACTGATGAAAGAAATTGAAGAAAACACAAATGAATGAAAAGACATTCCATGCTCATGGATTGAGAGAACAAATATTCTTAAAATGTTTATACTACCCAAAGCAACCTGTACATTATTGTAATCCTTATCAAAATACCAACGCATTTTTTAACTAGAAAAAAACCCTAAAATTTATATGGAACCACAAGAGACCCCAAATAGCCAAAGCAATTTTGAAAAAGAAAAGCAAAGCTGGAGGTATCACAATTCTGGACTTCAGGTTATATTACAAAGCCGTAGTAATCAAAACAGTATGGTACTGGCACAAAAAGACACATAGATCAATGTAACAGAATAGAAAACCCAGAAATAGAAGGTTCCGGAAGATGGCGGCGTAGGAGGATGCTGGGCTCACCGCGCGTCCTGCTGATCACTTAGATTCCACCTACACCTGCCTAAAGAATCCAGAAAACCGCCAGAGGATTAGCAGAACGGAGTCTCCGGAGCCAAGCGCAGACGAGAGGCCCACGGAAGAGGGTAGGAAGGGCGGCAAGGCGGGGCGCGCTCCACGGACTGGTGGGAGGGAGCTGGGGTGGAGGGGCGGCTCGCCAGCCAAGCAGAGCCCCCGAGTCTGGCTGGCAAAAGCGGAGGGGCCGGACGGACTGTGTTCCGACAGCAAGCGCGACTTAGCGTCTGGGAGGTCAGAAGTTAACAGCTCTGCTCAGAAAGCGGGAAGGCTGGAGGACAAAGGGAGGGAGAGCTGCTGAGCCCCCGGACGGCAGAGCTCAGCTTGGCGGGGAACAAAGGCGCTCGCCAGCGCCATCTCCCCCGCCCATCCCCCAGCCAAAATCCCAAAGGGAACCAGTTCCTGCCAGGGAACTTGCTCGCGCAGCGCAAACACCCAACTCTGTGCTTCTGCGGAGCCAAACCTCCGGCAGCGGATCTGACTCCCTTCCGCTGCCACAGGGCCCCTCCTGAAGTGGATCACCTAAGGAGAAGCGAGCTAAGCCTGCCCCTCCAGCCCCCGTGCACCTTGCCTACCCACCCCAGCTAATATGCCAGATCCCCAGCAACACAAGCCTGGCAGTGTGCAAGTAGCCCAGATGGGCCACGCCACCCCACAGTGAATCACGCCCCTAGGAGAGGGGAAGAGAAGGCACACACCAGTCTGACTGTGGCCCCAGCGGTGGGCTGGGGGCAGACATCAGGGTGGACTGTGGCCCCGCCCACCAACTCCAGTTATACACCACAGCACAGGGGAAGTGCCCTGCAGGTCCTCACCACGCCAGGGACTCTCCAAAATGACCAAACGGAAGAATTCCCCTCAGAAGAATCTCCAGAAATAACAACAGCTAATGAACTGATCAAAAAGGATTTAAATAATATAACAGAAAGTGAATTTAGAATAACAGTCATAAAATTAATCGCTGGGCTTGAAAACAGTATACAGGACAGCAGAGAATCTCTTGCCACAGAGATCAAGGGACTAAGGAACAGTCACGAGGAGCTGAAAAACGCTTTAAACGAAATGCAAAACAAAATGGAAACCACGACGGCTCGGCTTGAAGAGGCAGAGGAGAGAATAGGTGAACTAGAAGATAAAGTTATGGAGAAAGAGGAAGCTGAAAGAAAGAGAGATAAAAAAATCCAGGAGTATGAGGGGAAAATTAGAGAACTAAGTGATACACTAAAAAGAAATAATATACGCATAATTGGTATCCCAGAGGAAGAAGAGAGAGGGAAAGGTGCTGAAGGGGTACTTGAACAAATTATAGCTGAGAACTTCCCTGAACTGGGGAAGGAAAAAGGCATTGAAATCCAAGAGGCACAGAGAACTCCCTTCAGACGTAACTTGAATCGATCTTCTGCACGACATATCATAGTGAAACTGGCAAAATACAAGGATAAAGAGAAAATTCTGAAAGCAGCAAGGGATAAACGTGCCCTCACATATAAAGGGAGACCTATAAGACTTGTGACTGATCTCTCCTTTGAAACTTGGCAGGCCAGAAAGGCTTGGCATGATATCTACAGTGTGCTAAACAGAAAAAATATGCAGCCGAGAATCCTTTATCCAGCAAGTCTGTCATTTAGAATAGAAGGAGAGATAAAGGTCTCCCAAACAAACAAAAACTGAAGGAATTTGTCACCACGAAACCAGCCCTACAAGAGATCCTAAGGGGGATCCTGTGAGACAAAGTACCAGAGACATCGCTACAAGCATAAAACATACAGACATCACAATGACTCTAAACCCGTATCTTTCTATAATAACACTGAATGTAAATGGATTAAATGCGCCAACTAAAAGACATAGGGTATCAGAATGGATAAAAAAACAAGACCCATCTATTTGCTGTCTACAAGAGACTCATTTTAGATCTGAGGACACCTTTAGATTGAGAGTGAGGGGATGGAGAACTATTTATCATGCTACTGGAAGCCAAAAGAAAGCTGGAGTAGCCATACTTATATCAGAAAAACTAGACTTTAAATTAAAGGCTGTAACAAGAGATGAAGAAGGGCATTATATAATAATCACAGGGTCTATCCATCAGGAAGAGCTAACTATTATAAATGTCTATGCGCCAAATACCGGAGCCCCCAGATATATAAAACAATGACTCATAAACATAAGCAACCTTATTGATAAGAATGTGGTCATTGCAGGGGACTTTAACACCCCACTTACAGAAATGGATAGATCATCTAGACACACGGTCAATAAAGAAACAAGGGCCCTGAATGATACATTGGATCCGATGGACTTGACAGATCTATTTAGAACTCTGCATCCCAAAGCAACAGAATATACTTTCTTCTCGAGTGCACATGGAACATTCTCCAAGATAGATCACACACTGAGTCACAAAACAGCCCTTCATAAGTATACAAGAATTGAAATCATACCATGCATACTTTCAGACCACAATGCTATGAAGCTTGAAATCAACCACAGGAAAAAGTCTGGAAAACCTCCAAAAGCATGGAGGTTAAAGAACACCCTACTAACGAATGAGTGGGTCAACCAGGCAATTAGAGAAGAAATTAAAAAATATATGGAAACAAACAAAAATGAAAATACAACAATCCAAACGCTTTGGGACGCAGCGAAGGCAGTCCTGAGAGGAAAATACATTGCAATCCAGACCTATCTCAAGAAACAAGAAAAATCCCAAATACAAAATCTAACAGCACACCTAAAGGAAATAGAAGCAGAACAGCAAAGGCAGCCTAAACCCAGCAGAAGAAGAGAAATCATAAAGATCAGAGCAGAAATAAACAATATAGAATCTAAAAAAACTGTAGAGCAGATCAACGAAACCAAGAGTTGGTTTTTTGAAAAAATAAACAAAATTGATAAACCTCTAGCCAGGCTTCTCAAAAAGAAAAGGGAGGTGACCCAAATAGATAAAATCATGAATGAAAATGGAATGATTACAACCAATCCCTCAGAGATACAAACAATTATCAGGGAATACTATGAAAAATTATATGCCAGCAAATTGGACAACCTGGAAGAAATGGACAAATTTCTAAACACCCACACTCTTCCAAAACTCAATCAGGAGGAAATAGAAAGCTTGAACAGACCCATAACCAGCGAAGAAATTGAATCGGTTATCAAAAATCTCCCAACAAATAAGAGTCCAGGACCAGATGGCTTCCCAGGGGAGTTCTACCAGACGTTTAAAGCAGAGATAATACCTATCCTTCTCAAGCTATTCCAAGAAATAGAAAGGGAAGGAAAACTTCCAGACTCATTCTATGAAGCCAGTATTACTTTGATTCCTAAACCAGACAGAGACCCAGTAAAAAAAGAGAACTACAGGCCAATATCCCTGATGAATATGGATGCAAAAATTCTTAATAAGATACTAGCAAATCGAATTCAACAGCATATAAAAAGAATTATTCACCATGATCAAGTGGGATTCATTCCTGGGATGCAGGGCTGGTTCAACATTCGCAAATCGATCAACGTGATACATCACATTAACAAAAAAAAGAGAAGAACCATATGATCCTGTCAATCGATGCAGAAAAGGCCTTTGACAAAATCCAGCACCCTTTCTTAATAAAAACCCTTGAGAAAATCGGGATAGAAGGAACATACTTAAAGATCATAAAGGCCATTTATGAAAAGCCCACAGCTAACATCATCCTCAACGGGGAAAAACTGAGAGCTTTTTCCCTGAGATCAGGAACACGACAGGGATGCCCACTGTCACCGCTCTTGTTTAACATAGTGCTGGAAGTTCTAGCATCAGCAATCAGACAACAAAAGGAAATCAAAGGCATCAAAATTGGCAAAGATGAAGTCAAGCTTTCGCTTTTTGCAGATGACATGATATTATACATGGAAAATCCGACAGACTCCACCAAAAGTCTGCTAGAACTGATACATGAATTCAGCAAAGTTGCAGGATACAAAATCAATGTGCAGAAATCAGTTGCATTCTTATACACTAACAATGAAGCAACAGAAAGACAAATGAAGAAACTGATCCCATTCACAATTGCACCAAGAAGCATAAAATACCTAGGAATAAATCTAACCAAAGATGTAAAAGATCTGTATGCTGAAAACTATAGAAAGCTTATGCAGGTAATTGAAGAAGATATAAAGAAATGGAAAGACATTCCCTGCTCATGGATTGGAAGAATAAATATTGTCAAAATGTCAATACTACCCAAAGCTATCTACACATTCAATGCAATCCCAATCAAAATTGCACCAGCATTCTTCTGGAAACTAGAACAAGCAATCCTAACATTCATATGGAACCACAAAAGGCCCCGAATAGCCAAAGTAATTTTGAAGAAGAAGACCAAAGCAGGAGGCATCACAATCCCAGACTTTAGCCTCTACTACAAAGCTGTCATCATCAAGTCAGCATGGTATTGGCATAAAAACAGACACATAGACCAATGGAATAGAATAGAAACCCCAGAACTAGACCCACAAACGTATGGCCAACTCATCTTTGACAAAGCAGGAAAGAACATCCAATGGAAAAAAGACAGTCTCTTTAACAAATGGTGCTGGGAGAACTGGACAGCAACATGCAGAAGGTTGAAACTAGACCACTTTCTCACACCATTCACAAAAATAAACTCAAAATGGATAAAGGACCTGAATGTGAGACAGGAAACCATCAAAACCTTAGAGGAGAAAGCAGGAAAAGACCTCTCTGACCTCAGCCGTAGCAATCTCTTACTCGGCACATCCCCAAAGGCAAGGGAATTAAAAGCAAAAGTGAATTACTGGGACCTTATGAAGATAAAAAGCTTCTGCACAGCAAAGGAAACAACCAACAAAACTAAAAGGCAACCAACGGAATGGGAAAAGATATTTGCAAATGACACAACGGACAAAGGGCTAGTATCCAAAATCTATAAAGAGCTCATCAAACTCCACACCCGAAAAACAAATAACCCAGTGAAGAAATGGGCAGAAAACATGAATAGACACTTCTCTAAAGAAGACATCCGGATGGCCAACAGGCACATGAAAAGATGTTCAACGTCGCTCCTTATCAGGGAAATACAAATCAAAACCACACTCAGATATCACCTCACGCCAGTCAGAGTGGCCAAAATGAAGAAATCAGGAGACTATAGATGCTGGAGAGGATGTGGAGAAACAGGAACCCTCTTGCACTGTTGGTGGGAATGCAAATTGGTGCAGCCGCTCTGGAAAGCAGTGTGGAGGTTCCTCAGAAAATTAAAAATAGACCTACCCTATGACCCAGCAATAGCACTGCTAGGCATTTATCCAAGGGATACAGGAGTACTGATGCATAGGGGCACCTGTACCCCAATGTTTATAGCGGCACTCTCAACAATAGCCAAATTATGGAAAGAGCCTAAATGTCCATCAACTGATGAATGGAGAAAGAAATTGTGGTTTATATACACAATGGAATACTACGTGGCAATGAGAAAAAATGAAATATGGCCTTTTGTAGCAACATGGATGGAACTGGAGAGTGTGATGCTAAGTGAAATAAGCCATACAGAGAAAGACAGATACCATATGGTTTCACTCTTCTGTGGATCCTGAGAAAGGTAACAGAAACCCATGGGGGAGGGGAAGGAAAAAAAAAAAAAAAAAAGAGGCTAGAGTGGGAGAGAGCCAAAGCATAAGAGACTGTTAAAAACTGAGAACAAACTGAGGGTTGATGGGGGGTGGGAGGGAGGGCAGGGTGGGTGATGGGTATTGAGGAGGGCACCTTTTGGGATGAGCACTGGGTGTTGTATGGAAACCAATTTGACTGTAAATTTCATATATTAAAAAAAAAAAAAAAAAAAAACAAAACAAAAAACTATATGCACCCCTATGTTTACTGCAGCATTATCTACAATAGCCGAATTTTGGAAGCAGCTCAAGTGTTAGCAGCCCATCTATCCATTGATAGATGAATGGATAAAGAGGTGGTATACATATACACACACACACAAGCACACACACTGGAATATTACTCAGCCATAAAAAAGAATGAATAATCTTGCCATTTGCAACAGCACGGATGGAGCTAGACAGTATAATGCTAAGTGAAATGTGTCAGAAAAGACAAATACCACAAGATTTCACTCATATGTTATGAAACAAAGGGAAAAAAAGGGACAAACCAAGAAACACTCTTAACTATAGAAAATAAACTAATGGTTACAAGAGGGGAGGTGGGTGGAGAATGGGTCAAATAGCTGAAGGGATTAAGAGTACACTTATGATGAGCACTAAGTAATGTATACAATTGCTGAATATTGTACACCTAAAACTAACACTTTATGTTAACTATATTGAAATTTAAATAAACAAACTTTAAAAGCCGTAAATGAAGTCGGGGAGGAGTGCTTATTGTTACATGAAATCATAGAATCCACAACAGAGCTAGGATGATTTCAGAAATCTTTCTGGTCAGGGGTGCCTGAGTGGCTCAGTGGGTTAAGCTTCTGACTTCAGCTCAGCTCATGATCTTACGGGGCGGGGGGTTTCGAGCCCCACATCGGGCTCTGTGCTGACAATTCAGAGTCTGGGGGCTGCTGCAGATTCTGTGTCTTCCTCTCTCTCTGCCCCTGCCGCACTTGTACTCTCTCTCTCAAAAATAAACATTTAAAAAAAAAGAAATCTTTCTGGTCCAATACCTTAGTTATATATAAGGAAGCTGATACACAGAAAGATTGTGATTTGCTCACACAACGTACACAAAATAGTAGCAAAATTCAGGTCCCTGACTCCCAAATCCAGGGATACTTTCACTAAATTTACACTGCTGCTTAGTAAACCCAGAGGCACAGCTAGGCAGAAATATGGAGAATCTAACTTTATTTTGTTTTTAGCGCTCTGATGTTTGCACTGCGCTTTCACAACTGCACTTTCTCACTTGCTGAGTTACCACCACCTCCACATCTGCTTCCCTCCCATCACCCACCACTTCTGCAAAGTACTTTCTACTCTTTCCATTTGGGTTCCCTTCCAAACCGCCCCTCACTTCCTCCCTCACTTCCCTTGCAGCGATGACCGCAAACGTCCATTAACAGCAACTGCAGACACCTCTTCACCGCACCTGTTGCCCTTAACGTTCACACATGACCGGCACCACCCCCAACTACCACCTTTAACAATACTGACTGAACTTCCACTTCATGGAAGAACCTGTGCTGTGGAACATTCCAACAGGCCCTGCTCGTTTAGCCTTCTGGCGAAGAAAGTGAGTAGACCTGTGAACACGTTAAACCACTCACCAGATGAAAACAAGTGCTCTACTAGAGGTCTGAGGGTTTGCTCAAGAAGCAGGGAAGCGTCCCAGCCACCATGACCTCCACCCTTCTAGAACCACCACCATTTCCGAGGCACCACGGGATCCAGCCGCGTCTGCCCCTTTAGTGCCCGGCCCGCCCAGTCACATCGCTGCCCCTTCTGGAACCTTCGTCCATCTCCGTAATTGTTCTACTTTGTCCCTCGCACCGGGTGGCACGCTCCTCGGCAAGTCTTGCCTCTCCACCTGTGTCCCCCCGGGGGGGGGGGGGGGGGGGTGTCCCACCGTGAACCCCCTCGGGCTCCCAAGGGTGTCCCCGTCCTCCCGCCTCACGGGCCGAGGCCCTAGCCCAACGGGATCCGAAGGTCCTAGCTGCAGGCCGCTCAGCCCCCCCGCGTGGCCCGGCGCTCTCGCTGCGCCGCCTTCCCGGGCTCCCACGCGACGAAGCCCCGCCCCCAGGTCACCTGACCGAGGCCGACGCTCCGCCCACTGAGAGGCCCGCGCTGGAAGAGCGCGGGACCCAGGGCACGGCCACCGCCACCGCCTCCGCCACCGCGCAGGGGCTCCGGGGCAGCCGGGAGCGGCTGAGCTCGCCGCCGCCTCCGCGCCGACTGGACGGCGCTGCGGCCCCGCGGCTCCACCCCACCTCACAAGGGCCTGTGACCTCACCCGGCCCCGCTCGGCGGCCCAGACGCGAGCTCCTCCCCGCGCGCTGTCCTCCCGGCACCTGGATTTCGCCGTCCATCCCGCACTCCCTACCCTTCCTGCAGCTGTCTTCGTTCCCTGGTGCAGTGTCCCGCCCCAGTCTGACATCTTTTCAGGATTATCCTGTATCCATCCTTTGAATACTTCCCGCCCTGCCTTCGAAAACATTCCATCCTTCTTGGTTTCTACCGCTCTGTACCGGACAACAGCGCAGAGCTCTTTGTCCCGACACTTTGCTGAAATCTGTTCCAGGCTGCCCTTCAGAGGACTAACGCTCTCTTTGGGAAGAGATGCTTTGTGTTTCTTCGAAGATCAATTTCTTGTGTGTGTGCGTGCTGCAGATGAAATGTTACTGGTAAAAGACAACAAAGCGATTTTTCACGGCTTGCCCCAAATATTATGTCGCTAAAACGTTGTACGAATCCAAGACAGTGAAATTAATCATTTTTAAGGTTTTTGCTACACTAGAGTCGTAATGTTCTGTCAAGCGGAGAGCGTTTTGCAAATATGTTCCCTCTAAAGCTCATGATTTGAGGTGTAAAGGTAAATTTTCAAAAAGGTAAAATTCACATTGATTGAGCCAACCTGAGCTCTCCGTTGTTAACATTGTGGTGAGCAGCGTGGGCTTTAGAGCTGGATCTATGCAAATTCAATTATTGAGTCAATTATCCTAATTATTTACTGTATGCAGTGGGGCAAACTAAGCTCTCTAAGCCTCAGTTTTCTCATTCGTTCAGAATTGTGATAATTCAAAAATGTTTATGCAGTGCTCAAAAAATGTTAAAACATTTAATTACTTCAGAGATACTTGTGCCCATTTATATCTCAAATCCTGTTGTGTAGGCATTCTTTAGTATTCTTTAGTATTTTTAGTATTCTTTAGTATTTTAACATGTATGTGTTTTATCTCCCTAAACAGTCTGTAAGTAATGAGTGCTGAGACCATGTCTTTTATTTTTGTAAACACCCCACCCTCCATTCCCTACTTCCCCACCTACCCACACACACTGTTTACAGTCCACCTCTATTAATGAGCTGAGCCCATTTTCCATCTATTCATAAGACATCAACTTCTAACGTGTAAGGATTATAATGGTTTCAGTCTGTCTGATCACCAGATTGTGGACGCTTCACAATCTTGAGCACTTGTAGTTTGTTAGTACTGAGTCTATTGATGAGTTAGTTACTGTATTAGTCAGTTTCAGAGACGCTCACCAAATAGCACCAAGAGTATAGTAGTTAGGATTAGATTCTTTCACCTAACAGAAAATCCCTAAATAACAGTGGCCTAAGCAAGATAGAATTTTATTTCTCACATTCAAGAGGTTCAGAGATGGTCACTCAAGGGTGAATATTGCTAACCATAGTTGCAAGGACACAGTCTTCTATTTTACTGCTCCGGTGGCATTTTTTCCAGTGGTGGCTTAAGGGAGATATCACAGGCAAAAGACTCTCAAAAGATTTTAAGGTTATGCTTCTTGGATCCTCTCATTCAAATAATATGGCTTCTAAGAAGCTTAAGGCTTTTGTCCTTCTGCAGAAGCCCGAGGTAGCAAAAGATTTAGCTCAAAGATATTTATGGGTAGGGCTTTTATTTTATGGGACTGAAACCCAATTAAGATTTGCAGGAGATTCATAATTTTTTTAAAAGAGTATTGTAATTGTCAGAAACACTGCCAGCTTGGGCTGAAGGAGTCAGAGCATGAAAAGGAAAGAGGTCTTTGGACCCTCAAGCTCTATAAGCAGGAAGCAGGCTGAGAAAACTATTTCCATGTAAATATATGCTACCTTTAATGGAATAAAGATGGCTTAAAGGGTAAAACCAAAAGCCTAGAAGATAGAATGAAAATCCATGGAGAATTATTCCCAGGCCTTTCATATGGAACTGCCAGCCTATACCCAAGTGACTTTCAGAACTGCTATGGACTGGGGGCTTCTGCAAACCTGTTTTCTGCCCCTTGAAACTGGAATGTCTATAACAGTTACCCTATCTGTCCTGCCATTTTAATTGGTTGTTGCAGGAAGAGAGCATTATAGCTTTTTCCTTTAGTTCACAGGACTTCAGATTAAGAGGCACTATACTCAAGTAGCCAAATGTAAGGAACTATATCCAAGAAGACTCCTCTGCCCCAGGACCTATTTAGAGGACAAGACTCTGGACTTTGAGTGAATGCTATAATGAGATAAGACCCGGGGTCCTTGGGAAGGGGGAGCACTTGTTGCAAGTGAGGGAACTAGGAATAAGGAGTGACCAGAGGGTGGACTGTGGCAGTTTTGAACTATGTCCACAAGTTCTTTGGTGTATTAGTTTCTTGTTACTGTAACAACTTACCACAAACTTCAACAACAATGTATTACATTTCTGGAGGTCAGAAGTCCAAAATTGGCCTTACAAAGGCTGCATTTCTGGAGGCTCTAAAGGAAAATCTACTCCTTCCCTTTTCCCGCTTCTAGAGGCTTCTGCATCCCTTGACTCGTGGCAACCTCACACTGACCTGTTTCCATCATTACATTTCCTATTCTCACTCTGACCCCCTTATGATTGTATTAAGGCTATCCACATAATCCATGAAATTTCCCTGTTTCTGCCCTTAATTACATCAGCAAAATTCTTCATTCCATGCCAGGTAACATATCCGCTGGTTCTGGGGATTAGAACATGGGTGCCTTTGGGAGAGGGGGATGGGCAGGGGCAACAATTTTATCTACCAGGGCGCTCATACCTTCAAGAAGTGGCATCTAGGTTCATGAGTTCTAGCCCCGCGTCAGGCTCTGTGCGGACAGCTCAGAGCCTGGAGCCTGCTTCAGATTCTGTGTCTCCCTCTCTCTCTTTCTGCCCCTTCCCCACTCATACTCTGTCTCTGTCTCTCTCTCTCTCAAAGCGTAAACATTTAAAACAATTTAAAAAAAAAAAGTGGCATCTGGTCCACGCTTCTTGCATGTGGACTAGTTGTAGCGGGCTGCTTAACAACGAATAGAGTATGGTGGAAATGCTGACGTGACACGTACAAAACTACGTCACAAGAGATATTGCAGCTTCCTCCTGGCTCTCTCTTGGCTTCCGCACTTTGGGAGAAGCCAGCTAACATGCCGCAAAAACTGCAAGATCGCGTTTGTGGTTTTAAGCTGCTAAATCGTGGGGTAATTTATTATGCAGCAATAGATAACTACCACAATCCCTCAGGTCCCATCCTGTTCCGTGAGGTCTGCTTAAGTTCTAGCTATTGTCTCTACAGTCGGCCTACCTGAAGAAGGAAGGGGAGAGGGGAGGCATGCTCCCTTCTTAAATGGCACGCGATGGAAGTGGTATGAACCTCTTCCATTCACATCTGTCTACAAGATGGACAGGGCAGCCTAGGAGAAGCTTGGAGACATAGTATCTATTCCAGGCAGCCATGTGTCCAACGGGAAATTAGGAGTTCTGACTATGTGAGAAGAGGAAAACACATATGGGGGCACAATTAGCAACCTCTGTCACAATGGGGGATTATAAGGGTCAGGAGAAGCAAAGTTGAGCATAGATCCATTAACATTTTTCCTAACCAATCTCTTCATTGGCCACCGAATGATATTTACACACCCAGCACTGTGATCTCTCCAAAGAAATCATGCCAATTGTATGAGTCACAGGAAAACCCAACTAATAGAAAAAAAAAAAAAAACCCACAATGAATTGCGAAATTTTTTTTTTCTTACAAAGCTCTTTTCAGGGACACTGATAAAGAATTTACTGTGGAGATTTTGCCTGAAGGCTGTTAAATCTCCTAAATGTTGCTTTCTAAATGCTTCTATTCTGTGAGCATTCTCCCGTGTATTGTCAGAAAATACACAGCTGATGGAAAATGTCTTCTCTGTGCAAAAGTTTAGAGAGACAGCACTATGGCAGCAATCGCAAGGAACACAATCATGTTAACTGACCTATAATTTTCTTTTCACATGCTAACTATTCTTGGATAGTCTCATTAAGTGGATTTTTAAAAAAATTTTTTAAGTTTATTTTTGTGAAAGAGACAGAGCAAGTGGGGGAGGGGCAGAGAGAGGGAGAGAGAGAGAATCCCAAGCAGGCTCTGCACCATCAGCACAGAGCCCAATGTGGGGCTCAAACTCACAAACTGTGAGATCATGACCTAAGCCAAAACCGAGTCGGACACTTAACCGACTGGGCCATCCAGGCGCCCCTTAAAATTTAACAATATAGATAACCCCAATCACAAGCATTTAAAACTGCCTGTGTGCTTTAGTCAAACTACAAACTATCAGAAATAGATATTTCAAGAAATATGTTACAAAACCAAATAGAAATTATTTTTCAACAAGCATTAAATGGTTTTCTTGCACAGCATATGTTACTGTTTCCTTACATCAGTGTGAAAAATGAAAATTATAGTTGCACTATAATTCCAAGGCAACTTGCTTGTAATTGATCCCGGTGGTCATTACATGGCTGTCACTATAGAGTTCAGACTACACAGGCCAAGAGTTAGGGGATTACAAATATGATTTGATATATAGCTTTTCATTTCATTTTCACATAAAGTCCTCCATTTTACCCAGATATGTAGTCATCAGTTACCATGAAGTAAATAAAACACAGTGTACCTACAAAATTTCACCATAAAAGGTCTCAGTGTGTGTTCACATAATCCTTTTATGACGTCATGCACCGTCATGTTTTTTAAAAATGCACGTTATTTAAGGAATGGAAGACCCAAAGGCAAAGATGATGAGTGTGCCATAAAGTACTTCAACCCCACACTGTCAATGCTCAATACATTTTAAATAGCAAAAAGTGAAGTTGCAAATTCTAGAGTCTTACCCTATAAAGTGATAATGCTAATAATTTCGATATTCATCCCATCTCCTGTGAATTAAAGGTTTTCTTAGATGCCTGCCAAGTATCCTGTTAGTTGGGTTTCTTTCCCTGTGATTTTGATCTAGTACTTCTTTTAGTTTTTCATGGGAATTTGTGGCTGTGAGGGAACCAGAAGCCTCTGATCACTTAATTTGGAAAATGGATCAAAAGTGCATTTTCATTTTGTGTGGGTAGATATTTGGTTCTCTTAATATACCCGCCAAGCTGTATTCATAATCTTTTAGTAACTGAGATGATTTAACTGCAAACTTAGTAAGCCAGAAGGACAGGTAAGTGACTTCTTAAGTCAGTGGTTCTCAAACTTGAGTAAGCAGCAGAATCACAGGGAGGGCTTTGCTGAAACAGAACACCGGGCCCGGCCCCATCTCAGATTTTCTGAGTTAGTAGCCCTGGGGCGTGGCCTGTGCATTTTTATTCCTAACAACTTCCCAGGTGATATGGAGGCTGCTGGTCCTCAAACCACATTTTGAGACCCAATTCCTTAAATAAAAGTTGGGCATTTTTCCCCCTAAAGCTGGGCATTTAAATGATCCTGTCAATAATCTGCCATCAAGCCTTTATTGTACTGATTTATGCCTCCTGCAAACAAAACCTAGGCCAAACTGACAGTCTGTTCTATTGAGATTGCACAAGTTCCTAAAAAATCCCCAATTAAAAGACAAAAAACTCCAACTCTTAGAACAGCAATAACCTACTCAGTTTGAAAACATTATGAAAGTCTAAAGAAACACTCTGGGTTCTGGAGTAAACTTCAGTCCCCGTGGTGGTCATCATTTGGTTACATTTGGAAACAGGCTTGTTCTAAAATAATCATTTTTGAGGCGATGACATTTACTCTTTTCACCCAAAGAAAACAGAAATAACAACACAGGAAGAACTGGGCAGCCTTAGGTCAATTCTTTTTGGAAAGCACATTTAATTTACTGTTGCACAATTCAAACAGAGGGGGTGGTTAGGAAGTCAGGAAGGCACTTAAGTCATTTCAACCAGGAATACCTAACAAAGAGAGGGATCTTGAAATCATGGATGGTCTAGGAATATCTGAGAGAGAAAGAAGGGATTCGTTATGTGACAACTTGTCAGGAGCATCCCAAGCTTCCCATTACTATCCACACACCCTGAGACTGAACATACATTCTCTCCAGATGAGCTGAGCACAAATAAATAACTTCTTTGGGCTGTGCTGATACCAAAATACTATTTAGATGTTCACCCTACGTGATGCCCAAACTGACTGCCATTTGCTGTCTTGCGAACGCAGCTACAGGTTCTCCCCGCATACAAAGAGTATTGGTCTTTTTTTTTTTTTAATCTTTATTTATTTTTGAGAGAGCGTGAACAGAGAAGGAACAGAGAGAGAGGGAGACACAGAATCCGAAGCAGGCTCCAGGCTCTGAGCTGTCAGCACAGAGACTGATGTGGGGCTGGAACTCACGAAATGTGAGTTCATGACCTCAGCCAAAGTCAAACACCTAACTGAACCACCCGGTGCCTTTTTAAAGCCTAGGAGTCTCTTTCCAGAAGCTCAAAGAGTCCTACTGATTTTTTCATCCTTTAAATATATGTTCTTCCTCCTTTGATATAGTGTCTTCATATAAACCATCTTATCTAAAGAAAAGGTCCAACTACTGCTTTAATGGACTCTTGTCTCAGTAGCCAAAGGGTATAGTTAGGTTCTAAACTTCTGGGATTCATTATCGACCCTCCCCTCCCCCATTTACCCCTCTACTGTACTACCATCCCTTTCAGTAAAGAGTAATCCATGGGTGAGACAAGGCTCAGTCATTTGCCCTACTCCTAATTCCAAGGCTTATTCTCAGTGTTAACACACGAATACAGAATACACATTTCAGCTACTTCTTAATGGATTCCTCTCCCTTATATGTGGATGCAAACGTGTGCAAAGTGAGCTAAGGAATAATAAACTAAGTGGAGCTTAAGTGCTACATTAGGAAATGTGACTGCTAACAAACATTGGAGAAGGGGCTCTAAGAGAGGACAGAATGAGGCTTTTTCATTGAGAAAGGTGATGTGGAATGACATCTGCTCTTGCAAAAGCTGGTCTCTCAGATCTCCCAACTTAACAAAAAAAGTAGTATCAACATCTCATGGAATCTTGACTGTATGTCTGATGCCACAGTAAATCCCAGCATCTCAGATTATCAATATTGAAAGACACCTTCCAGACTGGCTGGTCCAAACTATCATTTTTCAAACTAGAAAACTGAGCCCCGAAGGGAAGGAAGAGAGGCTTGCCTTAATTAAGGGTAAAACTTCCTCAGCTGCAACAATGAGGCCAGGACTTACATTTTCTGATCGTCAGACCACTGTCTATAGCTCTTTCCTTTTTCTTGATGAATGGGGGGTGAGGGTGGTTGTTAATGTTTAGACCAATGTGAACACCAAGGAAGCAACTGCTAGGAGAAAAGAACCACTTGTACCCCTCCTGCTCAGAATGGCCCAGCATGCCCGTGGGGCCATCCCCACAGGCTCCCAGGATGAGAGAGCCCCTACAGATCCAGCAAATGGGCAGCAACTCCCTATGAATGATGCCAAGTGGGAGGGTCTGTATCCATCCCAAGTCTATGTGGGGTTGTTTGTTTGTTTTTAAATATGCTCCTTCCTCCTCAAATAAAACTACAAAATATAATGCAAATGTGTTTCTGTACATGTTCCTTTAGATTAAGCAAGCCTCATCATGGTTTCAGGTGACCCAATGAGAAAAATAAAATAAAATTGCACTTGTGGCCTCTCAGATTAAAGACTGAGTTAAAATGAGGTTGCCCAGCCCGTAGGAGAATAGGCCACACACGCTGATACAACTGGCCCATCATTCTAAATGTGGCACATATGCCCAGCAGACTCAGAGACCCATGGGAATGATTCCTTCACAAGACAGCCAAGAGGTAGATAAGTGCAATCAGCCCCATGGATGGATGTAGCACACAGAAGCACCAGATTGGGTGTAGGGGCGGGGGGGTGCCTTGGACAAGGGGCAGAGGGCCTGAAGGGTGGGGCCAGATCTCTGGCTCTCATCACAGCACTCTCCCTGGGAGGAAAAGCGTCCGGTCATGAAAGAAATTCCCAGTATGTAGCAAATGTCTACAGCAGTGAGAGTGTAGACGTAGCAGGTAAAGAGGTGATGCTGGTCTAAGGGTAACACGCGTCCTCCAATCGAACTTCTAGGGTGGGGTGCCAAGGAGACAAATGTGAAGGGTGATGATTATGAACTGGGGGACTCTGGCACATTCATCCAGGCCATGCATGACCCCTGAGTGGCCTTCCCATCCTCACTCCCAACAGAATTGCTGGCAAGGGCTCCCCTTGTGAGAGAACCATACTGGATTGAGGGGACAGCAAAAGACATAGGCAACTCCGATGGCTGCTCTTGCTTCTGATTTCTCCGTCAGCCTGAGGGAAGGCAAAGGAGATCAAAGTCCAGATGACACGACAAGGCTGCGGAGCCCAGCATTTGCTATCAGAGCTGCTGAGCGTCGGACCCAAGAACCGTCAACTCAAGGCAGAGTCAAGGCCCCTTCCTCTGGAACGAGAGGCTCAGCCCTGCCCTTCTCTTCGGGAGAAATGGCCGGAAAAGGAAAGCTGGCTTCTCAGTGAGGTAATGAACAGTACCTGCTCAGCTACGTGGGTCACCCTAAGGTTAAGCAGGAAGGATCCCTGAAGGAGGCATTCTGCGGACAAAGGCTGAGGAGCTCCACGTGTCTGGACACACCTCAAGTTTTAAATTACACACTCCCCCACATGCAGCACACTCACGCGCACACACGCACAGAGACCCACACCTCCACATACTGACATTCTTGTAACCCACCCCACTCCCAGCCCCCGATCCTGCCCCACGGATTTCGTTCCCTGTAAACATGACAGCAGATGTGTCCACAATTCTGGGACAGCCTGACAGTGAACTGAGGATGACTGCTTGTCATTAAGTGCCCCGGTAGGTGATGTTGGTGAAGGTGGATGTGGCCTCTTTATACAGTGGGTTGTTGGCCTGCGGAGAGAACAGAAATGTGTCTTACAGTGAATTCCTCAATTGTTCCCTGCCCTCAATGATTACATTTCGCCTGAAGAGTTTACCCAAGACACCTTTCTCCGGGCTACACCATCCATGAATCGCTTAATGCTCATTGTAACCCCATATTCGCTCCTGAGATGGGAGTGGGTAGGAAATAAGAGGAGAGAGAAAGTGGAATGCCATTGTGCTGCTGTTTCGAAGGGGTTGAATTCAACCCATTACTTTTTGGTGATCCCCAAACACCTCAGTACCACTTGTAGCCAGTATCTATTTCCTGCTTCTCTCCTGAACTCTCTCTTTTGCCCTTCTCCAATTTTTTTTTTCTTTTGTTGTGACTATGCTGGCGGATGCGGGCAGAGACGAGAAATGTAGCAGGTGGTAGCTGAAACAGAGAGGATAGCTTTCACTCAAAATAATTTTAATTTGTTCTCATCTCATCCTTCCAAGCGCTACCCACTGTCATGTTAGCAGGAAAAAATAAGACCCTCACTGGGTTGCCCAAATTATTTTCTAACAAAAAGTGATAAATCCCATAAGATCTGGCCGTCTTTAGGAGTCCCATTTCAAGAAATACAACACATTCTCATGTGCCGCTGAGATTCCAGATTTCTACACTGTACGAACAGAAACATCTCAAGTTTCTTGGGACCCTTGAGTACCAAGGCCTGAGGTGACCATCAAATGAGAACAAACTTTCAGCCTCCCGCTAGACATTCATGGACTCAAACAGCCATTTTGGAAGGTCCAGAAAAAAAAGTCAGAATGTGGAAGATGAGCCAAAGGAGAACAGAGCAAAATTAAGTATATAGAAAGTTCTCAATAGATGCTTGATTGAATGCAATCAGAATAAATTGCAGAGAGGATATGTTTTAAGAGGCTGGCCCAAAGAGTCATTTCTATCATAACTTGATTCTCTCCCACAATTGGGCAAGCTGTTGAACGTCTCTGTGCTCAGTTTTCTTATCTACAAACTGGCAATAATAACGTTCCCCACCCCCCATCATTTGTCCTGTCTTCCTCAATTAGAGAATATGTTTCCTTTTGATTATGTCAGTGTCCAGAGCAGAGCTGGGCCCTACCTGTACTCAGTCAGTTCTCACCTATGGGACCTATGGTCACTGTGTGGCAGTGAGAGACTCAGGTGGTTTTCAGGAATAATAAAGACAACAGGACCATCTCCCAATTTCCACAACAGAGACTAACTGGGAAATTATGGTGCTGGCTGAACCTGGCTCCCCTAAGTACCTACTATTTCCAGTTGAGGCTCTCAAACCAATGACTTAAGAAAATGCCCAGCCCCGACTCTTACTGTGTCCCATTTTGCTCTGGCTCGCTCTTCCTCAAATTTAGCAAACTCCTTCCGGTCATGGATGGTGATGAGGAGCTTCCAGATGAGCAGAGTAGCAAGGCCGATGAGCAAAATGGCCCCCATCACTGAGAGTAGGACCACCAGGATGTCAGGACCCTTGGGACACTCTGTCAGGAGAGAGCACAGAGCAGGGACGTTGTAAAGGCAACCTGACCAAGTAAGAAATTACTAGAAATCTCTCTGAGGGAAACAGGGCTTACAAAATAAATCAAAATTTTTAAAGGGGGGGGGGGGAGCACCAATATTTAAGACAGCAATAATCTGTCCTGAGTAGTTTAAATTAGAGGTCATAAGCAGGTCACCCCCGGTAGAATCTAACCTACTCAAGTGTTTATTAAAAAGTTGATTTTATGTTAACTCTACTGGATTTAAAACAAAAGCTTGATTAAATTTTTATTTTGTTGGCAGCATGGAATAATCAGGAGATTATCCCCCTAAAACTTCAGATTCTTCTTCTTCCCTTTAAAAACATGAATAAATAGAGGCGCCTGGGTGGCTCAGTCGGTTGAGCGTCTGACTTCGGCTCAGGTCATGATCTCACACTTTGTGGGTTCGAGCCCCGCATCAGGCTCTGTGCTGACTGCTTGCTCAGAGCCTGGAGCCTGCTTCAGATTCTGTGTCTCCTTCTCTCTCTGCCCCTCCCCTGCTCACGCTTTGTCTCACTCTGTTTCTCAAAAATAAATAAAAGTAAAAAAAAATTTTTTAAACATAAATAAAAAGGTCTGGAAACACTGCACCCACAGGGCAGCTCTGGTTAGATGTGAGTAGCTGCTGTCCCCTTTAGATGGGACACATTTTCTAGTTTGCCAGACTTGTCACCACCCTCTTTTCTCCACTAAACAGAGGCAACATGTTAACTTGTCATGGAGGCTGTGCTACTGTGGGTTCTGGAGCTAGACCGCCAGGGTTCGAATCCTGGCTGACAACTTACTTTGCTATGTGACCTTTGATAAACTATTTAACCTTTCTGGGTGTCTGTTTCCTATCTCTCCATGTTTAAAATGGAGAAAGTAATAGCACTGAATTCCAAAACTTATGAAGCATAGTTAAGTTAAATATATACTTTTAAAAATTGTTTTTAACGTTTATTTATTTTTGAGAGAGACAGAGCATGTATGGGGGAGGGGCAGAGAGACAGGGAGACACAGAATCCGAAGCAGGCTCCGGACTCCGAGCTGCCAGCACAGAGCCCAACGCGGGGCTCGATCTCACGAACTGTGAGATCATGACCTGAGCTGAAGTCGAACACCCACTGCGCCACCCAGGCACCCCAACTTATTTATTTTTTTAAGGATTATTTCTTTTTTAGAGAGAGAGAGAGAGAGTGCGCATGAGTGGGGGAGGAGCAGAGAGAGAGGGAGACACAGAATTTGAAGCAGGATCCAGGCTCTGAGCTGTCAGCACAGAGCCCAATAGGGGCTTGAACCCACGAACTGCAAGGTCGTGAGCTGAGCTGAAGTAGGACGCCTAACCAACTGAGCCACCCAGGCATCGGGCTCCATGCTGATCATGAAGCCTGCTTGGGACTCTCTCTCCCTCTCTCTCTGCCCCTCTCCCCAACTCGTGCATGCTCGCTCTCTCTCTCTCTCTCTCTCTCTCTCTCTCTCTCCCACAAAATAAATATTAAAAAAAAAAGAAACCTGTAAAAATAAACAAATAAGTTAAATATATTTAAAGAACTCAGAACACTGCCTAGCACAGACTCAGTGCTCAATAACTATCAGCTACCATTATTACTCGTGTTCTTGTTACACCTGTTTTCACTAATTTATTTACCTAGCTCCTTAGGCATTTGTATTTGTTTCTCTGGTTTGGATATGTACATCTCTGAGGGCTGGGAACCTAATGTCCTTGTTAGCACAGAGACCAGGAAGCCTGCCAACCCAGACAATATTTTGGGTTCCTTCCCAAAATATTTCGTCATCTTTAATCCTAACCCTATTGAAAGCCGACTTCCTGTTCAACCCTAGTCAACAACCAACACAGACAGAGGTGCATCACCCCTCTGAAGACCAAGCTGACTGTGCTCTGCAGAGCTCTGCTTCCCATAAACCACAGGTGTCTGATGGGTGACCTCACTCCAGTAACTTCTCAGGTGTTATGTAATTAGGTGTTTGAATATACGGGTATTGATGGGTCTGGAGAGGTGGTCATGCCTACTTTCCACACTGTCTCCCACCTTCTTCTCTAAACATACACCCTATGCTCACCACACATGACCCAAAAACAACCACCGATGCAGACCCAAGCTGGCTATTTCCCAAGCTACCAAATTATAACCTGTCTATAATTAAAGGAGCATCTGGAGAGAGGCTGTGAGGTTCCAGTGTCTGAGTTCCCAGGAGTGAAGGGCACCAGCTCTTCCGGGAACAACAATTATGAATTCTTGGGAAGAGAGGGCTGACCCTCAAACCTCAGAGTGAAATCTCTTCAATTCTGCATGTCAGTATGGGCAGGACAAGTAGAATGTCAAGAGGTCTTCAGGCAAAAACATCTATTAAGCATTTGTCCTGAAAGGAGTAGATGGCAGGATTCCCGGAAGAAGATGATGAGATCAGCTAGTCTCTAGAGAGCTCTCTCAGCCACGGTGATGAGGACCCATCGTGGAGACCCAAGGTCAGGAAAGACTGGGCAGGGCTGGCAGGTTTGACAAAAGCACAGGAAATCCAGTTAAACTTGAATTTCAGATAAACAATAATTTTTCAGCCTAAGTAGGTACTAAATGTTGAATGGGACATATTGTATTCGACGAGGCAACTCTATCTGGGAGTGATAAGGACCCAGCTCAGCGGAGCCCACTCCACATAGTAGGCTGAACACCACCCAGTCAAGGCCAAGCCCTTTGGCAGTGCTGTCTCTACTGCCTTGCAGTGGCCCAGCCCTTCAGGGAGACCATCCGCAAAGGCATGAGTTGGGGAAGAGAATGAGAATAATCCCCTCCTATGCTCTGGGACCTCAGATGACACATTCTGCACAAAGCCAGAACCCCTGAAAATAGTTGGGGGCGGTAGGTGAGAAGAGAGGTCAAATTCAGAATTCCAGGGCAACAAGATAGGGAATATGGGTCTGGGGTCCCATCTCCTCATGTGGAGGATGGAATCTACATCAGAAAAGCTACTCCACCCCCCACCCTGGGGGGTTATTTGTACCAGCTCAGGTTATCACCATCTTTCTGCCCCATAATTCCAAGTAGTGGATTCCATCTAAGAATATCAAGCCAAAAGATTTTGGTGTTACAGCAGAAGCACCTGCAAGGATTGTTATAGCAGAGATGAAGTAACGTTAAACCCCAAAGCAAGAACGTACTGCCCTTCAAAAATGAGAAAGCACAAAGGTGCAAATAGGGCGGGTGTGGAAAAATCCATGAAACGTGTTAACACAGGTGGGCGGGAAAGTGTGAGGGGTCATGGCCAAATAATCCACATGTGCTCCCCCACAGATACATACCCAGACTCTGCCCTCTCCCCTTCCCATGTCAGCTTTCCCTTGAGTCGCTAAATAAAATTAAGGTCATACCCTTTCCTTTACCTTCCTTCTCCCTTCTGAAGGGTGAGAGCCCTGGGAAAGGCAGGTGAACAATATCACGGTAGGGGGCGCCATGCTCTCCGGTACCCATGCAGCCAGCAACACCCTGGCTGACCCGGATGTAGTAGAGCTTCTTTCCACTGTCACCCGCTTCCTTCTCCAAGCAGCCAAAGTTCTCCGAGCAGGTTATCAACATGTATGCAAGCCTGCCTGTCAACTCGAATAATCAGTCCTAGTAACTCATTCAAAACCCGTTTACTAAGTATCTTCTCTGTAGATGACTGAGCCAAGTATGGAGATATAACGATAGATAAGACAGATGGTTCGTGTGTTCGTGGGGCACGTGATCTACTGAGGGAGATGGGTGATTAAAGAAGCAAGTTAATGGTGGAATGAAGGCCCATCTAAGGGAAACACAGCTGCTCTGGGACTCAAACAGGAGCACCCAACCGAATCAGAAGAAAGGATGATGGAGGAGGTCTGAGAAGGCTCACTAGGGGAAGTGATGTGTCCAAAGCAGAGGCACTCAAATATTGGGGCGTCTCACAACTGCCAGGAGCACTATTCAAGAACACAGAGGCTGGGGACACCTGGGTGGCTCAGTCGGTTAAGTGTCTGACTTTGGCTCAGGTCATGATCTCACAGTTCATGGGTTCGAGCCCTGCGTTGGGCTCAGAGCCTGGAGCCTGCTTCGGATTCTGTGTCTCCCTCTCCCTCTGCCCCTCCCATCTTTCTCTCGACTCGTGCTCCATCTTTCTCTCAAAAAATGAATGAACATTTAAAAATGTAATAAAAAATCAAATAAAAAGAACATAGAGGCTCATGGAAGCAGCATGGGGCTCAGGACTCTCGATTTTTTAGCAAGGGGAACATAGAAAAGTTGGAGACCCACTTTCCTAAAGCAGGGGCCAGCAAGCTATTGTCTGGGAGCCAAATGTGGCTTGCCACCTGTCTTTCTAAATATACTTAGGCTTGTGCATTAAATATAGACTATGGCTGCCTTCCTGTTACAATGGCAGAGTAGTCATGGCAGAGACCACAAGGCCCACAAAGCCTAAAATATTTATTTTGAGACAGAGAAAGCACGAGTGGGTGAGGGGCAGAGAGAGAGAGAGAGAGAGAGAGAGAGAGAGAGAGAGAGAGAGAATCCCAAGCAGGCTCCACACTGTCAGTGCGGAGCACAATGTGGGGCTCAAACCGATGAACCATGAGATCATGACCTGAGCTGAAATCAGGAGTCACACACCTAACCAACTGAGCCGCCCAGGTGCCGCCAAAGCCTAAAATATTTAACCCCTGGCCCTGAACAGAAAGTGTTTGCTGGACCCTGGTCTGAAGGAGGATTTGAAGAAATTTCTACAGCTGTAGGAATCAACTGACGAGCAACCAACTGACTTAGTCTCTGCCTTCAGACATTGTTCCTTCACTCATAGAAGCTCCTGTCTACCCCCCGCCTTGGCACAGCCCTTGTCCCTCAGCAGTATCACTATCAATTTACATGTCCCTCTCCCCCTGGCCTGTGAGTGCCACATCTGCTTGATTTATTGTTATATTCCCAGCACCTAGTCTACTGGCTGATATACAATAAGTACTCGAAAATATTTTCTAGTGATTCATCGCTTCGTCTGTTGTGTAAGAGAAAGGAAGGAGACGGGGGTGGTAAGGGGAAGAGAGCTAATCTACTACACTGGATGGCGACAAACCTGTGGTTGGTCTGTGTATGACGGATGAGCTCCTCCTGCTTCCAGAAGGCTGTGAGAGCAAGCACTATCTTTTCAGTGCTCAGAACACCTTGGCTTGGTGCCTCAAAGCCAGTACTGTGTCTCATGGTGACCCTGGTAAGGTCAACACCTCAAAGCATCAGGCCTTCCTCTGAAGCAGCGAACAGGTTGCCCTTGGCAACCACCTGACCTTAAGTGGAGCGGATGCTGAAGAGTCCCAGACTTTAAATTCCTCACTTCTTAATACTGTCACCTCAAAAAAATGCCAGGATGTATTTTGTCCCTTCGTGGGATCCATATCTACCTTCTTCCTTTCCTTACTCACCTTCTTTTTCTGCCTCCTCAATTAGCAAGTCACTTTCTCACAAAGATTGGTATTTAAATATCTCCCACCCCCAGATGACAGGCCCTAACTTACCACTTGTAAGGTAGTCTTAACTTGGCTGTTCTGTGTAAGAGGCGTAATGGGTGGAAATTGCTGCCTAACGTGGCTCTCCCTCTCCCTATAGGTGCAGTGTCAGGGGCCCTGGCGGTTCACGTACCTGGCTCCTCTACCACATAGAGAATGGACTTTCCACTGGAGTCTTCATAGTACTGGAATCTGACAACACAGTCATCTTCATTCTTGTACGTGCAGTTCACTGCATCCTTGCCAGTATCCTCTGAGGAAGGGGAAAATATGGGAGAGTGAAAAACAAGGCAATTCCTGGAAGACGGGGCCATCCCCAAACCCCAGTCATGGGACTTCTGAGAAAGTATGCAACAGGAAACCCTATGCCTGACATTAGGCAAGATGCCTAGACTTGAGATGGCTGTTGTGCCTGGCAATTGCCTCTAGATGACCCTCGCTGCTGAATTTTGTCCCTCCCAGACCCTTTTTGGTTCGTATTCCTTCCCTTGGAAGGGACATGACAGAACACATGACACAGTGTGATTCAAAGCCTGGCTCTACCACCTGTCAGCTGCGTAATATTGGGGAAGTTACTTGACCTCATTGGCTCTTTCTTCATCTATGAAAGGAAAAGGATAACCCACCTCACAACACTGGTAGAGAACTAAATGATGTCAAGTGAACAGTACCTAATAGAGAAGGGTGTTCCCTTCCCTCTCTTTCCTTTCCCTCCTGGCTCAACTATTCTCAATAGTTTGTTGGCAAAGCCCTTACATTTCTTCCGTTTCTGCGTCTGATCCAGTGTTCCTCTCCAGAGCCAGCCTCTCTTCTCTGACTCCCATCACTTTTTTGTAGGCTTCACCCCTTCTAATTCTGAAGCCTCTTATTCTGACAGGGAAACTATAGGTGCCCCTCTATCATTTGCACCACGTCCTATAGTGATGCAACCAGACAGGTAAAACTGACACACGATGATGTTAAGCAAATGCACCAAGATCACAACACAAGTACGTGATGGAACAGAACTAAAACAGGAGTCTCAGAGCACACCAGACTTGAACTCAATGATTGTTTCTCGGCCTTTTGGCTAAGATCAAGTGTAGTATCAGACTTGAACTCAATGAGCCGCCCGAAAACTAGTGGTATAAGAGTACAGTGGAAAGAGTAAGGATTTCCAGATTCATTCTAAGCTTAACTTGTTCGGGCAAGTTATGTAGCTTTCCTGAGATTCAGTTTCCTCATCTGCAAAATGAAGATAACAACAGTACCACAGTTCTACTCTACTAGGTGGCTGAGAAAAAGACAAGATCATGTGTATGAAAAGATACTTGCCTAACTTTTATAAGTTACACAATTCCATACAAACAAGCATTTATCTTTATGATTATCATGGCACGGGGGTGGGGGTAAGAGAAATACTTTCAACTAACCTGAGATTCCCCTCTGGTCTAGGTAATAAAAACATCTCACATCTCTCTCAGCAGTCTTGCCCGCCTGAGCTAATCACAGCATACCGATTCTCCTCAGGAGGAAAAGCCGTCTCTTCAAACTCAATCCCCAAATCATGCCCCTCACCCCCCCCCCCCCACCAGCCCCACTTCTGATATTAGCCAAAGGATCCAGAGAGCTGACCCTTTTCTGTAACACCCCAAGCCAGAAGCCGACTGACTGGCTGTGTCTCACTGTGGCTCTCACTGAAAACATGTTTCCTGCCTTCGTGAGAGACAGCTATCTCAGGAGAGATTGCCATCTCCCTAGACCAACCAATGCCTAGCTGACCCAGATAACATCAGATGTGCTGACAGCAACAAAGATTATCCCCTTTTTGGTCAAGGTGAAATTCAAACTACAGGGGCGCCTGGGTGGCGCAGTCGGTTAAGCGTCCGACTTCAGCCAGGTCACGATCTCACGGTCCGTGAGTTCGAGCCCTGCGTCAGGCTCTGGGCTGATGGCTCAGAGCCTGGAGCCTGTTTCCGATTCTGTGTCTCCCTCTCTCTCTGTCCCTCCCCCGTTCATGCTCTGTCTCTCTCTGTCCCAAAAATAAATAAACGTTGAAAAAAAAAAAAAAATTAAAAAAAAAAAAAAAAAAAAAAAAGAAATTCAAACTACAATGACTGCAGGCAAGAGTTTTGCTCACCACTGTATTTTTATCTGTCTTATTCTAGGAAGGGCTCCAGAGAGCCAAAAAAGGCTACAGCATTATGATTTTAGCTAAAATCCATAAGGGTGAAGGTTTCCCTCCAAACCAGCAGAGCAGTATGCCTGGGCATTGCTGAACACTCTCAGTTAAGTAAACTCAGTAAATGGTTACTAGCCTCCTAAACTGACATCACCTAGCCTAGGTTTCTTCATCCGTAAAATGGGATGCATTGTCTTCCTCTCCCTGGGGAGGTCAAGTTAGGGTTGATTTCTACATACTTTAAAAGTTATCTGTAGGGTCTTGCTGAGTCTGTGGGTGCCGGGAAGCAGCAGAATGGGGAGGGACTGTGGAACAAATTAGCAGAGGGCACAAGAGGACTCAGGGAAGCTGGCCTTTATTAAGTGCCTAGTGTGCATCAGGTCTGTACAACATGCCTTTGAGGCAGGGATTACTCTTCCATTTTACTGATGAGACATAGACACGTTTTGGGATCAACTGAAAACTTCAGCAGCCGCATATGTGCACAATTCTAAGACATGCTGAGCTTACTGAGCTCCTTCACAGGCTCAATCTCATCACGACAGTAACGGCTGCAGGTATTTTCTTTATGTAGGTCTCCTCGGTCAAATTTCTTACACTCCACACACTTCCTAAAAGAGAGACGACACAGAGATTAAGACAAGGGAGGAGAGGGACGCCTGGGTGGCTCAGTCAGTTAAGCATCCGACTTCGGCTCAGGTCATGATCTCGCCGTCTTCGAGTTCGAGCCCTGTGAGTTTGAGCCCTGCGTCAGGCTCTGCGCTGACAGCTCAGAGTCTGGAGTCTGTTTGAGATTCTATGTGTCCCTCTCTCTGCCCCTCCCCAATTGCACTCTGTCTCTCTCTCTCTCTCTCAAAAATAAAGAAACAAAAAAGACGAGAGAGGAGCAAACCTACGTGTGTGTCAGTCCAGCTCTGACATCCACACACCAGAAAGCTGCCCCACCTTGGAAAACAAACACCGAAACAAAAACCCCTGTAAGACAATTCTGGGGGACCCAGAGGGTCGGGTCTGGAGTTCAGGGGTGGGAGTTCCTCCTCACCCAGAGGCAGGGCCTGGCAGGCAGAAGGCCCCAGTCCCCTCATTAAACTTCTTCATGTCCCATCCGAGAGTGTGACAGGAGGTAAGGCGTGTGCCACTTCGAGGAGCCTTAAAGGCAGAACCGGTCATGTAATCTGGGGACCCAGCACAAAAGAAGATGTCAGGCCCCTTGTTCAAAAATCCCTAAGCATTACAAGACAGTGCCAGCAGAGCGGTAAACCAAGCATGGGGCCCTTCTAAGCACAGGGCTCTGTACAAATGCACAGGTTGCATGCCTATGAGCCCAGCCCTGCTGAAAGTGGCAAGAGAAATGGCAGGAGCTTCCCCTGACCCCAGATGAGTGGAGTTTGTACTAGCGAACATCTCCTGTTTCACAGAATCCTTCATAACTCCAGCCCAACTCTCCCACACGATCGGAACATGAGAACGTTCCCCAGAAGTTCCCTGGTTTAGCCTTCCTCCCAACTCAGGGATTCAGGATGCCATCCCAGGAGAGGGGTTTCTCCAACTGGAGTCCAGCGGGTGCTACTTTGGCCCCTGCATGGTTGGCTCTCCCTCCCTCTTTGCCCAAACTTTTCCGTGGGAAGAGGAAAACTAGCCTCTTAGCTGCAGCGGACGCCTCCTCCTGAAGCTTTGGTGAGTAAGAACCTGGAGGGTTGGGGATTCTAGCCTGGGGGACCCCCTCCCTCCTTCTAGCACCCGACTGGCTCCAACTCACTTCTCTGCCCACTCACTTCTTAAAGGTGCAGGCGTCAGGGCAGGTGGGGCACTTCTCACAGGTGTCCCCGTAGGAGCCGGGCTGGATGCACTTGCAGCTGCCGCACTTACACTCGCCCCGGCCGCTGCACAGCAGCCCGTTGCTGGACATGCAGGTGTCGGTGCGCGTGGTACAGTTGCAGTAGAAGCCGGTCCAGTCGGAGTCACATAGACAGTCCCCACAGCTGCACTGGCCGTGACCTGAAAGCACACAGCCCGAGGGGGCGGGCAGCAGGTGAGGGGCCCCAACCCGTGGCTCAGCCTGCTCTCCAGCTTTACCCTCATCCACCCTCCTCCCACGGCCACTCATTAACACCCCACGGAAGCGTCACCACCTTCTATCCTTCTAGCCTCATGCTGCTAGCTCTGCCTTGACGCCCTTTCGTCCTGTGATCGCTACCAAACTCCCACTTACCTTTCGAAGCTCAACTCAAAAGTTCCTTCCCCTCCATAACTTTTTCTGACCTCCCCGGAGCAAATTGTCTACTACGTGTTCTCCCAGCACTTACATATGCCTCTATTTTAACCCTCATGACCAGCCCATTTGCTTGCCTATCTGTTTCTCTTTCTAGATTTTGAGCTCCACAGTGAGAGAGGACATATCAATTTGTCCGTCGGCAGGGATTAGCGTAACGTCTGAAATACAGTAGGCATGCAATTAATGTTTCTTTATCCATTTATGCAACAAATATTTATTGAGCTCACACTGGGCACTGGAGATTCGGCAGTAAATGAGACAGGAAAGGTCCCTATTACCGTGGAGCTTGTGTCCTAGTTAAGTTCCTGGGTAGGGTGCCTGGTGGCTCAGTTGGTTAAGCATCTGACTCTTGATTTCAGCTCAGGTCATGATCTCACGGTTTGGTTAGTGAGGTCAAGCCCTGCATCAGGCTCTGGGCTGACAGCCTGGAGCCTGCTTGGGATTCTCTCTCTCCCTCTCTCTCTCTCTCACACACAAAATAAGTAAATAAACATTAAAAAAGAAAAAAAAATCCTGGGAACCACACACACATTCACCAGCATGTGCCCTGTGTTGTATCATCACAGTACTGCAGAGAGCCATCAGCCCTAGTAGGAAAGACCTACTCACTTTACTGCATGAATGTAGGAATGGGAAAGAGAGATTGGGGTAGGGGGTAGATTGGTTAAATGCAGGTGTTAACTCTCAGTGCTACATCCCCCTAATCACTTAACAAGGCTTGAAAACTTGGCTCTCCCAAACTCAGAAGAAAGGGTGACTCATTCTCAAGGATTCCGAATCAGGAAGAAGTGGATGAATAATAAAAATCTGACTGTTAATCAGAGGAAAGGCAGGGAGCCAAGGGGAAGTAACCTCAACGGGTCTCAAAATCATGTCACTGTGTGAGCGGATGGGCCCCAAGATGGTGGAGGAGAGCGAGGTGCATAGGCTCAAACAGACACTAGCTGGCATCTTCTGCTCCCCAGGGACCCCAGTGGGTCTGACTAGAGGCCCTTGGTCAATGAGTCTCTCTGCCAGTGATCCTAGCACCATCCTCTATTCAAGACTCAGACACACCTTTGCTGCCTTGGAAAGAGATGTCTGCTTCTTTCTGGATGGCAAACATAAGGTCAGCTGCCCCAGCTCCAAATATCTGGAGAGTAGAGCCCGCTCCACCCGGAGGCAAAGGGAATGGTCTTGTGTAACCTTTGTCCACCAGTCATTGGCCCAGGTCTGAGGGCAAGACAGCTCCTGTCAGCTGAAGATAATTCCAAGGAAGGGGCAGCTGTGAGCCATTATCAGCAGCCCTAACAGCAGCTGGAGGGGCCCCACAGTGTCTACTACAAGCAGCTTTCAGTGATGGCTCCCGAACAGGGAAAGGCAGACGCCACAGAGGTCTGGCAGCACCCGGAGGCCTCCGCCTCCTCAGAAACCCTTGTCCCATAGTGTTTCCTTTGTGAGGCCAAACAAAGTAACCTTTGAGAAGATGGTCTGCCAGGCCAGCCACGGAGCGAGGCTGGAAGTAGAGTGGCGGGCCGGAGCCGGCAGGCCGAGCCCGAGCCCTGGCAGGGTCAGCCCTCAGAAGGAAGCTACAGTGCGGTAATGTCACAGGACTGGCATCCCTCCAGCAAAAGGGTGGCTGAGCCTGGGTTCACAGCAAAGTCAGAGGAGGAGGGTGAGAAATGAAGAGAGAGTGTAAGAAAGAGGAGGGAAATAGAAAAGAAGGCAGCAGGGGAGGGGTGGAGATGAGGGAGGGGGAGGGGTAAGGGAGGAGCAAGTATTTTAGGTCAGAGGGAATGACCTCTCCCTATAGAGCGTGACTCCCAGGCCGATGTCAGCCCCACTCCTCCCTGCCTTATGAGCCGACCCTTTGTCTGACATCCTACTTCCTCCATGAAGCCACCCAGGCCTCCTCTGTTCACACTGGGTCTCTCTCCAGGAGACTCCTATAACATTCCCCAGGGACAACTCACTTCTTTTCTTTAATTTTTTAAAAATGTTTTATTTATTTTTGAGAGACAGAGTGAGAGTGGGTGGAGGGGCAGAGAGAGGGGAAGACACAGAATCGGAAGCAGGCTCCAGGCTCTGAGCTGTCAACACAGAGCCCAACGCGGGGCTCAAACTCACAAACCACGAGATCATGACCTGAGCCGAAGTTGGACGCTTAACCAACTGAGCCACCGAGGCGCCCCAAGGACGCCTCACTTCTAAGATCTGGCACGTTCTGCCTCATGTTGTGAATTATCCTCAGGTAAGTTAATTAAGGGCAAAACTGTCTTATTCATGCCTCCCTATCCCACAACACTACAGCACAGAACCTGGCTCAGGGGTGTCTGATCAATCTATGCTCATGGATGTCCCTCGGGGAGAAGGATGAGTCCCTCGGGGAGTCCCTCGGGGAGAAGGATGCACTCCCTGATGTTTCCGAAGGAAGTGCTGATAACAGATGACCACAAAAGACCATGCCTCCAGCGGGGAGGGGGAAGGCCAGAGGCTGGGGAAATGGCTAAGTCATAGCATGCCCCCCTCGTGAGCCACTGCTTGCAGCAAAGAACAGACCAGGCCAGCAGCCCAGGGAAGAGACAATGGTGAACTGGTCTACAAACTGAGTGGTCAGGAATCACGCATGCCCCCTGTTCACCCGTGTGGACTGAGCGCCTGGCACAGAACAGGTGCTCAATAAGTGTGTGTCCCTGAGCATCCGTCACTGGGGAGTGTGACGGCAGCACCACAGGATCCAGACCTGCAGCCAGTAGGCACACAACACCCGGGCTGGCAGTGGGGGAGGGAGGCCTCTGAGCTGCTGCCTGGGGTTCCCTCCTGAATTGGGTGGAGCGCATTGCTGACGAGCTGTGCTTGCACCAGTGAGAGGCAGGAAGCAGGCTGCTGAACCCGATGGCTTTGTTTCGCAGCATCGGTGGGGCCAGCAGCTGAAGGAAACACACTCTGCCCGCGGTCCCTCCCACCCTGCCTCATACCAGACCAGGAACCAGGAGGCTTGGAGGACAAGTGGCCCTCCCTCTGTCCCTGGTGCCCCCAAGGGGCTATCTGTAGGCCTCACGTAGGACAACCCTCTTCCCCTCAGCCCCACCCTACTCCCCGTGGTCTCCCACATCAAACTTACCATTCCTTTTGGTACTCTGAATATGATGTAAGTACTATTCACTAGTAAAATGAGCTGAAATGCCTCCCTCACCCTCTAATTCAAACTGCTGTTGGGGGGTCCGTGCCTGATCTCTTTCTCCCCTAATCTCCCTGCTACCATTTTTTTCCAATCTCTGTCAAATTTTGCTGACATGAATAAAGGAAACAATGTTGTAGATAATAAAAAGAAGTCTTTTTTATGTGACTTGGGCATGTTTTAGAATGACATAGATTTATGGGGCACCTGGGTGGCTCAGTCAGTTAAGCCTCCGACTTCAGCTCAGGTCATGATCTTAAGGTTTGTGAGTTCGAGCCCCATGTCGGGCTCTGTGCTGACAGCTTAGAACCTGGAGCCCACTTCGGATTCTGTGTCTCCCTCTCTCTCTCTCTCTCTGCCCCTCCCTCACTCATGCTCTGTCTCTGTCTCTCTCTCTCTCTCTCTCTCTCTCTCTCTCAAGAATAAATAAACATTAAAAAAAATTTTTTAAGTTTTTTTAGAATCAAATTGTTTTTTTAACATTTCTTATTGAGAGACAGAGACAGAGCATGGGCACAGGAGGAGCAAAGAGAGAGGGAGACACAGAATCTGAAGCAGGCTCCAGGCTCTGAGCAGTCAGCACAGAGCCTGACGCAGGGCTGAAACTCACAAACTGCAAGATCATGACCCGAGCTGAAGTAGGATGCTTAACCAACTGAGCCACCAGGTGCCCCCTTTTTAATTTTTTTTTAAAAGAATGACATAGATTTACCTTTCTAATCAAGTTTTCATATACATATATATATATATACATATATATATATAAATTTTAAAGTTTATTTATTTGAGAGAGAGAGCGAGCTCAAGCAGGAGAGGGGCAGAGAGAGAGGGAGAGAGAATCCTAAGCAAGCTCCACAGTGTCAGGGAGGAGCCCATCGTGGGGCTTAAACTCACAAACCCTGAGATTGTGACCTGAGCCGAAATCAAGAGTCAGTTAACCATCTGAACCACACTGGCAGCCCTTTCTAATCAAGCTTTCTTAAAGGCAGATGTTAAAGTGAACATCTGGTTGGATTAGTTCGGCTCCTTTAAGCCCCATTGCAAAGGAAGCCAATCTCCGCCATAGATTTGATCACCAAAGAAGCCAATTATAATCTGTGTTAATTAACCACACAATACACCCATAAACCAATCCTAAACAACTTGCAAATGTCTTTGATCTCTCTGTCACAAGAGGAATCAAGCCTCAGAGACCATAATCCAGCGAAAACCTATCCCCAGTGCCCCAGGAACTACTCAGGCTGCCTAGTTGCCTCTGCAAGTATTGTCAGCACATACAGACGACATTCACATTAGTTCCACTTGGTCTAGCTGGGGAAGTAGCCTAGGAGCAGTCTTTAGGGCAAGGAAAGACCAGGTTGAGATTTTCCGTGGGCCTCAAGACTTTACTGAATTTTGTAATGAGAAGGACAAAAAGTATCCTGCAGGTAGAAGGAGCCAAAATCGTAACCCCCAGTTTGCAGGCTGGGCCTCTCAATGGCAATCCTTTCCCATGTCTGTGCTGTCCAGCATGCCACGAGCCACGTGGAGCTCCTGAGCAACAGAGGAAATGAATTTTTCATTTTTCATTTATTTTTTAAATTTTTTTAAGTTCATTTGAGAGAGAGGAAAAAAAAAAAAAACCTCCAATGGGGGAGGGGCAGAGAGAGAGAGAGAATCCCAAGCGGGCTCTATGCAGTCAACACCCTGGCAGTGCAGTCAGAGCTTTAACCTACTGAGCCACCCAAGCGCCCCTCATTTTTCATTTAACTTAAATTTATTTAAATTTTATTTAAGTTATAATTCAATGTGACTAATTTACAAATAAATAGCCACACGGGGCTACTATATCTGACAGCACAGATCTAGAATCCAAAACGTTATAGTGCCAATAGCGATAACAAAATAGTGCCAGCATGTAAAAAGAGCTTATGATTTTCCACTCATTGTTCCGAGTGTATTGGCTGTTAAACGTGCTCCATTGCCTTGCTTTTTTACTATTTTCCAAGTCTTGTCATGAAAAGACAAATTCATGTAAAATAATTACTACCAACTTTACTACGCATTCTGATACCATGCAGTTTCCGAATCTGTAACTACTAAAAATCTAATTACCAGCAGCCAGAGATTTTTTTTTTTAACCTAAAAAGGGAGTTGTTCCGCATCCTTGAAATGATCAAGAGCCAGTGATTTAAAGTATTAGCAGGATGGCAGGTGGAAGAAAAGAAAATAACGGTCTTCACCTTCAGGCTCCCCCACTCGTTCCCATGCTCCAGGAGAGCAGAGGCTCCCTTCCGCTGTGTACCCCAGGAGCAAGGACGCGGGGAGCAGAGCGGAATTACAGAGAACCTCCTTCCTGTCTTCTGCCGTTGGAGTGGAAGGACCATCCACTCGGCTCTGCCTGCTGGGCCTTCCTGTGCCCACCTAAGCCCTGGCCTAAGTTTCCAGAGGCTGTGGATGTGCGAGCGAGCGTGCGCGGGTACAGGGGCGGGAGGGTGTGCAGTTTCACTCACCTGAGCACATCTCCCCCTTATAGCGGACGCAGGAGAAGTCATCACACTCGCAGTACTTGCCCGTGATCTTGCCAAAGTCACTGCTGTGGCAGACGCACTGGCCACACAGGCACTCGCCCCGCTGGCTGCAGGCGGGCTGGCCCTCCCGGGGGCTGCACTCTTCCTGCTGCGAGGGGCGGTAGTCCTCTTCGGAGCACTCGCACTGGGACCCCAGCCACCCGGGCCCGCAGCGGCACACCCCACACTCAAAGGTCCCGTTGCCATTGTTGCAGCGGCGGCTGTAAGGCTCAGCATGGGCCTGGCACGCACAGTCACAGTCGAAGGTGACCTGAACGGTGAGGCTGTCTTTGAAGCCTACAGGCTTGATGGTGAAGGACTTCTCCCTCTCCTGCGGGCAGCCTCGCACCTTGGCCTCAATGCTGAAGCTCACCTGGGTGGAAAGGAAGACCGCATTCAAACACAGGCGCACCCTGTTATCACTCCAGCCCTGGAGGGAAAGAAGCCCCGCCCTGCCCCGCCCTGCCCCGCCCTGCCCTGCCCGGGAATATCCAAACTGGGTGTCTCATCCCCCAGCAACCTGGAGTTCCTCAGCCTCCAAATGACCAAGGTCTGCAAAGCAAAAAGAAAAGCCTGGGGACAGTTGTCCAGTTGTATCTGGTTGGGTGCACAGACATAATTTACAGTCAGGAGAGAGGTTGGTTTTGGTTTTTTTTATATATATATCTATTTTTTGGGAGACTGCAAGTGGGGGAAGGGCAGAGAGAAGGACAGAGGATCTGAAGCAGGCTCTGCGCTGACAGACTGACAGCAGTGAGCCTGAGGTGGGGCTCGAACTCACGAACTACAAGATTATGACCTGAGCTGAAGTTGGATGCTCAACCAACTGAGCCACCCAGGTGCCCCTGGATATGTGTGTGTGTGTGTGTGTGTGTGTGTTTTAATTCCACCTGTGAAATAAGCCAGCTCAAGCAGAACAGAACCTGTGATCTTATAAAAATTCTTCTCTGGCCAATGAAGCCAGCTGGACTGATTATACACAAGGTCAGTCAGCCAGACACACAAAGCACTATATGGCACCACACGATGCCACACAGTGACCAAAGGCTCAGGATCTACTGTTTAATTTCCATATAGTACATCATCACTTGTGCAGTCAAACACCTTTCCGGCCAATATTTCTTAGACAGGATATGTGCACATGTTCTAGAATATAGATAGGTGTACGGACAGATGGATGGACCTAGATACAGAAATGATAGAGATACAGGTGATACCGGTGATAGAGATATAGCTATCCCCCTTTCTGCTTCCCTCCCTCTTCACCAACCCCTCCCCCCATCGGCAGAAGCAGAAGAGAACCAGTAAGGAAAGAAAGCCATAGAGGCCACAGAGGGACCTGAGAGGCAAAATGAACATTTGCGTTCTGGAAGTCTATGACAGTGGGTATTTGGTATTTTTGCCTGTTCCATTTGCTGTTGAATCTCCAGCAGCGAATGATGCCTGGCACAAAGTTGGCGCTCAGCAACTATCGGTAGATGTGACTGCCATTTCACATTGTAGAGGAAAGACAGGTATTACCTTAGGGGAGGCTGGAGACTGGGCCAAAGGTAAGAAATATTTTCATTTGCAATCAGCTGTGCATAAACAAACAGAGGTAAGCTAAACGCAAGTTTTTTAAAGATCTCCACGTAGCGGAGAAGTTTAGACAACAGGAGTCAGAGGAAAAGGTTGGCAGCTCCGTTATATCCAACTTGTAATGACCTTCGGGAAGAAGGTGCAGGGGAGGAATGGAAGGGTGCCCACAGACGCTCAGGGGCAAAGGCCAGGGCCAGAGCTGAAGCTTCAGCCCCTGCCCAGCCCAGCCCACCTCACCGTGTCTCCAATCTTGAGTCCGACACAAGACTTGAGCCCAGGGATGACCTCGTTGTTGAGACAGGTGGCGTTGAAGGATAGAGACAGCTCCTCGGGGAGGTCCCGCACTTCCAGCTCTACTTTAGAGCGGATTTTCTGAGCAGAAAGGGGGCAAAAGAAGGTTAAGGAGATGAGCCGAGAGGAAGTAGACAGGAACCAATTCCACCCCAAGTAAAATACCAGGTGGCCATGGACTCACCGCGGCAGTGCTGGGTGCTGGGGTTTGCTTAGAAGCTGCCAGAGGAGAGCATCCTTAGGAGCCTATTTCTTACAATATTTCCTGCCCAAGGTCTGCTCCTCTCTCTCTCTCTGTGCCCCCTGGTGTCTAGTTGAATCTGGGTAAAATCTAAACCAGCCACACCCTCCTGCAAGCCTCAGAGACATGCAAAAAGGGAGGGCTAGCACTGGTCACCTTGGATAGTAGCTTTTTTTACCTAATTTTTAACCAACCTCATCTTCCCCTTGGCTCAGCTCCCTCTTCTCTCTATTGTTGGAGCCCTATCCCTCACCCTGTCCTTCCTCATCACCACCCCCAACCTCTCTTTCCTTTCCACCTTCTCTAAGCTCTTCCACCCACTGCTCCTGACACTCCCTGGCAATTCTTTCTGAGCCATTTCCCTCTCAGAAGGCTGCATTCCTCCCAGTGCTGGCCATCAGCCAGCCTCTAGAAGAATAAGAGGAAGGCAGTGAAGGCTGCATCGTGGACTCACATCCAGGACTCCAAAATCTGCGTTCCCTCCTGGGGAATGCCGAGTGAGGTGGGTTCTTAGCAGACCCAACCCCAGTGCGAGACACTTACCCCATAAGCATCAACAATGAGCTGAAGGACGTTGCTGGAATTGGCAGACAGAACCCCCACTGTCGTCCCTGGGATGAGCTCGCTATAGTTCTAGAAGGTAAGACAGAGAGATGTGCAAGGCTGACTAAATGAAGAGGGTGATCTCAAAAGCCCTCCCCAAATCAGAATGAGGGTCTTGAAACGAAGATTGAGGGAAGGATGGGATATTTTACTTGTCACTTCCAGGAACAAACCTAGCAGTTTTGCAGCCCTGAGAAAAATTATAAAGAACTTCTCACACCCCTCTCCCCCAATAAATTACTCCCCTCCAGCACCACAAACACCAACACACCCATCCCGTGAGGTTCAAGGTTGGAGGAGAGAGACCATAAAAAGGAGCCATTTGCCCCTGGGAATAGGCTGGAGGAGGGGCTTTCCTGGTTGGGAAGCATGGCCCGTGCTAGTGTGCCTGGGTTCCCAGAGACGGCTCCACCCAATACAGACCCCACTCCCGAAATCCCTGAAGGCACAGTCACCTGGTAGAGACTGACTACATTTTCCGTTACAGCAAAGATCAAATTGATGTTTTTCTGGGATAGCTTCTCGGTCATCAGCCCCAGAGAGGGATACTCCTGTAAAATGGGAGGATGTGGAAGTCAGTTAAGAATTCACCTGAATTCTACACCTTAGAACTTGGCTGATTTGGGCTGTGGCCCAGACGGTGGTGGTGCTGAAACCTTTTCACGCCATGATCAGTGTGAGGCAATGGACTAAGTGGCAACGCAAACCCAGTTGTGAACTCCAGGGACAGATGAAGAGGCAAAGGCTGGTCAAAGCCAAGCATCTCAGGGCACCTGGCTGGCTCAGTTGGTTGAGTGTCTGACTCTTGATTTTGGCTTAGGTCATGATCTCACAGTTCATGAGACTGATCCCCGCATCAGGCTCTGCACTGACAGCGTGGAGCCTACTTGGGATTCTCGCTCCCTCCCTCCCTCTCTGCCCCTCCCTGCACACTGCGTGTGCTCTCTCTTTCTCTCAAAATAAATAAATAAACATTAAAGAGAACCCAGGCAGCTCAGTTGGTTGACGGGGTCATGATCTCACGGTTTGTGAGTTGAAGGCCCTCATCAGGCTTGCTGCTGTCTGCACAGAGCCCACTTCTGATCCTCTGTCTCCGTCTTTCTGCCCCTACCCCACCCATGCATGCGCACGTGCGCGCTCTCTCTCCCTCTCTCTCTCAAAAATAAATAAAACGTTTAAAATAAATAAGCATAGGGGTGCCTGGGTGGCTTAGTCGGTTGAGCATCCGACTTCGGCTCAGGTCATGATCTCACGGTCCGTGAGTTCGAGCCCCGCATCGGGCTCTGTGCTGACGGCTCAGAGCCTGGAGCCTGCTTCCGATTCTGTCTCTCTCTCTCTCTCTGCTCCTCCCCCGCTCACACTGTCTCTCTCTCCTTCAAAAATAAATAAACATTAAAAAAAATTTTTTTTTGGGGCGCCTGGGTGGCGCAGTCGGTTAAGCGTCCGACTTCAGCCAGGTCACGATCTCGCGGTCCGTGAGTTCGAGCCCCGCGTCAGGCTCTGGGCTGATGGCTCGGAGCCTGGAGCCTGTTTCCGATTCTGTGTCTCCCTCTCTCTCTGTCCCTCCCCCGTTCATGCTCTGTCTCTCTCTGTCCCAAAAATAAATAAAAAAAAACGTTGAAAAAAAAAAATTAAAAAAAAGGAATTGAAGATGTAAAGCTGAGGGCTATCACTCTTGCCAGCCTCAATTTTCTTAATGAATTAAAAAAAATCTGGTTGAAAAAAATGATGTTCAATGAATGCTTAGGGAATTCTGGTACTGGAGGCAAACATTATGTAGTTCTAAACAATAGTAGGTTGACTTTTGATGAATGAACTTCCAATTTAGTTTTTTCTATTTATTAAGTTCTCTGAATCACTGCTAATCATTTATATTTTTTCCCATGTAAACATGAAATTTGATATTTCTCTTCCTGAAAATTTCGAATATGACAAGAAAGTGTGGTGCTTTACTTCCAAGATAGAACATCAGATTCAACTGCTAAAATAAAGATTGAGGTCCAAAAAAGCATACATTTGCAATCAGTACATATGACAGATGGCAGCATTCAAATTCATATCTTGGAAACAGTATAAAATGAAGATCTCATATTCATTTGTATTCTTATTATGTTTCTCACTCACCTTTAAGGGACTTCACACCATCTAGCAACCTGTTTTTAAAGACCTTGTTATCATCTATAAAAAAGAACACAATTAAGGTCATAGAGAAATGATGTGGCTATTCACTAAAACTCTAGTAAAACTGAGATTTTCATGATTTGCCCTAGAAACTTCCCTCATTAAAATAAAGTTTGAGAGAAAATTAGGGAAAGTTTATAATATGGTAAGTCTATCTAAAATTTAGCATACAAGGCACTCTATAACATGCACAGCTTTTTTGGAAAATATCACCTCTGACCTTTTATCCCCTTCCGGTCTAACACCACTTCTTTCCCTTGGTTGCTTCCCACAACTGCCTATAGGTATCTAAAAAGGTAAGGGTAGCCTCAGAAATGTAGTCCCCTTGATGGCATGAGTCAGCATCATGGGGATGATTATTCCAAAACAGAGAGTTAAACTGCATAGATGGAAATTTCCCTCTACAATAAGTGAACATTTAAATTATTTTGTTTGGCATTTGCTTGTTTATTTACTGTTGCATCTTAGCAAATGGGGATAGTTTGAGTTTCTAAAAAAAAAAAAAAAAAAAAGCTTAAGAGGGGACAAAACAAACACGGGGTAAAAAAGAAAGGCAAACCAAGAAACAGACTCCTAACTATAGGGAACAAACTGATGGTCACCAGAGGGGAAGATGGTGAGGGAAGGGTGACACGGGTGATGGGGATGAAGGAGGGCACTTGAGATGAGCACAGGGTGATGTGTGGATGTGTTGAATCACCAAATTGTACACCTGAAACTAGTATTACACTGTATGTTAACTAACTGGAATTTAAATTAAAAAATCTTTAAAAGCTTCAAAGAACACTTTAAGGTCACATCAGTATATAAATGCCTACCATTGAAAGGCAGATTTTTCAGCAGCTTCAAACGTTCCTTATCTGTGAACTCTATTCCCATGTTTTTCAGAATAGCTTTCACATCTTTGACATCAACCTCCCCTCCTTAAAAAAATAGACATCATTACATATACGAATTTAAAGGATCATCTAATGACTCCAAACAGGGAAAATTAATCTATGGCTATATAGATTGAATCGGTACAGAATAAAGAGCATAGGCCAATGAGACCTCTCCAAATATACTGACGATGACTTTCACAGAAAAAGAATTTGATCTCTAAGTGCTAATAAAAGAAGTCACAGTCACAATGACAATGGCAAGGCAACTCTGAACCCTGTGAGATTTACATTATGTATCTGCTATTCAATTGGAATATTATAAATTACTTATTCAAATAAATGTATAAAATAAGGTAAGATCTGTTAGTCTCATTTTTTGTCAGTTATCTGTAGTCTTTATCAAAATTTTACTTCATATATTATTTCACTAGTACAGAGTTTGGCCATTCTAAAAAAGAGAAGAACAAAATATACAAATAAAAAATATACCAGAAAACAAATGAGTTGCTAGTAATTTAATGAACCAAGAAATAAATGCCATAACTAATATGGCAATTGAGGAATAATGATGAAATGTAATTATTATAAATACTAAATGTTTTAGATTCATAATTTCTCTCTTACCTGTAGTAGCTTTTACTCCATCCATCACCTCTTTCAGACCAACCATTCCATTAGCTACAAGAAAAGGCACAATGAAAATAATGTCAGAAGCCCAGAAGACAAATTTAAGACATATATTTTAAGGAAACAATTCCATTAAAAATTCCTTACATCTTCATTTTACCTGAGACCATTTAGAAAATGCCTGGATCTCAGGGAGTTAAGATGATCTCCATCAATACAAAGGTCTCTTGTATACTAGAAACTGGGTCAGGAAAAGTGTGCTCTTCCTAGTATTTTGGATGCCATTATAAGCCATAGCTGAAGATACTATTGGAGTTGGCCAGGTATTCTGGTAACTTTACTTCATGTACCCACAAACAGCTGAGGAAGGGACCACTAATCCAGCTTGGTATGTTCTAAGATTGCTTCCTGCAGGAGATGTGTGTGAACTACATTAATGTATCAGAGCAGTTGATACGAAATATGGAAGGATGGAAGAGCCTTCACATGGAGGAGAAGTTGAGAAAAATGTCCAGGGACATCATGCTATGTGGGTAAAACTACAAGCAGCTCAACATGGCTGGAACAGTAGAAAAATGAGAGAAGATATGTCCACACAGGCAGATGGAGCTTGAAGGTCTCATGCACTATGATAAAAATCTTTGAACACGTTTTCGAATGAAGATTTCATTAGACAGGAGGATAGATAGAAGAATGGCTTGTTGACTTCTCTATAAATAGATTTTCAGATCCCTATTATTTTGCTTTCTTATTGTTTAGACTATTAGAGTCCTGACAGCACCCTCTGCAGTTTTTGGTATATTTACGGAGAGGTGATGCTGTTTTAGGTTAATTGTAATGAAGATCCAAGATTTATTCTGACTTTAAAATTGGGCTCTCCTCCAAGTGTCCATCAATAGATGAATGGATAAAGACGTAGAACATGTGTGTGTGTGTGTGTGTGTGTGTGTGTGTGTGTGTGTGTGTATGATGGAGTATTATTCAGCCTTAAAAAAGAATGGAATCTTGCCATTTGCAACAACATGGATGGAGCTAAAGAGTATAATGCTAAGAGAAATGTTAAAGACAAATACTATATGATTTCACTCACATGTGAAATTTAAGAAACAAAATGAGTAAACAAAGAAAAAAAAAAGAAGAGAGAGACAAACCAAGAAGTAGACTCTTAACTATAGAGAACAAACTGGTAGTTACCAGAGGGGAGGTGGGTGGGGGAATGGGTGAAACAGGTGATGGGGACTAAAGAGTATACTTATCACATATATATAGAATTGTTAATATATTATATACCTGAAATAATATAATTTTCTATGTTAACTATATTGGAATTAAAATTAAAGACTTCAGTAAAAAAAATAAAATTGGGCTCTCCTCCAAGCTTTCTAACATGTATCTGTCAATTAAATCTATTTTCAAACATATCAGATATAAAGGAAAAATTAAAAAACGGCCTGAGGTCATCTGTAGTGTTCACCATCAACTTGTAGATTTTTTGACAGCTTTGCAAGTTCCTCTTCCGTGAGCTCAAGTCCCAATTTTTTAAGGGTGTTGTCCAGGTTATTTACATGAACCTTTCCCCCTTAGGAAAGATAGAAGGTAGGAACATGAAAAAAAGGTGTATTATGCCAAAATTCTGCATGCATATCAACTTTCTATTTATTTATTTATTATGTTTGTTTGTTTAAGGTGAAGTGATTTTTTCGTGCATAGAGAAGGGGTGTACAGAGTTGAAAAAAAATGCAAGTTCCATATGGAACTTCCTACAAGATAAAATATACGCTGTTATCAGTTAAAATGTGGGTAGACTGCAAGAATCATAAATAAGGAATGATACCAAAGTGAGGAGCCAGGATTCATAATTGGAATAAAATTGTCAAGTTGGGGAATGTCAGACAGTATGACTTTTAATTAGGTCTTACTCACCATTGAGAGATTTCACACCCTTTAGCAACCTGTTGTGATATACCTTTCCAGCAGCTGTAAGAAAAGCCATAATTCATGCAATGGGGAAATTAACATGAAATCGCAAAAATGGTGTGAAATAAATAATAATTTAAATAAACAATTTCAAAAATAACATTTTAAGAAGAGTTGTCTCTAATTTTTAGTTTATTTCATCTAATATAATGAAGGTTGGAAACAGAAACCTCTCTCCTTGTGACAAACCTCTTTATTCCAGTACCTGAGGAAGTCTCCTTGCTCAAACATGAGTATAGCTTCCCTTTGCTTTTAAATTTCTGCTTCCCATCTTTATTTTTTTTTCATGGATCTCCAATCTTTCTTTTTTTTTCTCTTCTCATGATATGAACAAATTAGTAGCTTGATAGGTAACAATATGTTTATCTGTTAATGTCAACTCTTGTCTAAAGGGTTATTTAACTTCCAATATAAATTCTAAGCGACAGTGACAGGTTGCTATATACTTATAACTCAATTTAATATTTTTTCTTTTATACTTTTGGGGAAAAATAAATAGAAACAAAGTTGAAAATATTTGCACAGACCTAAAGACCAACAAAAGACCTCCATGACACCTCTATCAATCTCACCATCAATTGGCAGTGTTTTCAGTAGCTTCTCTTTTTCCTGATCTGTGAGCTCAATCCCCAGGCTTCCCAGGAAAATTTTCAGGTTATTAGAATCAACCTTCTCATCTTTTAAGAGAGGGAACAATAGACATATAAGCTTTCGGAACTCTGGTATTATATCAAGTTGTAAAATATGTACTATGAAGTTTAATGATATCCTAATTTCAAGATGAGGTGTTAGGCGAAGATATTCTCAATTGCAGAACCCTTGAGCATATCTTATGGTAATAAAGCATATCTTTATGAGCGTATCTTATGGTATCTTATGGTAATAAAATACCACATTTATTATAAATTGAAGACCATTTTTCCTAAAGCTGGAAAAAAACAACTTTCAGAATAAAATCTGATGAGTGAATTAAGATAACGCAGATTCTTATATAAATTATTCTTCAAAAACATTTGCTTTGGTAAGAATTATTGATGATATCAGGAATACATTATCTTGATCATTTCTAAGCTTCACCATGCCATTTTCTATACATTTCTAGATATTTTTCATTTAAACATTTGTGACCCGAAGCATATTACTTGCACAAGTAACAGAAAACTTAGGATTTAAAATTGACATATAGTCTTGTATCCTAGTGTAGAAACTTTCCTAATGTCAATCCATGATTCATATATTTAAAAATAAAACATCAGAATTTATAAGATACCAGAAATACCACTGAAAAAAACTATTATAAAGGACTGAAACCCTAGATTTACATCAACTTCTCATTTACCTGTAAAAGTTTGCAGTTCCTTCATCGGTGTTTTAGGAGAAGTCCTCCTATCAACTGTAGAAGAAAATTAAAGTCATAATGAGATATAAAAGACTCATGAAATATTGTGAAAGACAATGTCGGAGTAAATATAATAAATCCTAACTTACTATGTGCCAGGCATTATCTTAAGTACTTTATATATGCTTACTTAAGAACTATTTACTGAAGAATATCTTTCTAGGCTATTAATTTATTCAGTTTTCATTGTCTTCATTAATACTAGAAAGAAAAGCCTAAACATAACAACATGCCATTTCAAAAATATTAATTTTACTTATAGTTCTATACTATTTCAAAGCTATATGCATTAGTAATGGGAAGAAATTCAGAAGTACTGTCATCTAAGTGGCCTGCATTTTTCTTTTTAAAATGTGGAAGACTGTCTTCTAGTGACCATAATATGGGTAAAGAACATAAAAGACATTCATACAAAGGGCAATGTTTTCACGGTGACTTGGTAGCTGGCTGCTTATATGCTCTTTACATGCTTTGCCCATATTTATAGCTTCTTACTATCAGTGTAGATTACCATTCCTAAGGGCCCTTTCCCCGCAACCTATATTGTCCAAGCTCTCCCAACATGGAACTATGGTATCTGGAAACTTGCTCACCATCACCAGGGAGATTTTGAGTCAGAGCCTCAAGTTCCTTATCTGAGAGCTTGATTCCCATATTATCCAGTATTGCGTTCAAGTCGTTGACATTGACTTTCCCATCTAAGGAAAGAGAGTCCATGAAGAAAATTATGTAACTTCAAAAAAGAGGTTCATAAACCTTTTAGAGACACATGCCCTGTTGTGAATTTCATGAGCTATATGCTAGTGTTCACAAAGATTACATATCATTTCAGGGGGGGTCATATATTCTCTAAAGCCTATTCACAGACCCCCCTTAGTAGTAAGGTTAATAATCCTTGTTCTAAAATGTGGAGAAAAAAAAACCACAGCAATTTTAGAACAAGAGACTAAGGACCTTATTATGCCTATAGAGAAAGTCAACTATGACATTAGAACGAAGGTCACTTCTCGTGAGATTTGTCTTGGGGATCAGACTACAAAATACAAAGTTTTAAATATCATTGAATAAATGCTAAGTGAATTCTAGTTCTGGAGGCAAACATTTTTTACTTCTAAACAATAGGTTTTGATGACTGAATTCCCAGTTTAGTATTTATCTGCAGCTGATTAAATTCCCTGAATCAGTACTAATTCTTGTCTGTCACATTTTGCTATGCAAACTTGAAATCTGGTATTTTTTCTCTTGAAAAGTTTGGAAGAATCTTGAGAAAGTAGAAGGCTTTCTTCCTAGATATAAAGTAAAAGATCAGCAGCTACCGTGAAGCTTGATCTTCAGTGGGAGCATAAATTTGCAATCAGTATATACGATCAGTATAGCAGCAACCACTAATACCTTGGAAACAGTATAAAAGCAAGGATCCCATATTGGTCTACACTCTCATTATGCCGCTCACGTACCTTTTAGAGACATCACAACTTCTAGCAACCTGTTTTGAAAGATCTTGTCATCATCTGTAAGAAAAGGCAGAATTTAAGTCACAGAGAAATGTGGAAAATCACAGAGAAATTAGGAAAAATGACTTTTCGAGAGTTTTCTCTTATTTTAATAAAATTTGAGAGAAAATTGGGTGAAATTTAGCACATCATGCACACCTCTGTTCTTCTTCCCAATCCTGCCTTTATTCACTTCCAATTATTAATCCTTTCTTCTTTCACAAATCCCAGTTTAACCTTTGTTTTTTCCTTTTTTGTTTTTCCCTATTGATAAAAAGACTCATCATAATGGAAATGCTGCTTCCTAATCTAAAAGTAAAACCACCTAGGGATTCATTTCAGGTATAAGTGGACTTTCTAAAAAAACATTTTTTTTTTTTTTTGAAATGGATTTTCTATATCCTAGAACTTAGGAAATGGAGGTAATTTTAGAGCTTCTCGCAGACGCAGAAATCTAAAACTTCTTTTTGGGGACAGCTGGGTGGCGCAGTTAATTAAGCATCCAACTCTTGGTTTTGGCTCAGGTCATATCTCACGGGTTGTGAGATCAAGCTCCGAGTCCAGCTCCGTGCTGACAGTGCGGAGCCTGCTTGGGATTCTCTCGCTCTCCCTCTCTCTCTGCTCCTCCCCAACTCACACATGCTCTCACCTTCTCAATATGAATAAATAAACTTAAAAAAAACCACTCTTTGAATACATCAATATTTAAAATGCTTACCCTTAAAAGGAAGAGTTTTCACCAGCTCCAAGCATTCTTTACCTTTGAGCTCGATCCCCATGTTTCCCAGAACAGCTTTAACGCTACTGACATCAACATTTTCTCCTTAACAAAAAGATCAAAACAATGACATACATGGAATTTAAGTACAATCAAATTATTGCAAATAATTAAACTAAATTATGATGCTAAAACAATAGGATTATGAGCTGGGGAAAGTAATGATCACTGAGCTCTGCCCAAATACATGGAGATAATGTCATTTATGGAAACATAATTGCCTTTTTTAAAAATAAGTTTATTTATTTTTGAGACAGAGAGAGACAGAGCATAAATGGGGGAGGGGCAGAGAGAGAGGGAGACACAGAATCAGAAGCAGGCTCCAGGCTCTGAGCCATCAGCCCAGAGCCCGACGCAGGGCTCGAACTCACGGACCATGAGATCGTGACCTGAGCTGAAGTCAGACGCTTAACCGATTGAGCCACCCAGGTGCCCCAGCTTTCTAAAGGCTAATAAGAGATGGCACTCTCACTCTTAAATACTGAGAACAATACTGAGGGGTGATCGGGGGTAGGGGAGAGGGGAAAGTGGGTGATGGGCATCAAGGAGGGCACCTGTTGGGATGAGCACTGGGTGTTGTATGGAAACCAATTTGACAATAAATTATACTTAATAAAAAAACAAGAGAGAGAGAGATGGCACTCTCAACGGCGGTCATGAGAATGTATCCACAGGAGTTCCAACTATGGAGAACATAATTAACCAAGGGCCCCACCTTCTGCTTTGAAATTAACCTGTGTTTTTTTGCACTAATGCCATATGTATCATTGGCACTGGCCAATCACAAGTGCAGCCAAGATACTAGGGGAGCCCTGTTCCTGGAAGATACAGAATGGTGATTCTAACCAGAGGATTCTTGAAAGCACTTTTGCCAGGCCCTCCTCAGACTGCATGACAATCTAGGATGCTTCCGCCCAAACATTTCTTCCTCTTTCCTTCACCTGGTGCCAGATTTGCCCTGCAGTCTGACAGCCTCCCAGCCTTTCAGGCATCCTCCTTATTTTCTCTTACGCAGGCATTTCCCCTAATAATGTCCTGGCATGTTTAACCCTGCCCCGGCTTTTGCTTCTTGGGAGGCTTGGACTAACATACTCAAAATGACAATGACACAAAGTGGGTATTATAGATCTCTTTTGCCAATTTTCAAGCTGCAGATGGCTTATCTTCATAATTCTATTGACATGAAGAATGTATCACCTCTCCTTTAAGTAATTACCAGGGTCTTTTCCAAAGATTCATTTCACCCTTTATTGTACGTTTTGGCTGTCTTAAAATAAGGAAAATGAAGCGTATTCGTGAAGAATACATCAGAAAATTCTCCAATTTCTGGGCTACTGGCTATGAAAACCTTAAACAAATAGGAGGTAAAAATGATAGAATTAGCCTAGCAATTAAGGCATGAAGAAAAACAGTACTGTAAAAATTAGGATCCTATGTTTACATTAACTTCTCAATCACCTGTGACAGCTTTCACGCCATCCATCACTTTATTCAGATCAACTTTTCCATTAGCTATGAAGAGAAGGGACAATTGAGACATGTAATCAATGTCATGAGCTCCAAAAAACATATACAAAGGATATATGTTGATGGAAAATTCCACATAAATTCCATTAATATCATAATTTTATACATACTTATATTAAATCTGTGAATTTCAAGGATTTAAGCTGATCTATTTTTCCAGTGTTTCTGGATCATTGGTATTTATCAGCTCTCTGGTAGCACTTCAGGTACTGCTGTGAGCCATGAGTGCCATAGCTCATATAGGAACCACTAATTCAAACTAGACTGTTAAATGTATACATCATAGAGTATGTAGTGCCTGGACAAGTTAAAATATCAGATTTTAACTAAAGGAAAGGGGAATGCATAGAAAGAGTCTTCTACATGGAAGAGGGGCTGAGAAATATAAAGTAAAACCACACCTGGGTACAACATATACAACATATACATATGCAGTGCATGGAGAACTATAGTCGGTTCAGCACTGCAGAAGAATAAAGTATGGATTTGGGAAAGGAAAGTTCATACAAGAGAGGTAGGTTGGACTCAGATTATTAAGGGATTTGTAAGTAATTTTAAGAAGCTTAGCCTTTATCTACTAGGTTATATAGAATCATTGAGTGGTTATAAGTTCAGGAATGATATGGACCAATTTGCATTTTATTTTAATTTTCTTTAACTTTAAATTATAATTAATTTTATTATTACAAAATTACATTTATATTGAAATATATAGAGAGTGATGTCATCAAGACGGTGACATAAGTTTTTCCTGACTTCAGTCCCCCTCACAAAAAGACCATCTTGCAAGTATCCACAGACAAGACACCATTGTGAAAATCCCAGGATATGGTTGTGAGGCTGATGAATCTCCCTGAACCACAGAGACTGAGAAGGACCACATTAGAAGGGTAAGACAATCAGCTATGCTCTGGCTGCACTGCCCCTCTCCCAGGCTAGTATAGTGCTGCACTGAGAGGGCTTCCCAGAGCTATGGTTTCTCTGGTGGGAAAAAGAGAGCCCAAGGTAGACATCCAGCTCCTCCAGAGTTGGGGGTTGCTTCCTGGAAGGCCCACTTGGGTCCTGTCCCATAGGTATTGGGGGGGGAGGTATCCGTGGGTCTTAACCATTTGAGATCAGAATGAGATGGAGAAGGGAAACATTAACCAGCACTTGGATCTTGGCAGATTGTTTCTCCTAGCAGCAGTGCCTGAGTAGATATCTGACACAGTGGTTTTGCCCATCTGCAGAGCCAAGATGGTGGTCCCTCTGGCCAGGGAACCATTCTGCTTGAGTTGGGTCCCCAGCCAATAAGCCTTTCTGGCCTTGGAGCCTCTTCTATCACCCCATCCAGATGAGGAAGCAAATTCATGGCTCCTGCCTATTGCTGAGTATAGATAGTCCTCTGTCCTGCCTGACCAGAAAACCTATTGAGAGCATCCCAGAGACTGTGTAGATTACCCTACAGCCCCTCTTACAGCAGTGCCTGAGTGAAGAGCCCACTCATTGGCTCTGCCTCTCTGCAGAACTGAGCTAGTGGCACTATCTGGCCAGGGATATTGATGGATACTCCTGCCTGACTCAGGTACCCAGCCAATAAGCCTTATCAGCAAAGGAGCCTATGATACAGAGACTGGGCTGGGAAGGAAATTCAAAGCCCTGACCAGGGATGAATATAGCTTCCAGCCTTATCTGACCAAGAAGCCTAACCAGAACACCTGGGAAGTTGCATAGTCCATCCTACAGATCTGGTTATAATGGTGCCTGAGCAGAGACCCCAAAACTGACAACCTAGAAGAAATGGATAAATTATTCCTAGAAACATACAACCTACTGAGATTGAATCATGAAGAAACAGAAAATCTGAAGAGACCAAAAACAAGTAAGGATATTGAGTCAATAATCAAAATCTTCTTCCCCAAAAGTCCAGGACAAATGGTTTTATTGCTGAATTTTTACCATTTAATGAAGAATTAATACCAATCCTTCTCAAATTCTTCCCAAAAAATTTAAGAGAAGGGAACACTGCCAAACTCATTTACAAGGTAGCATTTACCCTGATACCAAAGCCAGACAAAGATACTACAAAAAAATTAAAACTATAGGCCAATGTCCCTGACGAATATAAATGCAAAAATTCTCAACAAAATTCTAGCAAACAAATTCAATAGCACATTAAAAGGATAATATAGCATGATTAAGTGGGATTCATCCCTAGGATGCAAAGGTATTTCAACATGTGCAAATCAATAAATGTGACATACTGCATTAATAGAATGAAAGATAAAAATCACATGATCATCTCAATTGATGCAGAAAAAGCATATGACAAAATTCAACATCCATTCGTGATAAAAGCTGTCACTAATTTAGGTATAGAAGGAAAGAATCTCAACATAATAAAGGCCATGTATGACAATACTCAATACTTAACATCATACTCTAACAGTGAAAGGTTGAAAGCTTTTCCTCTATAATCAGAAATAAGACAAGTGCTCACTCTTACCACTCCTATTCAGTATAGTACTAGAAGTGTTAGCTAGAACAATTAGGCAAGAAAAGAAATAAAAGTCACCAGAATCAGAAAGAAAGAAAGAAAGAAAGAAAGAAAGAAAGAAAGAAAGAAGTAAAAGTGTGTCTATTTGCAGATGACATTATTTTAAGTATAGAAAATCCTAAAGACTCAACCAAAAAAAAAAAAAATAACAACTTGTTAAATTTAATGAATGAATTCAGTAAAGATGCAGGATACAAAATCAACATACAAACATCAATGGTGTTTCTATATACTAACAATGAATTATCAGAAAAAGAAATGAAGAAAATAATCTCACTTACAACAGCATCACAAACTATAAAGTACTTAGGAGTAAATTTGGAAGAGACACAAATAGAAAGATATCCTGTGTTCATAGATTAGAAGAATTATTAACATTAAAATGTCCACACTAAGGCAATGCCATCTATAGATTCAATGTAATTCTTAAGATTCCAATGGCATTTTTTACACATACATAAAACATAATCCTAAAATTCATTTGGAACCACAAAAGCTAAACCAATCCTCAAAAGAAGGGTAAAGCTGGAGGATCACAATTTTTTACCTCAAACCATATTATAAAGCTATAGTAATCAAAACAGTATGGCACTGGCATAAAACCACACACTTGGACCAATGAAAGAGAATCAAGGGCTTAGATACAAACTCATACATATATGGCCAACTTCTATTTGACACAGAAGCCAACAATATTCAAGCAAGCCTAGAATACTCAATGGAGAAAAGAGTGTCTTCATTAAATGGTGTTAGGAAAATTGGATATTTATATGACAAAGAGTGAGATTAGACCACTGTCTTAAACTGTTCACAAAAATCAACTCAAAATGAATTAAAGAATTAAATGTAAGGCCTGAAATCATACATAAAATTCCCAAGGGAAACGGAGAAAAAAGCTCTTTGATGTTGCTCTTGGGAATGATTTTTTGGATGTGACTCCTATAAAGCACAAGCAACAACATAAAAAATAAACAAATAAGTAGGGCTACATCAAACTGAAAAGCTTCTCTGCATGGCAAAATAACCATAAGAGACCCTTAAATACAGAGAACAAACTGAGGTTGATGAGGTTTGGAAGGGAGGTAAATGGGTGACAGGCACTGAGGAGGGCACTTTTCAGGATGAGCACTAGGTGTCATATGTAAGAGATGAATCTCTGGGTTCTACTCTTGAAGCTAAGACTACACTGTATGTTAACTAACTTGAGAATAATAATAATAAAAAAAGAATCAACAAAATGAAAAGACAGCCTATGTAATGGAAGAAAATATTTACAAACCATATATCTTATAAGAGGTTCATATCCAAACTATATAAGGAACTCATATACCTCAATAACAAAGAAACCAAATAACACAATTTAAAAATGGGTGAAATATCTGAAAAGACATTTTTCCAAAGAAGATATTCAAATGGCCAACAGGTCCATTAAAAGGTGGCTCATCCTCACTAATCATCAGGGAAATGTAAATCAAAACCACAATGAGGTATCACCCCACACCTGTTAGAATGGCTATCATCAAAAAGACAAGAGATAGAAAGTACTGGTAAGGATGTGGGGGAAAGGGAAGCCTCGTGCACTGCTGGTGAAGGTGTAAATTGGTGCAGCCAACGTGAAGAGTATGAAGGTTCCTCAAAAAATTAAAAATGGAACTACATATGATCCAGAAATTATGACTTGGGTATATATCCAAAGTAAACAAAATCTATGTCTTGAAGAGATAACTGCATCTTCACATCCATTATAGCATAATTTATAATAGCAAAGACATGGAAAAAACCTAAGCATCCATTGATGGAGGAATACATAAAGAAAATGTGGGGTATATATACAATGGGATATGAGGGTATATATGGGGTATGTATACAATGGGAATGAGTTTTGGAAGCGTGTGGGTGTTTAGGAATTTGTCCATTTCTTCCAGGTTGTCCAGTTTGCTGGCATATAATTTTTCATAGTATTCCCTGATAATTGCTTGTATCTCTGAGGGATTGGTTGTAATAATTCCATTTTCATTCATGATTTTATCTATTTGGGTCCTCTCCCTTTTCTTTTTGAGAAGCCTGGCTAGAGGTTTATCAATTTTGTTTATTTTTTCAAAAAACCAACTCTTGGTTTCCTTGATCTGCTCTACAGTTTTTTTAGATTCTATATTGTTTATTTCTGCTCTTTTCTTTTTTTTTTTTAATTTTTTTTAACGTTTATTTATTTTTGAGACAGAGAGAGACAGAGCATGAACGGGGGAGGGGCAGAGAGAGAGGGAGACACAGAATTGGAAACAGGCTCCAGGCTCTGAGCCATCTGCCCAGAGCCTGACGCGGGGCTCGAACTCACGGACCGCAAGATCGTGACCTGAGCCGAAGTCGGACGCTTAACCGACTGTCTGCTCTGATCTTAATTATTTCTCTTCTTCTGCTGGGTTTAGGCTGTCTTTGCTGTTCTGCTTCTATTTCCTTTAGGTGTGCTGTTAGATTTTGTATTTGGGATTTTTCTTGTTTCTTGAGATAGGCCTGGATTGCAATGTATTTTCCTCTCAGGACTGCCTTCGCTGCATCCCAAAGCGTTTGGATTGTTGTATTTTCATTTTCGTTTGTTTCCATATATTTTTTAATTTCTTCTCTAATTGCCTGGTTGACCCATGCAATCTTTAGTAGGGTGTTCTTTAACCTGCATGCTTTTGGAGGTTTTCCAGACTTTTTCCTGTGGCTGATTTCAAGCTTCATAGCATTGTGGTCTGAAAGTATGCATGGTATGATTTCAATTCTTGTATACTTATGAAGGGCTGTTTTGTGACCCAGTATGTGATCTATCTTGGAGAATGTTCCATGTGCACTCGAGAAGAAAGTATATTCTGTTGCTTTGGGATGCAGAGTTCTAAATATATCTGTCAAGTCCATCTGATCCAATGTGTCATTCAGGACCCTTGTTTCTTTATTGACTGTGTGTCTAGAAGATCTATCCATTTCTGTGAGTGGAGTGTTAAAGTCCCCTGCAATGACCACATTCTTATCAATAAGGTTGCTTATGTTTGTGAGTAATTGTTTTATATATTTGGGGGCTCCTGTATGCGGCGCATAGACATTTATAATTGTTAGCTCTTCCTGATGGATAGACCCTGTAATTATTATATCATGCCCTTCTTCATCTCTTGTTACAGCCTTTAATTTACAGTCTAGTTTGTCTGATATAAGTATGGCTACTCCAGCTTTCTTTTGGCTTCCAGTAGCATGATAAATAGTTCTCCATCCCCTCACTCTCAATCTGAAGGTGTCCTCAGGTCTAAAATGAGTCTCTTGTAGACAGCAAATAGATGGGTCTTGTTTTTTTATCCATTCTGATACCCTATGTCTTTTGGTTGGCACATTTAGTCCATTTACATTCAGTGTTATTATAGAAAGATACGGGTTTAGAGTCATTGTGATGTCTGTAGGTTTCATGCTTGTAGCGATGTCTCTGGTACTTTGTCTCACAGGATCCCCCTTAGGATCTCTTGTAGGGCTGGTTTAGTGGTGACAAATTCCTTCAGTTTTTGTTTGTTTGGGAAGACCTTTATCTCTCCTTCTATTCTAAATGACAGACTTGCTGGATAAAGGATTCTCGGCTGCATATTTTTTCCTGTTCATCACATTGAAGATCTCCTGCCATTCCTTTCTGGCCTGCCAAGTTTCAGAAGAGAGATCGATCATGAGTCTTATAGGTCTCCCTCTATATGTTAGAGCATGTTTATCCCTCGCTGCTTTCAGAATTTTCTCTTTATCCTTGTATTTTGCCAGTTTCACTATGATATGTCGTGCAGAAGATCGATTCAAGTTACGTCTGAAGGGAGTTCTCTGTGCCTCTTGGATTTCTATGCCTTTTTCCTTCCCCAGATCAGGGAAGTTCTCAGCTATGATTTCTTCAAGTACACCTTCAGCACCTTTCCCTCTCTCTTCCTCCTCTGGAATACCAATTATGTGTAGATTATTTCTCTTTAGTGCATCACTTAGTTCTCTAATTTTCCCCTCATATTCCTGGATTTTTTTTTATCTTTTTCTCAGTTTCTTCTTTTTCCATAATTTTATCTTCTAGTTCACCTATTCTCTCCTCTGCCTCTTCAGTCTGAAGCGTGGTCATTTCCATTTTATTTTGCAGCTCATTTATCGCATTTTTTAGCTCCTCCTGACTATTCCTTAGTCCCTTGATCTCTGTAGCAATAGATTCTCTGCTGTCCTCTATAGTGTTTTCAAGCCCAGCGATTAATTTTATGACTATTATTGTAAATTCACTTTCTGTTATATTGTTTAAATCCTTTTTGATCAGTTCGTTAGCTGTTGTTATTTCCTGGGGATACTTTTGAGGGGAATTCTTCCATTTGGTCATTTTGGATAGTTCCTAGAGTGGTGCGGAACTGCAGGGCACTTCCCCTGTGCTGTCTTGAATAACTCGCGTTGGCAGGCGGGCCGCAGTCAGACCTGATGTCTGCCCCCAGCCCACCGCTGGGGCCACAGTCAGACTGGTGTGTGCCTTCTCTTTCGCTCTCCTAGGGGCAGGATTCACTGTGGGGTGGCGTGGCCCGTCTGGGCTACTTGCACACTGCCTGGCTTGTGGTGCTGGGGATCTGGCGTATTAGCTGGGGTAGATAGGCAAGGTGCATGGGGGCGGGAGGGGCAGGCTTAGCTCGCTTCTCCTTCTGTGATCCGCTTTGGGAGGGGCCCTGCGGCAGCTGGAGGGAGTCAGGTGCGCCGCCGGAGGTGTGGGTCCGCAGAAGCACAGCGTTGGGTGTTTGCGTGGTGCAAGCAAGTTCCCTGGCAGGAACTGGTTCCCTTTGGGATTTTGGCTGGGGGGTGGGCGAGGGAGATGGCGCTGGCGAGTGCCTTTCTTCCCCGCCAAACTGAGCTCTGTCGTCCTGGGGCTCAGCAACTCTCCCTCCCATTGTCCTCCAGCCCTCCCATTCTCCGAGCAGAGCTGTTAGCTTATAACCTTCCAGATGTCAAGTCCCGCTTGCTGTCGGAACACACTCCGTCCAGCCCTTCCGCTTCTGCCAGCCAGACTCGGGGGGCTCCGCGTGGCCGGCGGGCTGCCCCTCCGCCCCGACTCCCTCCCGCCAGTCCGTAGCACGCACCGCCTCTCCGCCCTTCCTACCCTCTTCTGTGGGCCTCTCGTCTGCGCTTGGCTTCGGAGACTCCGTTCTGCTAGTCTTCTGGCAGTTTTCTGGGTTATTTAGGCAGGTGTAGGTGGAATCTAAGTGATCAGCAGGACGCGGTGAGCCCAGCATCCTCCTACACCGCCATCTTCCCCTCCGTCCTAACTCTATTATTCACTGATTTAATACAGAATATTTTTCCCCAACATAGAAGAGGTGTCATATATTAATGTCAAATTTAAAAAAAAAGAATTTGCTACCAAGACACAGAATTGAAATTATTTATTCTTATTTATTATTTTGAAAGAGAAAGAGAGACAGAGAGAGAGAGAGAGAATGAGTGAGGGAGGGGCAGAGATAAAGAGAGGGACAGAAATCCCAAGCAGGCTCCATGTTTTCAGGGCAGAGCCCCATGTGGTGCTTGATCTCATGAACCTCAGACCATGACCCGAGGCAAAATCAAAAGTCGTCTGCTTAACCAACTGAGCCACCCAGGCACCCCAGAATTTAAATTTTATTACTAACATGCAGAGATTTAAAAGTCTAACTCTAAGAAATTAGATAAAAAACGATCTATTAAATGAAGGATAAAATGGTAGAATAAGCAAAGAAATAAAAGTCTTTGAAATATAATTTTGAGTATATTCTTAGATTTATATTAACTTCTCACCTGTAAGAGTTTTCACTCCATCCATCAATTTATCAAGATCAACCTTCCCATTATCTATAAAAAAAAAGGTAAAGATAAAAATAATAAAATGATGCAGACTCAGAAAAACAGAGTATGAAAACCTTATATTGTGAAAGTCCACTTCTCTTCGTTGTGCTCTATGTCAATCCTCAACTTATAAATCCAGTTCTTCAGAAATCCTGTGATAGAAGACGTGCCCTATTCCCTGTCAGACATGAGCCAACTATCGTCCATTGGCCAAATCCAGCCCACTGCCACGTATCTTTTTATTTTTTCACCACCTATTTTTATATGGCCCATGAGCTAAGAATCATTTTTACATTTTCAAATGATTGTAAAACCCAAAAGGATATTATTTGTGACACATAAAACTTACACAAATTTAAAATTTTAGTGTCCATAAATAAAATTTTATTGGAACACAGCCACACTGATTTGTTTACACATTGTTTACAGCTGCTTTTGTACTACACCAACATAATGGAGAAGTATGACATCATCCACAAAGCCTGAAGTATTTATTATTTGCCCTTTATAGAAACATTGCTGACCCTGCCCTAGAAGATAGAGTCCACTCAGAGGCAATTTATACTCCTGAATTGTTTAGATTCACCCTACTTTATAAACCTGGAAGAAACTATTATTGATGTTGGCCATGTTCTATGACCCTCCTCAATTATGGTATATCCATAAATCCTACCTATCATTGTATAATAAAAGGAAAAATGAAGCAATCTTTCATATATTCCCAATATAATTTTTTAAAAAAGTCTTTTCAATTACTATGATAATCATGGAATGGCTAGTGACATATGACTGGTGTATTTTTGAAGCAATTGTTAAAAAACTTCATTCATCTCATTATAGGCAAATTTCCCTTTTTTTTTTTTTTCTTATTTTCCACTACTTTTATTTACTTAGTCATCATACATTAGTTACTGACAAGTGGTCAAGAAGTTCCTAAGAAGAGGTATGGTATTTAACAGGATCACAAAGATTGCCACTGAAACTGCTAGGTTGGCTCGTCACATTTCCACAGATTTTGATGGTAATGAGACAATGAGCCCAAATGGATTAAGATAGTTTATTACTTATACCCAAGAAGTAAGATCAGCATGGTGTTGGATCTCTGACACTTTAGTCCCAGAGTACAACACGGAACCAGCTGGACAGTGGACTGGTGGGACATACGATGAGTTGTTCTGCTGCTGGGGAGCTCACTCAAATGGTACGCAGCAAGTTTTATAGACTTATACAGAAATCTGCAGCTGTATCCTAAGGGAGAGAGGCGGAAAGTTGTGTTCAACTGAAACTAGGGAGATGAATGAGAAATGACCTGTGACTGTCTCCTGTAGATAGGGAAACAGATGGAGACACTGCTTGGTGGCAGCTCTTCACAAGGCTGTCTACTTCTCCTTATTCCAGGAGGAAGTGTGACGCTTTCAAGAAAGACTTTGGTAAGATTGTGGTCAAGATATATTTATGTGGCCTAGGTGGAGATGTGCAAAGTTGTTAGAGAAGAACCATTTCCCTCAAATTACATATCTAATATTTGAAATATGCTAGGTCTTAAGGGTACAAAGATAATTAAAGTACACTTTCTACTTTCAAGGACTTCAGAGTTTAGAAAAACTGGTATGCTGAGTAAATAAAATTCAGAGATAGTGTACTTTTATGGAAGACTCTGATCAAATTGCCTGAAATTTTCCCATATACACCACATAGTAATTTTCCTTTTCCATAAATAACAAGTTAAATTAGGAGATTATTATCTATTATTGTTGAGTCAAGTATTTTATTTATTTATATATATATTTTAATAGAATTTACTATCAAATTGGCTTACATACAACACTCAATACTCATCCCAACAAGTGCCCTCCTCAATGCCCATCACCCTCTTTCCCCTCTCCCCCACCCTCCATCAACCCTCAGTTTGTTCTCTGTATTTAAGTATCTGTTGTGGTTTGCCTCCCTCCCTCTCTGTTTGTAACTATTTCTTTTTTTTCCCCTTCCCATCTCCCATGGTCTTCTGTTAAGTTTCTCAAGATCCACATGAGTAAAAACATGTATCTGTCTTTCTCTGACTTACTTATTTCACTTAGCATAATACCTTCTGGTTCCATCCACGTTGCTGCAAATGGCATAATTTTATTCTTTCTCATTGCCAAGTAGTATTCCATTGTATATATAAACCATATTTGCTCTATCCATTCATCAGTTGATGGACATTTTGGCTCTTTCCATAATTTGGCTATTGTTGAAAGTGCTGCTATAAATATTGGGGTACATGAGCCCCTATGCATCAGCACTCCTGTATCCCTTGGGTAAATTCCTAGCAGTGCTATTGCTGGGTCAGAGGATAGTTCTATTTTTAGTTTTCTGAGGAACCTCCACACTGTTTTCCAGAGCGGCTCTACCAGTTTGCATTCCCACCAACAGTGCAAGAGGGTTCCCATTTCTTCACATCCTGGCCAGCATCTATAATCACCTGATTTGTTCATTTTAGCCACTCTGACCACTCTGATCACTTGGTGTGACGTGGTATCTCAGCGTGAGTGTGGCTTTGATTTGTATTTCCCTGATGATGAGTGATGTTGAGCATCGTTTCATGTGTCCATTGGCCATCTGGATGTCTTCTTTGGAAAAGTGTCTATTCATGTCTTCTGCCCATTTCTTCACTGGATTATTTGTTTTTCAGGTGTGGAGTTTGCAAGTTCTTTATAGATTTTGGATACTAGCCCTTTATCCGATGTGTCATTTGCAAATATCTTCTCCCGTTCCGTTCCATCGGTTGCCTTTTAGTTTTGTTGATTGTTTCCTTTGTAGTGCAGAAGCTTTTTAACTTGATGAGGTCCCAATAGTTCATTTTTGCTTTTAATTTCCTTGCCTTTGGAGAGGTGTCGAGCAAGAAATTGCTGTGGCTGAGGTCAAAGAGGTTGTTGCCTTTAAGGAAAGTATTTTAAATATACATATGTCCTATTGTAAAAGATAGATTACAAACTGTAAGAAGAATATGAAAATCATCTAGGCCTGGAAATCGGCTAACTTGCTTTTTTTTCCTTATAATTTAGAATATTTATTTTATATCATTGAATGATGTTTAGAGTTAAACCGATTTTTAAAATATCACTCTTATGCAGGGGCGCCTGGGTGGCTCAGTTGGTTGAGCATCCGACTTCGGCTCAGGTCATGATCTCGCAGTCTGTGAGGTCAAGCCCCCCACCTCGGGCTCTATGCTGACAGCTCAGAGCCTGGAGCCTGCTTCAGATTCTGTGTCTCCCTCTCTCTCTGCCCCTTCCCTCCTTGTAGTCTCTCTCTCTCTCTCAAAAATAAATAAGAAACATTAAAAAAAATTAAAAATTAAAAAAAATTAAAATGTCATGCTTATGTAAACATAAAAATATGCGAGATAAACTTGCAATTACTATAATTTCATATTTAGAATCTAATTCTTTTAAATTGCCATTCAGCTCTTCAACTCAGAATCACTGGTGTCTGCTTTTGTCTCCAAAATATTGTCCAGTGTGCTATCAACAGCACTGGTGACACAGCATTTCTTAGATGAGGGCTCCACTAGAGTTTTTTATTTAAAGCTAACAAGAAATTAAAAATGTTTTTTGAGAGTAGTTGACACATAAGGCTACATTGGTTTTAGGTGTACAACGCAGTCATCTGATAGGTTTTTACACGTGATGCCATAGCACCACAGGTCTAGCTACCATCTGTCACCATACAACACTATTACAATACAATTGACTATATTCCTTATACAGTGTCTTTTATTGCATGACTTATTCATTCCATTACTGGAAGCCTGCATCTCCTACTCCTCTGCATCCATTTTGCTAATACTCACATCCCCACCCCTCCGGCAATCAGTTTGTTCTCTGTATTTACAGGTCTGATTGTTTTTTTGTTCGTTTATTGACTTTTTTTTTAGATTCTACGTGTGAGTGAATTGATATATTTGTCTTTCTCTGACTTACTTCACTTAGCATAATACCCTCTAGGTCCATCCGTGTTGTCCCAAATGGCAAGATTTCATCTTTCTTGATGAATATGGCTGAGTAATATTCCAGTGTGTGTGTCTTCTTTGTCCATTCATCTATTGATAGGCACTTAGGATGCTTCCATATTGTGGCTATTATAAATAATGCTGCAATAAACATAGAGTGCATCTATCTTTTTGAATCAGTATTTTTGTTTACTTTGGGTAAATACTCAGTAGTGGAATTATTGGATTATATGGTATTTCTAGTTTTAATTTCTTGAGGAACCTCCATACTGTTTTCCATAGTAGCTGTACCAATTTACATTCCCATCAGTAGTGCACAAGAGTTCTTTTCCTCTACATCCTCACCAACAATTGTTATCCTCACCAACACTTATTATTCTCATTGTTTTGACTTTAGCCAGTCTGACAGGTCTGACTTGATATCTCATTGTGGTTTTTATTTGCACTTCTCTGATAATGAGCGATACTGAGCATCTTTTCATGTGTCTTTTGGCCATCTGTATGACTTCTTTGGAAAAGTATCTATTCAGATCCTATGCTCATTTTAAAAATCAGATTTTTTTTTTTGGTGTTGAGTTGTATAAGTTCTTCATATATTTTGGATATTAACCCCTTATTGGATATATCATTTGCAAATATTTTCTGCCATTCAGTAGGTTGCCTTTTTGTTTTGTTGATAGTTTCCACCACTGTGCAAAAAAGGCTTTTATTTTGAGGTAGTCCCAATAGTTTACTTTTGCTTTTGTTTCCCTTGTGTTAGAAGACATATCTAGAAAAATGTTGCTACAGCTGATATCAAAGAAATTACTGCTTGTGTTCTCTTCTAGGACTTTTATGGTTTCAGGTCTCACATTTAGGTTTTTAATACATTTTGAATTTATTTTTGTGTGTGGTATTAAAGAGTGGTCCAGTTTCATTATTTTATATGTAGCTGTCTAGTTTTCCGGACAAATGGTCCAACAATACCATTTGTTGAAGAAACTGTCTATTCTCTATTGTATATTCTTGCCTCTTTTGTCATAGATTAATTGACCATGTCATCACGGGTTTATTTCTGGGCTCTCTATTCTGTTCCTTTGATCCATGTGTCTATTTTTATGCCAGCATCATACTGTTTTGATTAGTATGGCTTTGAAGTAGATCTTGAAATATGGAATTGTGATATCTCCAACTTTGTTTTTCTTTCTCAAGATTACTTTGGCTATTTGGGGTCTTTTGCAGTTCCAAACAAATTTTAGGATTATTTTTTCTAGTTTTGTAGAACGCGCTTTTGGTAAATTGCACTGAATTGTAGGTTGCTTTGGATAGTATGGACATTTTAACAATATTTGTTCTTCCAATCCCTAAGCATGGAATATCTTTCTATTTGTTTGTTGTGTCATCTTCAAATTCTTTCACCAATGTGTTATAGTTTTCAGAGCACAGATTTTTTTCCCTCTTTGGTTAAGTTTATTCCCATTTCATTCTTTTTGGTGCAATTAAAGTTAACAAGAAATTTTGACAAGTTGATGTCTGATGTCCATCCTCATTGCTTTGAACTTTATTTTACCTTTGTGAGGGATTTGGCAGTTTCTTTTGCCTTCACTTACACTGTATGGTGTATCATAGGCAATTCTTTTGTGTATGCATCATTAACAACAGGTAGTATAGATTTTCTACTTGTGGGTTTCTTTCTTTCTTAGGTCCAAAAAGCATTTTGTTGTAGCTTTGCAATAAAATTTTGAAAAACAGAATTGTGGTCTTTCCTCCAATGGTGAGATGTTTTCTTCACTAATCATAAATTTATACTTTGCCACTGTTTCCATGCTTTTCCTGTAGACACAACTTTCCCTTCAATTCTTAATGACAGCGCAATTTTTTTGGAGAAGTTTTTAAACAGCAATTAAACTCAACACATGGGGTACCAACAATACACAACTTAAAGTGGTAACGTGCCACAGTGACAGGCTAAAACCAAATTCACAAATGCAGACTCAATGACAAGAATGTAATAACTCTACTATGTGATTGGTAACAATTATAAGATGCATCCTGATTCACATGCTAAAATGTGAAAGTATTATTTACATATATATATTTTTTATTTTTTTTTTAATTTTAAAGAATATATATTTTTTAAATAATGAAATATGAGGCTGATTCTGATTCTGCCATGGCCGTATCAGCTCTCTACAATCTATTTTTCCTGATGATTAGACTAAAAGTCTAAAGAAAACACAAAAAGCAACAACACTAGACTGTAGAAGAGAACCAAAACTTGCAGAAGTGACTGGCAAGGGGAGTGAGCCTTCTGTTTTTGTTTTCTCTTTTCCCTAATGTCTTTGTCCTGAGGGTGGGGCCCCAATCACAGAACTGCGAGGCAGAGCAGGAAGCTAAGATTGATAAAAACTCCATCTCTTTGACCAGGGAAACCTGGAAAAGAGGCCCCTTCAGGTTGGAAAATATGGCGTAATTCCAGAGAGGAGAGAACAATGGAGAAAGGGATCCCCTAATTCTGTGTATGAATCTGTAAAAGTCTTGGGCTCACTTTTGAGTTGTGCATGCATGAGACAGATACAAAGAAAGCATTCTTGCAACGGCTTTGAGAACTGAATTAAGATTTAAACCAGGGCCCAAGTCTCAGACTAACCCAAGTGGCACATGCAGACAGACCCACAGCAGTAAAACAAAGCTTTGTAGAATGAACTGAGACTGGAACCATCCAGAGAAATGGGAGATGGAATTTGTGTTCTGAATCTCAGAGTTGATTACCTGCTAAAACAAAACCCACCAGCATTGTTCAATGAATTTTAAAAGGACCCAGAGTCTACACAACAAAATAGTTGACAAAGTTGAGGATACAATTCAGAATTATTTAACATACAAAAAGTTAGGAAAATGAGATCAATTATCAAGTGAAAAGGCAATCAACACATGCCAATCCTTGGATGACTCAAGTGTTAGAATTATCAAAAAAAAAAAAAAAAAAAAAGGGCTCTAAAACAAATATTTTGGTCACAGAATCCCTTTATGCTGTTAGAAGTTTTTGGAGACTCCAAAGAGCGTCTGATTGTCTTGTATGCTAAATCGTAAAACAAGTGTTAACAAAATTCAAAGGACTGAAATCATGCAAAGTATGCTCGCTGACCACAACAGAGTTAAATTAGAAATGAACAACCAAAGGAAATCCGAGAAATTCAAATATTTTGAAATCAAACAACACATTTCAAAGTAATCCATGAGTCAAAGAAGAAATTACAAGAGAAATTAGAATGTATTTTTATCTGAATAAAAATTAAATACATGAGACACAGTGAAGGTGGCGCTTAAAGTAAAATTTATAGCCTTAAATAACTATGTTAGAGAAGAAGAGAGATCTCAAATCCATAATTAAGTCTTTATCTTCATCTAGGGAAGTAAGAGCAAGCCAAACCAAAGACAAGCAGAAGGAAGAAAATAATGAAGATTAGAGTGGATATGAGAACAATGACAGAGAAACTCAATGCAACCAAACATTTAGTCTTCGAAAACATCATCAAAATTGACTAGCCAAGAAAAAAAGAGAGAGGACACAGATGACTAAAATTAGTAATGAAAGAAAGGATTAACCTATTGAACTTAACAGTAATTTAAAGGCTAAAGAGGGAATACTGTGAACAACTTTATGCCAGAAATTAAACAACTTACATGAAATAGATTCCAAAATGGACACAAGCTGCCAAAATGGAATAAAAAAGAAACAGAAAATCTGAGTAGTGTTGTAACACACAAGAAAATTAAGCATTGGAAATTTTCTCAGAGAGAAGGGACTATGTCCAGATGGCTTCTTTGGTAAATTATTACAAATAATTAAAGAAATAATATCAGTCCTACATAAATTATTTCAGAAAACAGAAGTGGGAAAAAACACCAATTCATTCTATGAGGCTAGTGCTACCTTAATATGAAAGCTAGACAAAGACATCACAAGACAAACTCCAGTGGTGATGCCTTGTAATGATACTGGGAAGGAATGAGTTTTAGTAGAAAAATCAAGAGCTCAGACTAAGACAAGTTAAGTTACAAGTTATTTGAGCTATCCAAGTGGAGATTGCAAATAGGTAGTAAATAAGCCAAATAGAGATCCAAGGAGTGTTTTAGGTTAGGAATATCTATCAGTGATTCATTACCATACAGATAGAATTCAGAGCTCAAAAAGTAGGTAAGATCACTTAGAGAACCCATCAGAGCCTTGAGTTATTTCAACGTTTTGAAAGAAGGTACAGAAAAGTAGAAGAGGGGAAGATAAGATGGGGAGAAAAAAACCCCAACTAGTTTCATAGAAATGGATCATTCTGCCCACTGTGTGTAGAGTGGATTTAAAAGTAACAAAATTATAGGCAGAGAGAGAGAGAGTTATCTAGCAGTCTAAGAAGAGATAAAAAGAAATAGAAATAAGGGTAGTGATACAGGGCTAAAGAGTAGGAATGGATTTTAAAAATATTTAGGAGTTTAAATAGGCAGCAGCAAGTAATTAAGTGGACAGAGATTTCTGGCAGGGTCAGTGAAGGAGAAAAAAGGATGATCAGTTTAAAAAGATATGGAATATATTAGATTACGAATTTTATCCTTGAACAGCTATTTGGGGTGGACTAAATAGAAATGTCTCAGAAGATTTAGAATAAAATAGTTTGAAGACTGGGGAGAAGACTGGAAAGAATATAACTGATGGTTCAAACAGATGGTTAAAAGTAGGGGTTCATAAAATCACTCAGGGAGAACACATAAAGCAAAAAAGCAAATGGTTCAGATCGGAAGAACTAAGAAATGAAGCGTTAGCAAGCGTATGATCACTTTTAAATTTAATCCGTAGAAGTTTTATTCTACATTCTGACTATTCCTCAGATAAACATTCTGGCTTCTCTGGTTTCTATATGAAAACATGTTGATAACTTTACATTTTAAAAATGAGGCAGGATTTCTTTTTACTTTAGAATGGGTTCTACTCTAAGATACATTTCCTTTCAGCATCAAATAATCCTAATTTCAAAAATTCTCATATGCACATTCACAGGCAAAGCTCTGCAGAAACACAGAGTAATAACCACAGTGCTTACCGTTAACTGGTAGGTTATCTGTTAGACTTTGAAGCTCCTCTCCTGTGAGCACGATTCCCATGTTTTCTAGAACAGTATTGACCTTACTTCTTTCAACCTTCCCTCCTTAGGAAAGAGACACAAAGAATGACAAAAAATATTAAAATATGAAAGAACATTAAATACTAGAAATCTATCAGTGCTCTGTTACTATTATATTGAAAATGTTTTTACTATTAATATGAAAAAACTAGGAATAAGGAAAAATAGAATCCTTTTCAGTACTATTAATATTGCTTTGAAACATGAGTACCAAACTCTATTTTAACATTGTGTTAAAGAGCCTTAAGCTTTACCTTGATGAAACTATGGACAAGAAATAATTTATGAAGGGATTTTGCAACTTAAGCTAAAGACAACTAATTGAATTTGCAGTAGAGAAGGATTTTGAAAAAAACCTCTCAGTTGCCAAAAAACTTGTACTGCTTTCCACTGGAACCTGACAATTACTTTATGCCTGGTTTATCCATACTGTGAAACAGTTTATGAACACCGAGTTTTTGGTGAATATTTTAAGATAGAAAACTATTTGTATTAGTTAAAAAGAATAGATAATTATCTTGTAAACTACCTAGCATGGTAGTTTACAGAGGGCTTTAGTTAAAATGTTAAAAATTTAGTTAAAAATGTTCTGAAGCTGAAGCAGGAGCTGAGGCTCAGAGTGCATGGAAAGGAAAATTTATTATTAAAATTGTAAAACAGGAGGCCTAGAGACTAGAAAAACTAGATAGGTAGGGAAAGAGAACTACAGGGAGGCCGACAAGTATCTGGCTATCATTGTCTCATTGTTAAGGTGACGATTTAGTTGATAAAGACACATAGCAAGATGCTATCAAATGGGCAGCATGGTGGACAACTTCCACATTAAATTAAAAAATAATCCTGCTCCCACTCTTCTGGAGGGCCTAGGAGTGCGAAGAGGCACTCTTCTTTTGACAGGTGACTCCTCTCAATAGGTACCAAGTGGCAGAGCTTTTAAGTCATTTCTTCATTCTCTTTATGTTCTTCTCTTCTTTTGGACTAAGCACTAGGAGGGAAAGCAAAACCAAAACAAATCCTAGGCACAAGTTGGTACCTTTGCCTACATTTTTTTTTTTGTCTTAACTGAATCTCACACTAAAAACACATTCTTTTTAGGGGAATTATAATGAACATTAATTTATGATTTGGATTCTATCAGGAAACAATGTCCAATATTTCTAACAATAGAAACTATTTTTATTTTCTTTGCTTAACTAATTTTCAGACTACCTACCATTCTCTTCATGTTTTGTTTTATCTACCTAGAATTCAATTTACACTTTCAAGATTAAGTTATGAAAAATACAAGAAAATGTGGGACCTACAAAGATTTAAAAAAACTCATCACAAAATACCTCTTTTAAAATAAAGAAACTACATTTAAAAATCAGTTCATAAAAGGATGGCTTGGGTAAAGCTCTAATGATATAAATTAAAATGTTAAATCTCAAACTGCTCATTAACTCACCTTTGAAAGACTTCAGACCATCCAACAATCTATTTTGATAGATCTTCCCAGAAGCTACAATGCAAATCACACTCTATGTCAGACAAAGCATTATATAGATGCTCAGAAACATAATACATATACTTCAGAATTTCAGGGAGGGTTTTCATTTACTGAGTAAATATGTTCTTATTCATCCTCTAATAACAACAAAAAAATGAGACGGGATACAATAGTGACAATTATGCCATTCTAAACCCCTGACAGAACACTTGACAGTCTCCCTATGCTGGTTTCTTTATCCTTTGATTTCTCTTGTCCAATTCTTCTAAAATTCTCTCCCCTAATCACATTCCTTCATTTTTTTTCTTATAGTTTTGTCATTGGCTAGAGGGCATGACATGACAGCATTTATTTTGCCCCTGGTGGCCTGGGTTATATAGAGAGATAGAGATATATAGATTGATAGATATAACTTAAAATCTGCCTTTTCTAATTACTTTAAATATATATATATATATTTTTAAATGCTAAAAGAGAAATAAAAAAAATTAAGTTTATATATTTAGAGAGAGAGAGAGAGTGAGTGGGAGATGGGCGGAGAGAGCTAGGGAGAAAGAGAGAAAGAATCTCAAGCAGGCTCCATGCTGCCAGCACAGAGCCTGGAGCAGGGCTCAGTCTCACGAACTGTGAGATCATGACCTGAGCCAAAATCGAGAGTTGGACGCTCAACCGACTGAGCCACCCAGGCGCCCCTAAAAGAGAACTTTTAAAACTTCTCCCATGGTATCATAAAGCTAAGTATTCTAGAAAGCTACTAAAGTATCTTTATGGCTCACCATCAACTGGAAGCTTCTTTAGCAGCCTCTTTTGTTCTTTATCTGTTAGCTCAATACCCATGTTCCTCACAAAATCTGATAGATGTTGCACATTAATGTTTTTTCCTTTGAAAATATGAAACGTGATCATTCAAGAATTTTATAGAATTATTTCAAGTAATAATTTAATACTGTTAAGCATGTTTCTTCCTAACTTGAGGAAGTTCAAAGATATAATAAGATATATACATCCATACAGAATTGAGAAGGGTCATATATCAAATTTGCTTAAAAATACTGAAAAGTATGATTTCTTAATCTGACAAGAAGTCAAAGTCGAAGAGAATAGATTTTACCTAAATAACTGTCTGATTAATGAAATATCAACATCAATTCATTTATACATCTTACCAGAGAATACTATATATTTAAATTTTTTTTTCTGAAATATGTTATTTGCTCTTGATACTGACAACAAATAAGCTTTTTTAAATGAATATAATCTATTGTCAAATTGGCTTACATACAACACCCAGTGCTCATCCCAACAAGTGCCCTCCTCAATGCCCATCACCCATTTTCCCCTCTCCCCCACCCCTCCATCCACCCTTAGTTTGCTCTCTGTATTTAAGAGGCTCTTGTGGTTTGCCTCCCTCTCTCTCTGTTTGTAACTATTTTCTTCCCTTCCCTCCCTCCATCATCTTCTGTTCAATTTCTCAAGATCCACATATGAGTGAAAACATATGATATCTGTCCTCCTCTGACTTATTTCACTCAGCATAATTCTTTCCAGTTCCAAGAATGGGAAAAAAAAGCTTTATTTTGCTGTTGCTTGATATACTCTGACTTGGGAATCTATTAATAATGTTGAAGTGAGTATTATTAGTATAAAAACTCCAGAAAGTTCAGAAGTTATTAGTAAATTATAGGCTTTTAATTACTATATATAAAGGTAAACTGGGGGACATTAGGAGCAAATGTTTCATTAGAAAAGGTTGAAAGCTACAATTTACAAACCAGCAATAGAATGGTAAAAAATATGATTTAAAACTATACTACTATATAAAGTCTGCAGATCTTGGTTTTATATAACTTCCCACTGACCTGTAAAAGCGTTTAATCCACTACACAACTTTTTCATTGTAGCTCTCCCATATACTGTAAGAAGAAATGCAAATAATAAGAAGAGACAGTGAAACACACAAGTAATAGGAGAGGAAAATATTCCAGCAACACTTCCGTACTAATAATATTCTCTACTTTTACCCTCTTCTTGAGAATGAGTGTAAAGAAGTTGAATATGAAAAATATAACGTCAACAGTACAACTATGACTTAATCCTTCTATAAAAAATCAAACCTACAATAGTCAAGGGATAAGATTCAAAAGCCATTTGCTGTCCAGGGTCTACTTTTTAGCTCTAAGACTTTGAAGAACTTTCTTATTTCTATCAGGCCATGACAACGGGTTTATGTTTGGTACATGCTATTCAAAAATGTTTAAACTTGGGTTTCAGCAGTGATTTTCTCAGGTAATGTGTTCTCATTCAATATTCCCTGATGTTTTAACAGACCCAGAAAGATTTATTTCCTCCATTTGGATTACAAGATAAATTATTAAGCACTTTGAAGACAAATCCTTTATATTAGCAATTGGGGGGGGGCAGTTATCACACTGATAGACTAACAGATTTTATTTCCAATTTAATATTTTTTTTGAAAATTTTATTTGGGTAATTGTAGATGCATATGAAGTTAGTAGAAAAAAATAGAGAGAGATGCCTTGTACATTTTTGCCCAGCTTCCCTTAATGATAAGACTTACAAAGCCATAGAATAATACCAAAAACAGAATACTGGCATTGAGACAATCCACCGATGTTATTTAGATTTCGTTAGTGTTACTTGTACTCATGTGTATGTCTCTGTATTATTAAATTCCAGACAATTTTATTACCTGTGTAGGTTCATGTATGCACTGCCACAGTCAAGATACTGAACAGTTCCAGTCCCACAAGGACCCTATTATAACCACATCCACCTCCTTCTGCCTCCACCAATCCCCTATCTCTAAATCCAGGCAAGCTCTAATCTGTCCTCCATTTCTAAAATTTTGTTATTTCAAAAATGATATGTAAAGATCTTACAGTATGTAAGCTCTGAGGTTGGCTTTTTTTAGCTCTGGATAATTATCTGGAAATTTGTCCAAGATGTTGCATGAATCAGATAGTGTACTTTTACTGATGAATAATAGTATTCCATAATATGTATGTACCACAAGTTTGTTTAGTCATTTACCTGTTGAAGGAGACTTGGGCTGATTCCAGTTTTTGGCTCTTACGTTCATGTACAGATTTTGTGCGAACATAAGTTTCAAATGTGTAATTGCTACGGTAGCTCTATGCTTAGTTTTGTAAGAAACTGGTACTTTTTCTATAGTGATTGTATCACTACATCCCCACTACCAAGTATGAGTGGTCCGGTTTCTCTAGCATCCTCATCAACATTTGGTGTTGTCATTATTTTTTATTTTAGCTATTCTGATAGGTATGCAGTGATATCTCACTGCAGTTTCAAATTGCACTTCCTTAATACCTAATGACGTCAAGCATCTCTTCATGTGTTTATCTGATACCTGTATATCCTCTTTGGTGCAATGTATTTTCATTCATATAGTTTCATATATTTTCCCCATCTTCTTATTGGTTTGTCTGTATTTTATATTGCTGAGGTTTTCTCAAATCAAAAAAAAAAAAACCCTTTTAATGTTTATTTATTTTTGAGAGAGAGAGAGAAAGACAGAGCACGAGAGGGGGAGGGGCAGAGAGAGAGGAAGACACAGAATCTGAAGCAGGCTCCGGGCTCTGAGCTGTCAGCATAGAGCCCAAGACGAGGCTCAGCCAAAGTCAGACGCTCAACTGACTGAACCACCAGATGCCCCTATATTGCTGAGTTTTGCCATAGATGCTGCTTCTTTGTCAGATGTATCATTTGCAAATATTTTCTCCCAGACTGTAGGTTGTCTTCCACCATCTCCACACAGCTTTCCAGAGTGAAAGCTTTTAATTTTAATGAAGTACAATTTATCAATTTTTTCCTTTTGTGAATCATGCTTTTCGCATAATATGTTTCTAAATCAATGTATTCTTACTAGGCAGCATAAGCATAAATTACATAACTCAAATGTTACCAATAAGAATACAGTGAAAAATATATCTCCTTTATAAACATCTCCATTGTCAGAATTCTCTTCCTTCTAAGGAACAAACATTGACATTTTTTGTGTATCTTTTTTAGAGATATTCTATGCATATGTTTGTATATAAGAATAGAGCTGACTGGTTCTTTTGATGGCTCCATATATTAAATTGACTAGATGTTCTGTAATTATGGAATCAATTTTAAAATGCATCAAAATGGGTATAAATTGCTTTTCCTTGCATTTTCAGATACCATTGTTTTAAGAGAATATATCTTGTTTGTTCCAATATTCTCTTCCCCTCTGTATCAAGTCTGTCTTATGGGAGGATTATATTTCTGTTCCCAATGATACCATGCAATTTGCTTTGTCAAATGAAATATTTGAGTCTCTTCTGAGTAGAAACTTTAAGAACTATCACATGGCTCCATCATCTCTCTTTTTCCTGTTACAAAAGTGACACTGTCCAGACAGGGACTGTTCTTGCATCCTATGCCCTATAGTAGAGAACAGATGGACAGCCAACCTATGGGCAGTATCTAATATTGAGTGTCATGCAAAAAAACTCTGTTGCCACTGAGATTTGGGGGTTGTTTGTTGCTACTGCGGCATAGCTAGCTGATAATAGGAACTGGAACCACAGGGCGCCTGGGTGGCTCAGTCGGTTGAGCGTCTGACTCTTGGTTTCAGCTCAGGTCATGATCTCACAGTTCATGAGTTCGAGCACAATGTTGGGCTCTGCACTGACACTGAGGAGCCTCCTTGGGTTTCTCTGTCTCTCTCTCTCTCCCTCTTACTCTGCCCCTCCCCTGCTTAGGCCATCTCTGTCTCTCTCAAAATAAAGAAACTTAAAAAAAAGGAACTGGAACCACAAGTGTGTTGCTGTCTTAGCAACAACAAAAGTAGTAGCAAAAACACAAAAACTATGTGGCATTGGCTCTGGTCCTGGAAGTGTTTGGTGAAGAAATTGTTACTGGAGCCTGGAATGAACCCATGCCTTGCAATGGTGTTGGTGAGTTTATCAATTTCAACAACTTAGAAGGCAGATAATGTACTGAATATGCTTGTACTTTAAAAGAAGAAGCTGGGTGGGGCGCCTGAGTAACTCAGTCATGTAAGCCTCCAATTCTTGGTTTTGGCTCAGGTCATGATCGCACAGTTTGTGGGTTCGAGCCCCACATCGGGCTCCATGCTGAAGCCTGCTTGGGATTCTCTCTTTCTCTCCCCCTCTCTGCATCCCTCCTCCACTCCCTCTCTCTCTTTCTCTCAAAAATAAATAAATAAACTTTAAAAAAAAGAAGAAGAAGCTAGGAAATACAGTGTTACTAGAGTATCTGGTTGATATTGGCAGCAACGGACAAGTTACTACAAAAAGAAATGAACCCAGAAAACAACTGGCTGGCTAGCAAGCAAGGATAAAGGAGAACAGAGAGAATCCAGAGAGTCTGGGTGTGACATGGCACAAAAAATGAACTAGTTCTCATCTTCTACAAATCGAAGATAACACCTGGAATTTCTTTTAGTGACCAAGGGCATTCAAAACTAAGGCTTCTGGCAAAGACAATATGAAGAGTGTGATCATCATTCCTTTTGTTGAAACCTCTGATTTGATTAACATGGTGCCTAGTAAATCCTCCAAATTTGAAAAAATAATTCAGGAACAAGCATCTTAGGTTGTGCTTCTCCTCAGGGTAGTCTGATAAAACTCAAGGGGTCTACAATTAAATCTAATGAGAAGCACATCTCAAAAAGAATTGTAGATGTAACTACTGGCACATTAAGCAAGTCGTAATCAATCAGATAAAAAGTCAACCCTATTTTAGTGTAAAACTTAAACTAAAAGGTACTCTGTTCATGACTTAAAGTGGGGTTCCTGCCCTCTACAAATAGGAAGTACACTAAGAAAGTTGCCCCAGCCCCCAAGAAGGGGTTATTCTTCAATGCCTTCTTCAGATGTGAGAAGAAGAATAATGGAAAAGGGTAGAACTTCTTCAATCCCATAACCAAGATCCATAGAGAACAATGAGCTGGGAATCTAATCATCATGGTAAGATTTTTCCCAAAGAACTTAAAAATATTTTCAATGCTCACCATCAGTGGGCAGGTTGCATTTGAGATCCTTAATTTCATCTTCTGTGAGTTTCCATCCCATGGTTTTCAAAACTGAATCAAGTTTATTGGCATTAACAATCCCTCCTTAGAAAAGCAAAATGGTCAAGAAATAGCCAAAGGAAAGAAAAATACAGTTTCTATATTTAAATAACCTATGGGCCCACATGGCTGTAGTGTAGGTGGAAATATAAAGGGTGTCCCCTGTCAGAAATATTTTTCTTTTGCAGGCAAGGGATCTTTTTCTAAAATTTTTGTTTGGGGGATTTTAGTTCTTAGAAATTTCCGTCTGCAGAAAAAAAAAAAAACAAAACTGAAATCTTGAACTAATTGTCCAGAATGCATTTTATTATAGTCAATTAGCATGCTGTATAGTTTTTGGATTTAAATAACTTAAATAGGCTCATATATAGCATGACAGTTGACTTGTTTTAACAAATACATCAAATTGTTGACATATACTAATGTTATTTTCAGCAGGAACATCAAGTGTCTATAGTACAAAGAGGGTCAATAATAGATAATAATAGATAATAGCTCTTTAAAAAGAACCTCTTTCTTTAGTGGGATCATGGGGACAGGTTTACAAAGCATAAGCTTTAAAAGGGCCTGCATTACTATTTAATAATTCATAGTAATGAAAAACATTATTTTATCTTCTCACTAATAAGTGGGCTCATTTTTGTTTATTTTATTGATTGTCTCAACGCCTAACCAAATTCCCCAAATATTTTCCCTTTAATTTTACTGTTCTGACACAGACTTTATTTTCTCTTATGTAAAATATTATTTAAATTTCTATATGGAGATGATTTGCTCACAGGTCTATATCAGAAGCTAGGAATGATATCAGTATTTAAGGAGGTTAGTGAAGTTCACAATTGGATATCTAGGACATAGTATAATGTGTCTCTTAGAATCAACTGGCTTTGTATTATGCTTCTCACTTACCATTAAGAGACTTCAAACCATCCAGTAACCTATTCTTGTAGACTTTTCCTTTAGCTACGTGGAAACATAAATCAGGTCATACACAAGTAAGTGATGTGGAGATTCACCAAGGCAGCAAGTCATTATTTAATGTAAGGAGGATTTGTAATTTTCTCTAGAAAATTTCCAATTTACTTTCAAATTTTTAAAAATGATATAGCCACCAATGTATCCACTCTATTCAATTATTGACACTTAAGCATGTTAATCTTGTAATCTTAGTGCTTTTTTTTAAAATTCCTTTTCAGCTCTCTAATGTCCTTTTCTGTTCTCTCACCTAGTTAGTACCCAGTATAACTTTTACAATTCCCCATCTATAGAACCACAACTACAAAAGGTACTTCTTAGCCCTGATGGCAGGTTGTGAATAAAGCAGCAACTGATTTCCAACTAAAAATTAATGGAATTCCTTCTTAAAAATCTTCTCTTGAAATGTTTTTATTGTAAAGAATTTTAAATATATACAAAAGTAGAATAGAAACAATGAATCCCCATATACACTCAGCTTACAGTTACTGATGTTCTACCATTAGATAGCATCCTTTTAAGGTGAAAACGTACCATTCATTTTTTTAAAAAAATTATTTGCGTACATAAGTGTATAAATTGAACCATATCACAATGGCTGTACTTTTTCGGTCTTTGTTTTTGTTTAAGTGCCTTTTTCTATTTCTTCCTTCGGAGTCTATGGTGCAGCCACAAGTCCCTAGATGATTCATGTTAACAACCTAGAATATACCTACATATTATCTATCAGTATGTGAAGATACATAATTACATGAGTGAAATCATTCATACTAAGTAGTTTTTGAAAGCATTTTTTCTATGCTATCAGAAAGTATATAGAAGTTCCCATAAACAAAATAAGAAATGCGTGCTTCCTTCAAGACCATATTAATATTTTAAATGCTTACCATTAACTGGCAGGTTTTTTACGAGCTCTACACATTCCTTATCTGTGACAGTTACTCCCATGTTTTCCAGAACATCTCCTACATCACTGACATCAACCTCTCCCCCTTCAACATAACAAAATGGTCACAGATTAGTAGAGAGAAGGGCCTAACCACAGCCCCCCCCAAACCTGTTGACCCTTTGCAGCTTCAGCTACAATAGCTGAATGAGCAAACACACACAATATGTTAACTGTTCGCCACTGTCATTAATTGGGGGTAGAAATAGAATTTCTCTCTTACGCTTAGTAAAGTAATAGACATACTGATGCAGTTTATATAATACAAATTAGGACACTGTAGGCATAAGATCCATTTATTTTGTAAGGATATCATCTCTCCCCTAATCTCTTAACGATAACGGAATTTTATCTCTGTGAAAGTTTGCTGTATCATTAGCTATGCTAATTCAAATTTAGGCTTTCAAAATCAAGAATAGTGACTATTCTTGGCAAATATTCCAGAAACTAAGAAATTTGCTACTATAAATTCACACTGAAAAATTAGTGCTAAAATGCAAATGTTCTAATGTGTAATTCTGGGCAACTGTATGCAGATATTCATCAATATAGCAGAAAAATGGGTAGAATAGAATAAAAAAGGGAATGTGAAAATGATGGTTCTATATAAAAATATAAATTAGCTAAAGAATAAAGACATTAGATTTATAGAAACTTCTAATTAACCTGTAATAGTTTCCACTGCTTCCATCAATTTTTTGAGCTCCGTCTTCCCATTAGCTGTAAGAAATATCATAATTTGGCAATATTATAAAAAGATAAAGGAGCTAAATTAAGAAATAGAGATTCTCCCCACAATTTAATCTCACCAGCCAAAAACTTCTATGCAATGGATTGATTGCAAAGAATTCATTCTATGGTAGATAGAGGGTTAACCCAAGAAAGCTTTCTCTGTCTTATGCTTGCAGGAATGTTACAGTAGGCTAAGTATGTTGTTTGGTCTCTGATAGCCCTTCTGATGCAAACGCAAGCTTCTTCCCATGGTTGATGTTGAAAACATTTTTCATGTTCTATCTTTTACTAATACTTTTCTTTAGTTATTTCAACTATTAATTTGGAATGGCTGGTTATGTGTTCTCAATCTTTTGTTACCAGCACATGCATAAAGTTTGGGTAAATGTTTCTACCTTTCTATGTTTGGGAAAAAAGAAATCATTAGCTAAAGCTAGAGAGTTATAGCAATATGGCATTGTTCCAATATCAGGAAGGATTGATCAACCCCCTAAGACCAGCTACTTTATTTACTGGGCCAAGTACAAAATGAAAACGTGGGACCCCTTGTTCAAAAATCAGGAAAAAAAGCTTTGCTTTTTTTTTTTTCTTCCACAGTCTTGTTCCCAAACTGTCATGGTGGTGTTTTTGTTTTAGTTTTTGTTTATAAGTCAGCTGGTAAATGTTGCACTGTCACAGGCATGGCATCTTCTAGGGTTGAGTGCAGAACCTCACAGGCACCCTGGGTGGTCCCATTACTCAGCATGCACGAGGCTCACTAGCAGCAGACTTCCTTCCTTCCTCCTGCCGCCAGAACCACACATCTGAAAATTGAGTCACGTGTCTCACTTTCCTATGCACTGGTTGCCTCAACTCACTATGGACAGGCGACTCCCAAGAGTAATGCAGCCTTGACATGGGGACACACTAGATACCTGGAAGGGGATGAGGAACAGGCTTGACCCTGCCAGCCCAGAGTGGGGACTGCTGCTGCCATGTCTTGTCACAAGATGCCTTCAGGTACAGGTTGCCAATGCCAGCCCTCCCTGCAACCATGCCCAGGTCCCTGCTGGGGTCAGGGGATGCAGATGTTGCCAGGCATGGTGGTGAAAGGGAGGTTGGCCATACCAGAGGCTGTGGAGTGGTTGATCCAGAATACATCCTGGGGACTAAATGGCAGGGGCAGTAACATGCCTGAACCAGGGTGCCAAGCCCCAGCCATGCTCTAGTTTCCCATCAGACTTCAATTAGGAAACACAAATTCAAAGATAAAATTGTGAAGACTCTCTTGTGGCACTTGGGCAGCTCAGTCGGTTGGGCGGCCGACTTCGGCTCAGGTCACGATCTCACGACCCGTGGGTTCGAGCCCCGCGTCGGGCTCTGTGCTGACAGCTCGGAGCCTGGAGCCTACTTCAGATTCTGGGTCTCCCTCTCTCTCTGCCCCTCCCCTGCTCACGCTCTCTCTCAGTCTCCAAAATAAATAAACATTAAAAAATTTAAAAGCAAATTATGAAGACTCTCTTGATGGCCAAATCAGAGCACTAAACCCCAAGCATGGCACTCTTGAGATCACGGCTCTGTCCAACTAACCTCACTGGTTGCACACCACCATTCCTCAAAGCAAAATAAAGGAAGGCCTACAATTTCACAAATCTATAAACCAAAAGCCTCAAGAGGATAGCTGACTGCATAAACCATAACCCCTGTTCCTTAGGTCTTTCTAACATTTCTGAGTGATGTTTTAAAGCATAATGAGAAGGTAAGTGATTCGACTTGAAGAACATGAAGCTGGAATGGGCAGGTGACAGAGAAGCCAAGCGTGTGCAAGAGAAGCAAAGAAGCCTAAGACTACACCTTTTTTCTTTTTTTTTTTTTTTTTTTTTTTTAAATTTTTTTTTCAACGTTTATTTTTTTATTTTTGGGACAGAGAGAGACAGAGCATGAACGGGGGAGGGACAGAGAGAGAGGGAGACACAGAATCGGAAACAGGCTCCAGGCTCCGAGCCATCAGCCCAGAGCCCGACGCGGGGCTCGAACTCACGGACCGTGAGATCGTGACCTGGCTGAAGTCGGACGCTTAACCGACTGCGCCACCCAGGCGCCCCGACTACACCTTTTTTCTATTAATGAGCCAGTTTCCCCATTGCGGAACTTAAGGCTTGTCTAAGTTGTGGTTGGTTACAGGCTCCTTTAGGCATTAACAGTCCTCAGCTGGGGACAAAGCAAAACTATCTGCTGCAATCTGGTGTTGGGCTTGTTACCTGGAAATATATACTGTTAACCTCAATGAAGATGACTAGGAAACAGTGTTCCTTTATTGATTTATTTTGATTTGATTTAGTTTTATTTTATCTTCTTCAGTTCTAGTCTCACGGAGACTTTTTAGGGAAGGCCTCCTGGGCTTCAAATCACATGGTGCATGTATATTTGAGGCAACTGTCAATGAATACAAAACAAAACACAAAAAGCAGCCAACTACCTACCGATACTCTGATTTCCTCTCAGAGCGTAGAATCATAAATGGAAGTGGATGCCCAGACAGATACTACATCTCTACCGCCCCACCTCCGCCTCACATTTATTTAGGTGCAGCCACGTGACCGGTTCTCCACAAAGGGATGGCTAAGGAAATAACGTGTGCACTCTCTCTCCTTCATGCTCTCCTTTCCATTCCATTATTCGATAGAAACGATGACAAGGCCTTAAAAAGGAATCCAACAGGCAAGGAACCTGGATTCCTGTATCGCTGAATGGAGAAGAGCCACTGTCCGTTACCCAAAGATACTCTCGCCTTGGACTTTCACGGGGGAAAGAATTTAACTTCTGCTGCATTTAACCGGGACATAATTTCAGGTTTGTTTTTAAATAAAAATGTAGTTTACCCTAAATAATACGTGATCTGTTCTTAAATGAAGACTGTTCATCCCTATCTTTGCAAATGCTTCTAATTTCTTTTGGTATACCAAATATCACTAGTTAATATACATTCTCTTACACAAGCCCATAAATGTAAACTCCTAAGGCTCATTATTATCTACAATGCTTACCACTAAGTGGCAGATTTTCTGCCAGAGCTTCACGTTCCTTTTCAGTGAGTTCAATTCCCAGATTTTCCAGAACATTGTCTAGGTTATTGGCTTTAACCATTCCTAAGAAACAAACAGGAAGTAATCATAAAAAAAAATATTACGTGATTTCCAAAGATTATATATAATTTTTTTTCTCACATGCATTTTAGTATGATAAAAAAAACAAAGGAAAAGGTACAATTTATTTGTATTAGTGAACAGGCATATAAGGTTGACTCAGTAAATCACCTAAAATGATGTCAAGAACAACTTAGATAAAATGTTCTGAGGTTGGGGGTGCCTGGCTGGCTTAGTCAGTAGAATGTGTGACTCTTGATCTTGGCGTCGTGAGTTCAGGCCCCACATTGGGCATTTAGCCTACTTAAAAAATATTCTGAGGTTGAAGCATTACTGGGTGACAGGCTGTGATTATGTGTTTAAAGTTACTATTTGTAGTATTAAGTAATACTCATCTGTTAAAAGAGGGGCCAAAAGAATAGCAATGATAGGACTGTCCCCATGGGGAATACAGAGAGAATACTGTGCAGGTCTGTCCCCAAAACAAAGCCAAGGTATCAGCTGAGAGGGATAGTTCAAGATTCAGATCATCAATGTTCTGCTATTGCAATATACAAAAAGTATATTAAAGATGAAAAGACTATAAAAATGGACTCAATGCTCTCAAAGAGAAGTGTCACGAATAACACATTCACCACAAAATTCTCCAAGGAATGTTGCTGACTGGAATTATTCCAAGTATCTGGCATGTCAGGAGGCCAACTGCCACCTGCAAGAGGCTTCTCTCATTAAATAGCAGCAAACCTTCTACCCTTTTCCTCTTTCCCTTCCTACTTCCCCTTCTGGTCTCTTTTTCTAAGGACCTACAGGAAGAGGAAGTAAAAAAGCATTTTGGCCACAATACCATGCTTCTTTTCCACATTTGCTGTTGCTGCTATTGTTGTTAACTGGTCTTTAGGAAAGAATGTTTTATAGAAAATAACTTGAGGGGCGCCTGGGTGGCTCAGTTGGTTGGGCGTCCGACTTCGGCTCAGGTCATGATCTCACAGTTTGTGAGTTCGAGCCCCGCGTCGGGCTCTGTGCTCACAGCTCAGAGCCTGGAGCCTGCTTCCAGTTCTGTGTCTCCCTCTCTCTCTCTGCCCCATCCCCACTCATGCTCTGTCTCTCTTTGCCTTAAAAATAAATAAAATAAAAAAATAAATTAAAAAAATAAAAAATAAAATAACTTGATTTGTGCCATAAAATTATTAAAGATCACTCCAAAATCCTTTGTATTGTTGTTGGGCAAACACTCAGAAAAACTGCCTATGATATTCTGTATATTATGTGTTGTATAAATTAGATTTCAAATGATTCTTTGGGGGTGCTATTTAGAAATATTCTCCAAGAGTGAATGGATCCCTTGCAATACTATACCATGGGTGATTATGCAAAAGTACTTAACATAATGAAATAAAAAAAATCTAAATACAGGAATGTAGACATGACTCAAAACCTGGGGGTAAGATGTTTGTGTTGATATTTGTGTTGACATTTAGCAGACTTTTCTGCTAATCATGGTTCTTAAATACCTTTTACAGACTTCACACCATCCAACAATCTGTTCTTATACACCTTTCCAGTAGCTATTAAAAAAGAAAAACCATAATTTATATCCAAAGGAAAAGAACATGGACACACAGTTTTTGGGCAACTGGGTAATTCTAGGAGCAATCTTTTTTACTCTTTCCCTAGGAAATCTGTTCTATCTCCTCATCAAATAAAAATTATTTTAGGAAAAAAATTGTGACAAAAATGTACCCAGTGTTCAGCAACAAAGAAGACTGCTGGGAAGACTATACTGTGCAGGAAAAAAAAAAAAAATCACTACTTCTTTATGTCCCCTCCCCCTTTTTTTTTTAACCTGTGTCTCACTTCCCTCAGTTTCCTTCCTATCATGCAGGCCTCTCAGGGGCGTGACTGGGTAGTGTTATTACAACCTGCATCAACTCTGATGGCAATATGGTTATGGTTAAAGAGCTGGGTTGACAGGTTGAATCTGTACGTCAGCAAACTTAATTTGTTTTAAAAATTATTTTCAGTACTTTTTAGGAGAAACAAAGAGACAACAATTTAGAACTGCTGACAATGACCCCCAAAACCAATGTCCCCGGAAAGGCTGTTCTGAGACTTATATGGCTCACCGTCGATAGGCACCGTCTGTCTCAGCCTCACTAGTTCCTTTTCAGGGAGCTCGATCCCCAGGGCTCCCAGGACCTTTAGCAGATCGTTGGCATCAATCTTTTTTCCTTTCAAAAGACAGGAACATCAGTGCGTGACAATTTGGAATCTAATGATTCCAGATAATGAAAAAATGATCACCTTCAGCTCGGAAGTAGCGAGCGAGTAAAAGGAAACACATACAACTACACAGAATCACAGGGAGGCCACAAATAGAACACAGGTCCTTAATCTCCTAAAAGGCATACTCTCTTAGTGATGGATCTGTGTGCATCTAATGCAGCAGAGGGTAGATTTGCTTTTAAGATTGGCCAGCAAATTAGAATGATGGAAATCATGGAAATTTATAATTTTGGCAGGGGAACTTAGAATTCTGGGGAGATCCTAAATTATGTGATTTTTCTCTTCATATATGCCTATCAAGGTATGGGATTATTTGAATATTAGTGAGGTAAGTGATATTATTGCTTTATTAAGAACATTTGGGCCAGATTTCTTACCAAGACACAGAATTTTCATTGTATTTTTAAAATTTAAGTTGTACAAATAAATACAGCATAAGATTCTGAAAACAAGTATTCAATGAGACATAATATAAAGACATATAAACAGTTTGGGGAAGTCGAGGAGATATTTTAAAAATAGTACAATTTTATAGTAACTTGCCACTCACCAGAAAACATTTTCAATGCATCCATTAACTTTTTCACTTTAACCTTCCCATTATCTGTTAAGAGAGCCATGTAAATCAAATACAAATATAACACCGGCACTCATTAGCAATATGGAATTTAAAAAAGAAAGCAATATATGTATACTCTAATATTTTATCCTATATTCATCTTGAGCCAGAAGTTCTAAAATATTACTAGAGCTTTGATTCATTGAACTACAGAAAATTAAACCTCTGGTAGTTAAGGATGAGATATAAAATTAAGTCACCGTTTCCCACAGAGTCTGCTTCATGACTCCTATACGTTGGGAAACTCTCCACTGTTTACATCATGCACAAGGAACAGAATTTACAATTTTTGTGTGCTACATATTAATGTTTGTATCTGGCTCTTACAATTGATCTCCTTATGTAATAGGCTGGTACTTAGTAGTTCCTGACTTTTTTGTTTTTTTTTTTTTTGACACAGAGTTTCTTACTCCTTTATTCCCTATGAGTAAATTAATGATCACTTCAGTGATTGGCTTGAGATAATTTTAAAAGGAGAGATTCTGTATATTTTTAAATCAATATTTAAAGACATTAACATGAAAGCATATTACAAAGATAGAAATTTGGGATTCTATAGGATCTCAGATTCATTTTTCCTTACTAGACCAAAAACAACTAAGACATTGCATTTGCACAAATTATTATTTTTTGTCTAATTTGTAGATGACAAATATGTAAATAGAAGCTTCATGTCATTTTTGTTCTTTATTATCTTCTGGCTCTAAAAGTACAGAGCAGGCCAATACTCATTTTTAAACAATTTATTGAGATATAATTTGCATACCAAACAAATTCATCCATTTCAAGTATACAAGTGAACAGTTTTAGGATATAGACTGAATTCTGCAACTATCACTGTAATCTAATTTTGGAACATTTTCATATTCCACAAAAGAAACCTCATTATCAAAAAAGAAACCTCATACCATTAATTTGCAGTTCCCATCTATAGCCCCAACCGCAGTCCTAGACAATCACTAATCTATCTGTGTCAGGGAAAGTGTCAGGACTAAGTGTCAGTATATTATATGAGGAAAAGATTTCTAAAAATCCAAATGGAAACATTAATATGTAGTACATACAGATCTGCTTATTCTGGACATTTCCTATAAATGGAATCATACAATACGCGCTCTTTTGTGACTGGCTTCTTTCACTTAGCATAATATTTTCATTGAACCACTGCATTTCAGCCCTAATTCAGCTTCAATTGTATTTCAGTGTTTCTAGTTCTCCAAGGGAGCTGCCTGAGAATGTGGCCTTTATTTAGATCATGGAATTTGAAATAGGAGTGGGATATTATGTAGCTTCAGAAAAAGGCAAAATTCCGTATGTTATAGCCTGAGTGTTTGCAGACCGCTCTGAGAAAATGAATGAGTGCTATCATACGGCTTTGGAATGTGCCTCTCATGTTTAATCTCCCACATTTTCTCTTTTATTTTCCTATTTTTTTCTGTATCTCCTCTAGACCGTTTTTCATGTTATTTTCACCCCTAATTATTTATCTATTCCCTCACTTTTTGTAGTCCTAATCAAACAACTATGTTTTTAGCATTCCTTTGGATCCAGAATTAAAAAGATTGATGAAATATGTTAATAAAATGACAAGAAAGAATATTACTTTATTTTCTTTCTGAGCTCATTTTTAAGTTTTTACAAATATCTTCTTACTGGCAAACAAACTTCTTCAGAGATGATTTTATAGAAGCTCACAACTCAAGTTATATTCAGTGATGCAAAAATTTATATGCTTACTCACCATCAACAGGTAGGTTCTTTATCAAATCGCTATTTTCCATTCCTGTGAGATTCATTCCCATGTTTTGCAAAGCAGTGTCTAGGTTAGCAACATCAACAATCCCTCCTTGGAAGAAAGAGAAGAATGTAAGCAACATTGAATAACCTTAGAATGTGACAATAGCTATGAATTACTGTGTGTTATAGATATTGGTTTCACCTTAAAGAAAAAGGTCGAATGTATATTCGGTTGTATCTAAGAGTGTCAGTAATAAAGGTGGAATTAGAATTTCCTCCAATGAGTAATTGTGGGAATCCATTCATATAATTAGCTTTTAAAGACTGTGGCAGAACTTCAAGATGATTTACAGAAATACAGAAAACAAAATTCATATGCTTCTGCCAGTAGGAAAGTATTATTTTTGTTTGCTGAACAGTTTACATGGTTCTTTCCTCTGAATAAATTTTCCCAAAAATGTCTAATAATTTCTCTCATTTTGTGAGACTGAAATATATATATAGTAGAATATGCATGACATACATTTACCATTTTAACCATTTTTCAGGATAGAGTTCAGTGGCATGGAATATACTCACCTTGTTTTAGAACCATCACCCACTATCCATCCCAGAACCTTTTACCTTCCCAAATTAAAAGTCCGTACTCCTCAAACAATACTCCTCATTCCTCCCTACACCCAGCCTCTGTCTCTACGAATCTGACTGCTCCAGGTTATCTTACATTAATAGAATCATACAGTATCTGTCTTTTTGTGATTGGCTTATTTCACTTAGCAAAATGTCTTCAATGTTCACCATGTTGTAGCCTGTGTCACAATTTCTTTCCATTTTAAGGTTGATGAACACACAGACTGAGCCCATCTCTTGGCTCTTTGAATAGTGCTGGATATACAAATTTGGATACGCACTACAAAAGTCTGAATGTCTGTGTGCCCCCCTACCCCCTGCCATTCATATATTGAAAGCCTAATTCTCAAATTGATGGTATTAAGAGATGGGTCCTAGGGGCGCCTGGGTGGCTCAGTCGGTTAAGCGGCCGACTTCGGCTCAGGTCATGATCTCCCGGTCTGTGGGTTCGAGCCCCGCGTCGGGCTCTGTGCTGACAGCTCAGAGCCTGGAGCCTGCTTCCGATTCTGTGTCTCCCCCTCTCTCTGACCCTCCCCCGTTCATGCTCTGTCTCTCTCTGTCTCAAAAATAAATAAATGTTAAAAAAAAAAAAAATTAAAAAAAAAAAAAAAGAGATGGGTCCTTTGGGAGGTTATTAGGTCATGAGGGCAGAGCCCTTATGAATGAGATTAGTGTCTTTATAAAGGATAACCTGCAGAGATCCCTTGCCCCTCCCACCTTGAAATGATACAATGCGAAGTCACTGTACAAATACAACCCAAAGGAGGGCCCATGCTGGCATCCTGATCTTGGACTCTAGTCCCCAGAACTGTGAGAAATGAACTTCTGTTGTTTATAAGCCATCCAGTCCCTGGAAATTTATTATAGCAGCCTGAATGAACTAAGACACATGCCCAGAAATGGAATTGCTGAATCATGTAGTAATTTTAAGTTTTTGAGGAACTGCCATACTGGTTTTCATAGTGGCTGCACCATTTCACGCTTCCACCACCAGCGCACAAGTGTTCCAACTTCTCCACATTCTCACCAACACTTGTTATTTTCTGTTCCTTTTTGAAAAATTTTATTTTTTTAAATGTTTATTTTTGAGTGGGGGGAGTGGAGAAAGCATGAGCGGGGTGTAGTGGGGGGGGGGGGCAGAGCAAGGATAGAGGATCCAAAGCACAGCGTGATGTGGGTCTCAAACTCACGAACTGTGAGATCATGACCTGAGCTGAAGTTGGATGCTTAACTGACTGACTGAGCCATGCAGGCGCTTCTGTCCCTTTTTATAAAATCGCCATCCTATGGGGTGTAAGGTGGCATCTCATTGTAGTCCACTATAAGTCTAATTGTTCATTTGTAGGTAGTCAGAATGCACTGTGGTTGCCCGTAGGGTTTTTTGTTTTGTTCTGTTTTGGTGTTCTGTGACTTCCTTACGATATGATTAACCAGAGACCTCTTAAGCAACATTTTAGGACTCATTACGTGCCCTGTGTTTTAGGACCCATGTCTTTGAACAATCACAAAAAATTACCAACTGTTAGGTCTTCAAATTAGCATTTTCTTTCTTTGTCTCTGTTAGCTCTTTTGTATGCTGTTGGATAAATTGGCAGATTTTTCACTCTGACCCTCAGGCCTCTTACTCCTCCTTCCTGTTTGTAACGTTTTTGTCTCTATGCTGGAATCTTGGTAATTTTTTCAGAGTTCTATTCCAGTAATCCAATTAATTCTTCATTTACATCTGCTAATAAAACCATTATGTTTTTAAATTTTTCAGGCTAGACGTTTCATTTCTAGAAATTTTGACTCCTTTCAAATCCATTTTTTCCTGTGCTAGTTTTTAAGAGTATTTCCATTTTCCTTTTGTGAATTTAGTCATTTAAAGCATACTTATTTTATGGACTATCTAAAATATTTGTATCATATGAAGTCTTTGGGGGTTCCATTTTTTATCGTATATATTGGCAAATTTTTTTTAAATATACTTTATTGTCAAATTTGTTTCCATACAACACCCGGTGCTCATCCCAACAAGTGCCCTCCTCAATGCCCATCACCCACTTTCCCCTCTCCCCCAACGCCCATCAACCCTCAGTTTGTTCTCAGTTTTTAAGAGTCTCTTCTGGTTTGCCTCCTTCCCTCTCTAACTTTTTTTTTTTCCTCTTCCTCTCCCCCATGGTCTTCTGTTAAGTTTCTCAGGATCCACATAAGAGTGAAAGCATATGGTATCTGTCTTTCTCTGCCTGACTTATTTCACTTAGCATAATACCCTCCAGTTCCACCCACGTTGCTACAAAAGGCCAGATTTCATTCTTTCTCATTGCCAATGTAGTATTCCATTGCATATATAAACCACATCTTCTTTATCCATTCATCAGTTGATGGACAGTTAGGCTCTTTCCATAATTTGGCTATTGTTGAAAGCACTGCTATCAACATTGGGGTACATGTGCCCCAATGCATCAGCACTCCTGTATCCCTTGGGTAAATTCCTAACAGTGCTATTGCTGGGTCATAGGGTAGATCTATTTTTAATTTTTTGAGGAACCTCCACACTGTTTTCCAGAGCAGCTCTACCAGTTTGCATTCCCACCAACAGTGCAAGAGGGTTCCCATTTCTTCACATCCTGGCCAGCATCTATAATCACCTGATTTGTTCATTTTAGCCACTCTGACCACTCAGCGTGAGGTGGTATCTCAGTGTGGCTTTGATTTGTATTTCCCTGATGATGAGGGATGTTGAGCATCGTTTCATGTGTCTGTTGGCCATCTGGATGTCTTCTTTGGAAAAGTGCCTGTTCGTGTCTTCTGCCCATTTCTTCACGGGGTTATTTGTTTTTCAGGTGTGGAGTTTGCGAGTTCTTTATAGGTTTCGGATACTAGCCCTTTATCCAATATGTCGTTTGCAAATATCTTCTCCCATTCCGACGGTTGCCTTTTAGTTTTGTTGATTGTTTCCTTTGTAGTGCAGAAGCCTTTTATCTTGATGAGGTCCCAATAGTTCATTTTTGCTTTTAATTCCCTTTTGGCAAAATTTTTTCATCTTTTGTAATTTTCTGTTTCAAGTTCATTTTAAGAAAAGTTTTATAGGGAAAATTCTTCTGACCATGATGTGAGGATGAATTTCTTGAATACTAGAGTTACTACAATGCTGGTGCAAACTTTAAAAAAATTTTCTTTTAATATTTATTTCTGTTGAGAGAGAGAGAGAACGCACGTGCATGTGAGTGGGGGAGGTGCGGAGAGAGACTGAGACAGAGAACCCAAAGCAGGCTCTGCACTCTCAGCACAGAGCGTATCATGGGGCTCAAACCCACAAACCATGAGATCATGACCTGAGCCAAAGTCACACACTCAACTGACAGAGCCACCCAGGTGCCTCACTTTTTGTTAAATTTTTGTGAGTTCCTGGGCCATGCAGGGAGTGCAGATATGAATTGGAACCAACATGAACATAGGTCCATAGTCATGAATTTTCAAAGAAGACATTTCTTCATGATCTTAGAATCCATGACTATACACATAAACTTCCTTTTACCTACTTGTGCTGATTAGACATTTTTCTAGTTTACCATTTCCTTAAGGGTGAAGTTATTCAAGAGTTCTACTTTTATGTGGATTTTTGCTTCCATCTTAAGGTAAAAGAATGGTACAGGAGGCCATTTCGTAAAATAAATACAGAAAAGATCTTTGGAAAAAACATGAATGTAGTTTTACACACACATACACACACAGTGGTAAAGGCTTCTCATCTGCTTTTCAGATTCAGATTCATCTGCTTTTTTGCTATACCTGTCACTCACCTTTAAGGGTTTTTACACCATCCATCAACCTATTTTGGTACACCTTTCCAACAGCTGTAAGAAAGAAAGAAATCAGACCACACCCATGAGAGATTAAGTTAGGCATTTAGGAAAGACAGACATCATAATTTACCCCCAGAAAAGGCCTAATTTAATTGTAAATAACCAAGAAAACAATTAACAAGTAGAAAAAATTTTCAATATGGCTCCCTGGCTTCTGAGGGAGTTATTATGGGCACTCTACTATGCTGAAACACACACATCTTAATTCCCTAGGCCTCCCTTTAATTTCCCCATTTTCCCTTTCTGGTATTTTCTCACTCTTTTTACTTTCCTGTATGTCCCTGTTTATTCTTGAGGATGCCTTCTGACTAGAATCAAAAGTTAGAATAGACACTTCCTTGACTTAATACCAGGTTAGTGACTGAAGGGGCCAATGATTCTATAAATAAAGTGGCACTGCTGGGGTTACTTCTTAAACTGGAACTGCATAATTCCTTCTAAATCCTGTTCTTATCAAATGGAAATAATTCTAGAACTTCTCAAAAAATAAACACAAGTCTAAGTTCCTTAAAGGCTACATTGTTTTTTTTTAAATACTCACCATTGACTGGCAGATATTTCTTTAGTTTTGAGCACTCCTTATCTGTGAGCTCTATCCCCATTTTTTCCAGAATACTTTGAATATCACTGACATTAACTTCTCCTCCTTCAAAGAAAGAAATGTAAGTAGATGAAAAGTTTGGATATGACCTAAAATCTCCAAAATATGAAAAAAAGAAGTCATTTATCTATTTAGCAGATCATGCAACAGCTATGAACAAAGTAGCATGAGACCTTTGCGCCATCAGACATCATGGAAACAGAATTGTTCCCTTTACTCAAAAAATTCAATATCTATAATTATGGAGTAAAGCAATTTTTTTTGAGTAAAGCAATTTAAGCAAGATATAAGTGGCTTGGGGGATTCCAAGTTATTTAAAATATCACAGATATTTAAAATTCAGTGTCTCTGTTATTACCTTAATTATGAGTGTTGTGTCTGGTTTTACTTCACTACTTAATATGTTAATTCAGCATAATGTGCATTTGCCTTTGAGAACATTTAATTCTATTACACAAGTGAAGTAAGTACATTAGTTCAAGTTTGTAGTTTACAAAACACGGGCTACATCTTTTAAGATGTTTTGCAGTACAGACAAGTAGTTAAGTAAAGGGTATGTAAGTGAGATAGAAGGGAATGAAAGAACTGAGCAATATTTAATACTCACGAGGCATTACATGCACATGGAGAACCTGTTCACTAAATATATGCTAGGCTAAATGTATAAGAAGCGTTAAATATTTGCGATACTCTAAAATTGCTTGAGGCACCAAATATTCAAGATGTGGAAAATATTTATGACACTTGTTCAAATGACTCTAATTTGGCAATCCATTGGTGACACCATTTTTAGGTCTTCTGTGTCCTCTGCTCAAGGAACACAAAACCTATGGCTCTTTGATGGCCTTAATGGCAAGCTACAACTATTAGCTACAGGTACTTGTCCTTGTGTCTTTCTTTTTTTGTTTTTGTTTTTTTTTTTAAGTTTATTTACTTTGAGATAGAGTGGGGAGAGGGGCAGAGAGATTGAGAGAGAGAGAGAGAGAGAGAGAGAGAGAGAGAGAGAGAATATCCCATAATGCAGGCTCTGTGCTGTCAGTGCAGAGCCTGACATGGGGCTTGATCTCACGAACTGTGAGATCATGACCTGATACAAAGTCAAGAGTCAGATGCTCAACTGACTGAGCCACCCAGGTGCCCCTAACCCTGAGTCTTTCTGAAAGAGTTTGTGTCACAGGCTAGAGCACTTTCCATCTGTGGTCCATCTGCTTGAATCTCAATTCTGGTCCTTATAACCACATCAGCAGCAGGGAAAACTAATGCTGCTGAACAGAGAGAGACACAAAACTTATTATGCACATCACACACCTTAGATTCAAGTAGTGTAGTCCTTCCATTCACTCTACCCTGAATTTGTTAATGTATTCCATATTTCTGCCCCATTTTTGCTGTGTGTTTTTATTTTATTTTGTTTTGTTTTGTTTTGCTGTGTGTTTTTAAATGATGTAATACTGTGTGACTCAAACATTTTAACTGGGTCCATGAGCCTTTCTGTCCTGCGCACTCTGGGCTAGTACTTTGAGGCTACGTTTGCAGAAAGTCAGTTTCCCTTCATGACACTCAGATTATGCATATCGAAGTACTGTTTGGAAGAAACCTCAGAGGATAAAGAATTTTTTATCAAGCATTGCACTTCAGTATATAGTGTAAATATCAAAAGTTAAAATTCCATACAATTTATCACATATACAAGGACTACTTGGAGTAAAAGAGGGTATTAAAAATAATTCGTTAAAATTAATCTCCCTCCGTGGTAAACCATAACAATCGAGGATGTAAGATCACTCTGAAGTTAAACTCTAGGCTAGGAGTCAGCCAACTTTTCTATAAAAGTTTATAAACAATAGGAAATATTCTAGGTTTTGTAGGACTTATGATCTCTGTCACAACTACTCAGCTCCACCTTTGTATGGTAAAAGCAGCCATAAATAATGCACAAACTAATGGGCTGGATGTGTTCCAATGAAATTGTTTACACAAACGGAAGCAGATTTGGCCCAAGGGTCAGAGTTTGCCAACCCGTAGTTTAGACAATTAAAGTAGAAACACTTCCCCAATAAAATGGTAAAATGGCAGAGTAAAAAGGTAGTGAGGGAGAGTTGGAATAGAGCATTAAAATATAACTTAATGTACGAATTAGGAGCTTAGAGTCACAGTAATTGTTCACTAACCTGTAACAGTGGCCACTGCATCCATCAATGTGCTGAGCTCAACCTTCCCATTAGCTACAAGGAAAGCCAAAATAAGGTAATAAGGCCAGAGAGCCATATATAAACAGACAAAAAATAGGGTAAATTGGGAAATAAGAGATCGAAGTTCATTAGCTCCACTGCTTTATCTGACTCAACTATAAGGATATAAACCCTGGATTTAAAGAATTAACTCCACATTAGTTGAGGGAGAGTCTTTATCTCTTGGACAAAATGGAGTCTTGAATGAACCTCTTGAATTTGAAGGCTGCTCTCCATCTTACTGGCAGGGTGAGAGGTCCCAGTGACTTATTTGGCTGTGTAGCAATTTATCAGCTTTGGTTCAGCCACATTTGTCAGAGGAGTCTTTGGGGACCACCTTTCTTGTCTTCTTACCTTTTCCCAATTTGTCTTTCTCTAGTTTCTTTGTCTATCACAACTGTCTTGGGATTTTTGATCACATAAATTGGTGACCTGTTTCTTCGATTAACACTATATACACTTGTGTGTAAAGATACGTATGTATTTCTCTTTAACCCTAAAAGATGGGTAGATATTTCAGAGAGTCTCCAAACTGAAAGGACTTGTGGTAACACAATAACTAGTTACAAAGGGGATTCAACAGTTCACTGAAAGCTAATGGGTTAATAAAAATTCTACGTGATGAGTCGAATGTGCAGACTTGCTCTCCTATGTCCTAAGGCTTCATGAAGTCCTTGTGTAACACTAGTAATTATTTTTTTTTTAAAAAAGGGTCATGAGTCATAAAAAAAGCAATAAACTTTAGAAGAATATTATGCCTTATTGGTAATAACTTGGAAGTAGGATGGTTCTGAGGGGGGGTTTCAAGAGAAGGCCAAGTTTGCACCCGTGTGCTAAGTATGAACAAGTATTCCCTTGTATACCAATGAAATTGGCCAGGATGTTGCTGGTTGTTTCAAAATGAGTATAATTTCTGCCAAACCTTCTTTGGAAAGCAGAAAACTGCATGACTGATGATTAGGCAATTGTCTTTTTGCTTTGATAACATTTATACCAATGATTTGGAGCCCTTTGGTTATGTACTGCTCAAATGAAGTGTTAGAAGGCCAGCCTATATTTGACGTTCCTCTTGAAGACTTTCTGTCACTTTGAATTATTTGTATTTTTCACTGTTTTTCATTTGTTTAGTCTAATTATTCCATCATTCCATTCATTCTTCAATATTTATTGCCTCTAAATATAAAATGATGTAGGTATGGTTTCTACTTACAAGAAAATCACAGTTCATAAACAAAGAAGAGTGACATAAAGACACTCACTTTTTATACAATATGCTGAGTATATAATAATATATGTGTGAATAGGATGAATTTTAAACTAAGAGGAAGAGTAAATAAAGTGAATTCCAGGGATCAGGGAGCTCTGGAAAAGGTAAACTTTGAGATTAATTTTATAGACAAGAATTGGCCTGGTGAAATATGCCTAAGTATTTTTGTTCTAGGAGTTGGAGAGTATGTGGAAAAGGACAATTGGATAATCAAATCAGATGCCATGGTACAAGCATTAAATAACAAAGAAGATCTGTATATTAACTGAAGAAAATTTCATGAATTATCTACTAAATTTCAGGCACCATATGAGGCACTAAAAATTAAAATATATTTAATAATAAATTTAATATAATTTCTGAACAAGTCAGTTTCTGGGGTGAGACGGACAAGTAAACATACTGTAATAGAGCAGTTGGGTTGACGTACAGCAAATGATAAAATCAGGAGATGCTCCCGCTAAAATTCATCCATTTATAGCTACTGCTTTGCAACAGGGTGGAGAGCCGACTATATAAGAATCTTGAACCCTGCCTATATCCAATACTATGGTTCAGACACTGAGGTGTTATAGGGCAATGTGGAAGCAGGAAATAATATAAGATAAAGCCAAAAGGAAAGCAAGGGTCAGATCACAGACGTATGAAATAGTCAGCACTCCTAATTGGTAGGACTTGGTATTCAATGAGATGTGGCACTAAGAAAAAGTTGCAGTGAAAAATACCAATTCGGGTTTTCTAAAAAATATTTATTTATTTTTTGAGAGAGAGAGAGAGAGAGAGAGAGAGAGAGAGAAAGAGAAAACGAACAATTGGGGGAGGGGCAGAGAGAGACACACACACAGAATCTGAAGCAGGCTGTAGGCTCTGAGCTGTCAGCACAGAGCCCAGCACGGGACTCGAACTCATGGACAGCGAGATCATGACCTAAACCAAAGTTGGAGGCTTAACCGACTGAGCCACCCAGGTGCCCTGAAAAATGTCAATTTTTAAATTTGTTTTACTGAGAACATGATGGTGCCACCAGCTGAGAAAGGGAATGTATAATTAGGAGATAGTTTTTGGTAGGTATTTTTAAATATAGTGAATTTAAGATCTGAGGCTTTGCTGAGCAAGAATGAATTTGGCAGATACAACCCAACAGGAATCTGGATGTGGTTTTACCCAACCCATATTTGGGGAGGAATTTGGGCTGCAGAAAAACATCTAGAAGTTTTCAGCATATAATGACAGTTGGAAATAGGAGTGTGGATAATACTGTCCACTGAAAATTGTAACACGGAATTGTAAAAGTTAGAGTGATTAATGGGGCTTAGGACACAACTATTTGAGGGATACTAATAATAGGGAAATTAGTCATATTTTTCTTCCTTCCTTTCTATTCTATAGCCTATGAGATTCATTTTGCTTCTTGTAAATTCATTACTGGGTCAGAAAGTAGTTATAATAGTTCTGTGTGTGATGCTTGGAATCCAAAAGAGAAGAGGTTAAAGATATGGGGCTTATAGAAATGAAGAGAAGGCTAGTTTCTTCTCTAAGCTTTGCAAAAATGTCATTTCGATACTAGGTAAAACTAATTATGGACACACTCATGTACAAGTGCAGAAAGTCTCCTGTAAGATACAGTAGTATGTGAAACACGCACCGGTAAGTGGTAGATTTTCTGTCACATCTTCGTGTTCCTTTTGTGTGAGCTTGATTCCCAAGTTTTCCAGGACAGTGTCCAGGTTATTCACCTTGACTTTGCCTCCTTAGGAAACATACAGGAATGAAACATGAAAAAAAATGAGTTTAAAATATTAGAAATATATTTTTGAATGTGAATTGTTATCTGAATATATAGACTTTGTCATTATTACAATAAAAAACAAAAGAGAAAATGTACTTATGTGATTATTACTTTTCTGTATGAACTCCCATTTAACATGTCTAAGAGCATTAAATAATCAACAGAAAAATCAGAATTAGTAATTCTTCCTTTAAACCTTGAATAGAAGCCTGTATTATAAACAGCTCATGAAGGGATAGGCTACATGATTTGATTATAACCAATATTAGAGAGAATAGGAATGAGCTTTGATGATAGGACCTCATTAATTTATTAACTAGCTAATATTAAAACAGAGTGAAGATCATAAGGTAACCTTAAAAACAAGCAGAATCTTAGCACTTTTTTAGATAAAATTAATCATTTTAAAGTGAACACTTTAGTGGAATTTGGTACATAGTCACAATGTTGTACAGATATCACTTCTAGTTCCAAAACATTTTCATCATCCCCAAAGGAGAGCCCATACATATTAAGTAGTCACTCCCTACTTCCCTCTCCACCCAGCCCCCCGCAACCCTAATCTACTTTTTGTTTCTATGGATTTGCCTTCGATCTTCCTTCATAACAAGTTTTCCTTACACAACTCCCTAAAAATTTGGTAATCCTTTTCTTCATAATTTGCTGTGTATGATTAGATTTTTTGGGTTGTGAGTATGGATTCCTAGAAAGATGTATTGAGACATTATAGCATAAAATATTATGATGATGAAAGTAACTAAGTAACTGGGGTGCCTAGGTGGCTCAGTCAGTTAAGCATCTGACTCTTGATTTCAGCTCAGGTCATGATCTCAGGGATGGTGAGTTCAAGCCCTGCGTCTGGCTCTGCACTGTCAGTGCAGGGCCTGCTTGGGATTCCCCTTCTCTCTCTTTCTCTCTGCACTCCCCCACTTACTATCTTTCTCTCTCAAAGTAAATAAATAAACTTAAAATAAAAGAAAGTAACTAAGTAATCTATACATAGGAAGCTAGACGGGACTCGCATCTAAATGATAAATGTGAACCTTGAAGATTTCAGATGTCTCTGCCTTTCTTATCAGGCTTTTAACCTACCCTTAGTGGATTTCACCCCATCCAACATTGCATTCTGAAATACGTTTCCAGCAGCTAGAGGAAAAGGAACAATTCATGTCAGAAGGGAAATGGTATGAACATTCACTTACTTACAACTTCAGTAAAACAACTGTAATTGAGTGGGAAATGTGTTCTGTCTCGGTATTAAATTTAAAAAGAAGTTATGGAAAAGAAAACTGTCTCAGTGTGACAAATATATGTATTTTCTGGCAAGTAGGCGACTGACAGCTGAGGGAAACACTATTATGTTGGAACAATCACACATCTTTCCTTTTTCGGTTGACTTCCCCTTTTATTTCTTTTCCTAGTCCCCTCCAGTTTCCTTCCTTTTCTTCCTTAGGATATAGGCTGATCAACTACCTGACACTCAGATGGCAAAGCTATGGCTGAAGGGTTTGGTAAACTGCAGACTAAATCCAAATGACAATGCCTTTTCCTAATCAATTTCAGGATTTTTCAGAAAGCCCTCGACAGGTAAAAATTTTAAATTGTTCACACGGGCCACAAAACCAAGTTCCCTGGAAAGTCTTTGTGGCTTCTGTATAGCTCACCATCCACTGGCAGAGTTTCCTGCAGCTTTTTAAGCTCCTCAGCTGTGAGCTCGATCCCCATGCTTCCCAGAACTTTCTCCAGATCACTGACATGAACTGACATTTTTCCTTTGAAAATACAAGAACATTAATGTCTGAGAATAATCATTCCATGAAATGGTGAAAAATTCATTCTCATTATAATGCATCCCCCCCATCTGAGGAAATGGAAGGGGAAAAGGAAACACGTTTACACAGAATTATGGGGAAGTCACATAATAGAACATAACCCCTTAGTGTTTACAAAAGGAAGGTCTTTTATTTCTGGGAACAAGTCTGCCCTGCTGAGAACAAATTTGTTTTACAATTGGCCAGCAAATTAAGATACTAGATGGAAAACATATAAATTCAGCTATCATTTATTGTATTTATTCTTGTCTCTGAATAATGTGGCTTTTTTCTACATAATGACAATAATTTGATCCTGTCAAAGCTTTACAGTGTAACTGGAATAAGTGTGCAATGCACAATATAATGATTCCACAACTCTAGACATTAATCCGTGCTCATGATAACAAATGAACTCTTAATCCCATCAACTTATTTCACTCATCCCCTCACCGCCTCCCTTCTGGCAACAATGTGGTCTCTATAGTTAAGAGTCTAGTTTTTTTTTTGGCTTGTGTTTCTGTTTTGTTTTGTTTTGTTTTTTTAAATTTTTTTTTAATGTTTATTCATTTGTGTAGAAAGAGAGAAATACAAAGCGTGAGTGGGGGAGGGGCAGAGAAAGAGAGGGAGACACAGAAGCTGAAGCAGCTCCAGGCTCAGAGCTGTCAGCACAGAGCCCAATGAGGGGCTCAAACTCATGAACCATGAGATCATGACCTGAGTCGAAGTCGGATGCTTAATTGACTGAGCCACCCAGGCGCCCCATTCGTTTGTTTCTTAAATTCCACATGAGTGAAATCAAACGGCATTTGTCTTTTTCTGACTGATTTATTTCACTTAGCATTGTACCCTCTAGATCTACTTAAAAGTAATTTCTTATTGAAAGATTGAGCGACATTGGCAAAAACAGCTGAGCAGTGAGTGGGTTGCTTCATGAAACTATCCTTCCACCGAAACACTAAATGAGTGAGAAAGAACTACCAGAATCAGTTGATTCTGGAACTGATTAGAACTGATTAGAACTCTGGAAAAGAGTCCAAGTTTGGTACATCAACCAAGTGAAAGCAGAATTGAGAAAAAGGTGACTTATAGTAAGAGAGCTTTGTGGCATTTTGACCCCCTTCCCCAAACTGTTTTTGATCATCCATCCCTGTGAGCAAAATATTTTCCAGGACAAAAGTGACAGTCTCTTATTTACCTGTAAAAGGTTTCATTCCATCCATATGCGTTCTCATTTCAACCTTCCCATGAACTGTAAGAAAATGTAAATCAAATACACAGTGGTATTCACGGAGAAATGCAAAACAGGAAGCACAATGGCATTCATTGGCTACTGAATTTTATCCCCCACCTATCCCAAGGAGCACAAAAGGACATGGAAAATAATCATTCTACTTGTTACAAAGGTGCCTGTTTTAACAACTGCTTTCATCCATTGTCATATGGCAAAACTCTAAAGGTGTGAGATTCAAAAGTCACCTTTTCTCATCAGACTTTATTTTTAGCTTTAGACTTTGGAAAACCAAAGATGATTTGGGCCACACCAGGGAAAACAAAATTTAAAACTGGGATCTTATTCACCACTGTTTCAACTGGACTTTTGAAATTATCTCTTTCTTTACTGAGATTCTAATTACTATTTCCTTTCATGTTCACTGACCCAGGCAGACCAGTTTACTCTTGATTTGCATGACGTATGATTTGCTTGAGGGCAATATTCATTTTGAGCTTAACTTCCCAACTCTAATGATGTGCATAGTTTTCATAGTAGACACCCAATTGAATTTCATACAAATTAATATTTAAAAAGACATTAATATGTTAAAGAACAGAAATATCTCACAAATAGATGATTTTTGAGATCTATATTTTGCCAAGAAAGAAAAACGACCTAAAAAACTGTCACTGTTGGTAAGTTACTTGAAAAATTCCTGATTTTAGATTGTAAGTAATAAATTATAGTATACAATATCTAAAAACCCCTATACGGTGGAAAATTTACAAATGAAGGTCCTGGATAACTCAAAAATATTTACTGAAGTATTAGAAGTACGCAGTGACTCTTAGCAGAAGCTGTGTGACACTTACATGTACACAATAACAAGTATTAGAACAGGGAGCAGGATAAATATACATGTATTCATTGGTTGCTAAATCTAGGCTAACGAGAATCTTCCTTGTTTTTCTTCTGGATCTTTTGAGGCAGAATACTCCAAAAGTTATTTCTGTAGTAAAACCATTTAGTGAGGTCAGGAAAGCATGAAGATACATGTCAGTTTTATGGGGCCACTGGAAATTCTCAGAAACAAAGATGATAACACCTATTGGGTGTAAAACTTGCTATTTAACTTGGGTCCTACTTCAACTGAATCTTGCCCTCTCCAGTAAATTCATATCTCCGTCCTGACAGACACAGTATGAGAAAAGCTTTGCCCTAAATGGGGTCTTTCTGTCCCAAATGATATAATTGGGGCTCTATGCTTGAGCCTTAATCTTTCACAAAACTTCTTTTTAAGCTCAATACTGATGGTAACTCTTCAGATGAGCAGATCACCAATAAGCAATAACTTAAAAATTTTAACTCTGGGGGTGCCTGGGTGGCTCGGTCGGTTAAGCATCTGACTTCAGTTCAGGTCATAATCTCATGGTTCATGAGTTCAAGCCTGCATCAGGCTTGCTGCTGTCAGCACAGAGCCCACTTTGGATCCTCTGTCCACCCCCCTCTTTGTCCCAGCCCCCGCTTACGCTCTCTTCGTGTCTTTCAAAATAAATAAATTAACTTTAAAAAAATTCTAACTCTGACTTAAAGAAAAAAGGATTAATCATTCCACATGTCCATTTTATTTCATGTGTACTTTTTAATCTCACAATGATTTTCATTATGTTGGTTGATCTGAAATTATTATTTTAAAATAAGGAACAGAAATCAATGGCAATACCAGAGGATAGTTTCAAATAATAGCTATATTTCCACCCATAATTCTGCTTTTTTTAGCAATATTAAAAAAAATTCCACCATAATCTCAAATAGACAAAAAATAGTTTTCTATTATGAAAGCTGATTGTTCCATATCTAGTCTCATTCATGGATACACCATTGCAAGCAAAGAAAACAAGACAATGAAGACCACTTGCATGGTCCTTCTTGTATACTACTAGTGGTAAAAATTAGAGAATAAATTAAATGAATTAACAAAAATATTTTTAAGGGTACAGTGCTTATCTTACACAATGATGTGAATAAATGCGCCTTAATAAGATGAGCAAGTATTGATTCATCTAAGGTTATATGATAGTTAAGGAATGTTCCAGACAGATACTTCTTAGCCCTACTATAACGTTCTCAGGCTGATATTTAACATTTGCTTATTTAGCTTGAGAATTCTTTTAGCCCCAATTCAGAATGTACTAAACTTTAGACTTTGTCTCTAGCCCATCAAGGGAGATTAGAGCTTTGGGAACAGTCAGTCCTTGAACCATGGAATCCAGCTCAGAATGAGGGGATGTAAGCAGAGGCATAGGTGGGGGCCACTGAGCATTCAGGCATTCCACACATTCAGGCCTGAGTGGTTACTGTTCCTTTTCCCCTCAAGGGTATCTGGAAAACTTGGTCCTATTCCTTTGGTGCAGGAAATAGGTCCTACACTTCATATTCCTCCTTTATCACGCTTTTTTTTTTTATTTAAGAGAGAGAGAGTGAGCGCGCGTGTGCACGAGAGAGACAGACAGACAGAGAGAGAGAGAGAGAGAGAGAGAGAGAGACAGTCCAAAGCAGGCCACACTCTGCACAGAGTTGGATGCAGGGCTCGATCCCACATCCCTGGGACCATGACATGGGCCGAAATCAAGAGTTGGACGCTCAACAGACTGAACCGCCCAAACGCCCTTATTCTGGCTTTCTACATGTCCTTGAAAATGGTGAGGCGAAGACAGAAATGCTATTTTAATAACCTCCCACTTAGGGGTACCTGGCTGGCTCAGGTGGTAAAGCATGCAACTCTTGATCTCAGGTTGTGAACTGAGCTCCACACTGGGCCTAGAGCTTACTTAAAAGAAATTAAAAATAATTTCCCACTTTGGGCTCTGCTCTCTTTTCTCTATAATTTTTAAAAATTTTTTCTGTGTTAAAGCTTCTTCTATTTAATGCACCCCACTCCCTTCCCTCCACAGCAGGGTCTCTCTCTAATTTTGTTCAGTTCTAATAGTGGCCTTGGCCTTGGCCATACTCCAAGTGGAAATGAAGTTATTGAAAATGTCAAGGGGCAAAACATGTTTACTTTCAGTCTGAGTCATCTTTCATGTTTTCCGTCTTCTTAATGCCAAAGTAGAGTTTTCAGAGATTCTTTTATAGAAGCTCAGATTAACCAATTCTAACCAATTCAAACATATCTTAAATACTCACCGTCAGCTGGTAGATCACGTGTCAGATCATTAATTTCCTCTTCTGAAAGGTTCATCCCCATAGTTTGCAAAGGAGAATCCATTTTATCGACATCAATAATCTCTCCTTGTGAAAAAGTAAAGAATATGGGGAAAACTCACTGATTCCAAAATGTGACCACTCGCATTACTCACAGTGCATTAATGATTATCAGTCTCATGAGGAAAACAAGATGTAATATAGTCTATTCACATATATCAAGGGGGTCAATAAGGATGTTAGACTTTGAATAGAAATCTTCCAGGTGAATGAGCAATTTTCAAATCTTTCACAGCAAATGGTAAAATCAAACTGTGGCTGACAATGAGGGTTTTTTTTTTTTTTCCTGAACTCCCAGATTAGATGCCTCAACTCCCGACAAAAATCTATAATCAAGTTCTGTTTCCATTTATGTGGAGGACGATGTTATTCAGACCAACCTTCCTCTGGAAACTGAAATCTTGGATAAAATGTAAAAAGCATCTCCTCAAAAGTACTAAAGAGCTGATAAGAGAGTAAGTTACTAGTGCAAAGTCTCATCAAAAGTAGGAACCTAGGGAGGTAAGCAGAGCCCTGTTACTGTTTCTGTTCTAATGATACTTGCTCCATCTGGATTTGAACTGTCATGTTGATGACCTCATGGAGTGTGGGTGATTCTGTCCAAGTGCCCAGCAGCAGCAAAGGCAAGTATTCCTTAGGAACATGCTTCCATCCTTAGCCTCAAAGGTTTCTTTCTATAATTTTCCAAGGAAAATAGCTCACGCTCAAAAGAACCAAACACAGAACGAAACAAGTTACCTGAGAGACAATAAGCAGAAATAACGGGCAGCAGCAACATGCTCATAAAAACTTTAGATTTAGAAGTTATCAGGCACAAATTACAAAACTATTGTGCTTCCTATGTGTAAAGCAATGGAAAACAAGCTAAAAGTATCTGCATCTGCAGGAGATAGGAAACAATACAAAATGACCCAGGATAGCCGAAAAAGAGAAAAAAAAATGTTTAGAAATGAAAAGAAGGGGGAAAGAGGAGGAAGGAGGGAGGAAGGAAACAAGACAGCTGTATGGGAACATGAAGGGGACCTTGAACCACGTGGAACTCATCCTCTACCCACTAGTGAATCTAGGGCTGTGGGAAAGTCCTTTGGGACAATCCTCGGTTTAGTGCCAAGTAGAGGTGGTGTGTCTTTCCCGAGCTTCCTAGTGGGCAGCTCACGGTGTCTACGGGGCACTCTTACTGGTGCACACCGTGCATATGGCATTGTCTGCACCCATGGAGGCCGGAGCTACAGCCAAGTGGGTACATCACCACGTGGTTAAATCTTGACTCACAATAACGCGGATCTGTATTGAATGTGGAAGATTTCGATGTTAAAGTTGAAAGGCTAGTCAGTATTTCTATACCACAGAAAACAAGAAATAAGGGTGCATGATATGCTTTCATATTTCTTCATTATGTTGGGTTTTATTTTTTTATTTTTTTTAATTTTTTTTTTTTAACGTTTATTTATTTTTGAGACAGAGAGAGACAGAGCATGAATGGGGGAGGGTCAGAGAGAGGGAGACACAGAATTGAAACAGGCTCCGGGCTCTGAGCTGTCAGCACAGGGGCCCGATGCGGGGCTCGAACTCACAGACCGCGAGATCGTGACCTGAGCCGAAGTCGGCGCTCAACCGACTGAGCCACCCAGGCGCCCCTATGTTGGGATTTAAACTTGGCACAACAGTAAACACGTACATGTGATAAGTCCTCTCATAATATAAGTGGTTTTCAAACCCTAAGAAATCAATCTTCTCACCAGGAAATATGTCACACAGCAAGTGGAAAATGAAAGAAAAAAAACCAAGACAAATACACTCCTACTAAAAGTCACACAAAAAAGATGTTTCTATAAAGAACAGCCAGAACTGGGCGGGGTGGACAAGGGAGCGTGTGTGTGTGCGTGTGTGTGTGTGCGTACAAGGGCTGAGGAGTGAGGGGTTAGATCTACTCATAGCAAAAGATTATAAAGCTGTTATACTCAACACAATTTAGAGCATGAATAAGCAGACCAATAGAACAGAATGGAAATTCTCAAAATAGACAAGTGCACGTGGAAATCAAGTATATAGTTAGGATGGCATCTCAAATTCAAGGATGTGGTGACAGACTTTTAAATAAATGATTTGGGACAACTGTAGAGCCGTTTTCAAAAAGATAAACTAGATCTGTATTTCCCGATGGAATGCAATGTGAAATAAACGGTATTACTTATGAAGTATTCTTGTGAAAAAATGTTGAAGATGAAAATAACTAAGCCATCAGAGCTGACTCCTGGTTTATGAGGAATACGGACAACAGAGAAACAAGAGAGATGAGAAAACAGACAAAAACGGGTAAATTTAGTATATGGGAAATTTTTCTTTTTTTAGTATATAGAAATGCTACAAGACAATTGGCAACCCAGTTTCTTAAAAAAAAATCAGTGCCTAAAAAGAAAAGACGAAGAAGGTAGAGGAATAGCTGTAGAGTACATGAGATTTAAGTGTCATAATAGATGCAGTGTGTAAAGCTTGTTTGGTTCTTTATTTGAATAAGCTCACTGTAAAAAATATTTTAAAGAAGGGAAATTTAAAAATTAGCTGTATAATGGTATTGCAGTCATGTAAAAAAATCCATACTTTTAAGAAGATGTATACTGAAGTATATAAGGACTAAATGAAAATTTGCTTTGAAATATTTCAGTCAGAAATATAAAAAATAAATCAGAGGGGAGCCTGGGTGGCTCAGTCAGTTGAGCATTGGACTTCGGCTCAGGTCAGGATCTCGCGGTTTGTGAATTCAAGCCCCACGTCAGGCTCTGTGCTGACAGCTCAGAGCCTGAAGCCTGCTTTGGATTCTGTGTCTGCTTCTCTCTGCCCCTTCCCCGCTCATGCTCTGTCTCTGTCTGTCTCTCAAAAATGAATAAACGTTAAAATTTAAAAAATAAATAAATAAATAAGAAGCAAGTGAGATGAATCTTCATAACTGTTGAATCTAGGTTCATTCTATTATTCTTTATTCTTTATCATTCATTATATTATTCTTCCTACTTTGTATACATTTGGAAATGCTCATTATAGCCAAAAGGCAGAAAGAACCCAGATGCCCATCAAAGGATGAGTGAATAAACAAAACATATACACATACAACAGAATGTGTTATTAGGCAACAAAAAGGAATGAAATTGTATACCCATGTTCACAGAACATATTCACAATCACTAAAATGTGGAACCAACTCAAGTATCCACTGATGGATGAATGAACATATATACATATAGTAGAATATTATTCAGTCTTAAGAAGGAAGGAAATTTTGACATATGTTACAACCTGGATGAAACATGAGGACATTAGGGTAAGTAAAATAAACTAGTCACGAAAATAGACACTGCATGATTCCACTTATATAAAGTATTTAGATTAGTCAAAACCATACAGACAGAAAGTAGAATGGTGGTTGTCAGGGGCTCGTGGTAGGGGAGAATGGGAAGTGTTTGTTTAATGGATATAGAGGTTTTTTTTTTTTAATTTTTTTTAACGTTTATTGATTTTTGAGACAGAGAGAGACAAAGCATGAACAGGGGAGGGGCAGAGAGAGAGGGAGACACAGAATCTGAAACAGGCTCCAGGCTCTGAGCTGTCAGCACAAAGCCCGACGCGGGGCTCGAACTCACGGACCGTGAGATCATGACCTGAGCCGAAGTCGGACGCCTAACTGACCAAGCCACCCAGGCATCCCTAATGGATACAGAGTTTTAATTTTACAAAATGAAAAGAATTCTGGAGACGGATGGTGGTAGTCATTGCACAAAAAATGTGAAGGTGCTTAATAACACTGAACTGGACACTTAAAAATGGTTAAGGTAATAAACTTTATGTTATGTGCCTTTTACCACCATAAATAAATTGGAAAAAAGGAAGAATCGAATATTGATACATGCTACAATATAGATGAACCTGAAACCATCATACTAAGTGAAAGAAGCTAATCATAAAGACTACATACTATCCCACTTATATGAAATGTCCAGAATAGGTAAATCTATAGGGACAGAAAATAGATTAGTAAGTTGCCTAGGGCTTGTAGGGTGGTGGGGAGAGAATAAAAGGGTGATAGCTAAAGGATATAGGGTTTCCTTTTGGGGTGTTCTGGGTATTCACAAAGTCCTTTGATAAAGCTACTAACTATAATGAAATTGTAATTAGTCCCAATAAAGTAAATGATAACCCAAAAAGGGACATTCAGTGACTCAGACTAGAAGGACATGGGGTAGAATGGGGAGATGACAAAGAAGAAATTGGAAGAAAATAAGAAGAGAAGTTTCGGTCTCTATCTCTGTATTGTCTATGAAACCACCTTTTTACCATGTCATTGAGAATTGAAGAGACTGCAATAGGTTACAAGGTTCCTTGAGCGGAGCACGTGGGTAGCTCAGTCACTTAAGCATCTGACTCGATTTTGGCTCAGGTCATGATCTCAGGGTTGTGGGATCGAGCTCCACGTTAGGCTGTGGGCTGACAGTGTGGAACCTGCTTGGGGTTCTCTCCCTCCCTCTTTCTCTGCCCCTCCCCTGCATGCTCGGTCTCTCTCTATCCAAATAAATAAATACAAAATAAATAAACAAGCTTCCCTCAGAATACAAGTTCCCAAATACAAACAAAATAGCAGTACTTCTTATAATGTCAGAAGACAATTGATTCTGTGTGGGATAACCAGGAGAGCGTCTCGGTACCAAAGAACAGTTGGTATAAGATTACTACAAAGGGTTTATTCAAGTACAAAAGTCAGCAAATATTTGAGGCATCTGTTAATATTGTACTATCACTCGCTAGGATTGCCATTCTTTTTATTTGTTGCTCTCATTTGGGGAAGAAACTCCTTTCATTTATTCTATTCATTAATCAAATATTTATTACATAGCGAATATGTAAAAGATACTTTGCTGGGTCGGGGGAGAAAGATTTACAATGAAGGATCAGGCAGGGTCTCTGACAAAAGAAGCTCACGTTTTATAAAAGGCAAGAGTGGTACTCATTTGTAATACAACTAGTTAAGTGAGAGTGAGGTGAGGAAAGGTCTCTCGGTGTTTTAGCTTATATTACTAGGGTAATAACGATAGTACCACAATTGTAAAAGAGTATAAAAACAGAGTTTTCTCAGCTACTGGAAGAGCCACTGGCATCTTCCTGAGGAATAATTCTTCATTGTGTTGAAAAGCCCGATGAATTGCACAGCACTGAGTATCCTTGACGCTCAGGGAATATGATGCTAAGAGCATCCACTTTTACAATCACTTGGTGACAACAGTTTGTAACAACCAGATATTCCCCCAACATATTTCTAAAAGCCCCATGTAGCTGCTTTGGTCAAATACCACAATGAAAACTATGAATTCAGTTTCTGACAAAATCTATGATGTCTGAAGGACAGTCATAGAAATGTCCTACGCAGCACCTGGGTGGCTCGGTTGGTTAAGTGTCTGACTCTTGATCTCAGCTCAGGTCATGATCTCATGGTTCGTGGAATTCAGTCCTGCGTTGGGCTCTGTGCTGACAGTGCAGAGCCTGCTTGGGATTCTCTCTCTCTCCTCGCTCTCTGACCCTCCCCCACTCTCTCTGTCTCTGTCTCTCAAAATAAACTTTAAAAAGAAAGAAGTGTCCTATAAAACTTATAACACACAATATTTGAGTGAGAAAATTGATCTGAAGATATAAATCTAAATATTTTGAGGATATAGGGATGATGGGAGAAAGGAAGTTTTTTCAGAGAGTGTTAAATGAAACAATGAACTACAAACAGAACTTCATTCTGCTCCCTGGAGTTTATAAAAATGAAGAAATAGGACTTTTACATTAGGAATTAATCCCTCCTTAAGATCTGCAAATATCTTCTGAGTGCTTTAGAAATTCTGGTATGCATGTTCACAAGCGCTAACTCCCTTCAAAGACACAGTTATTTCTAAAATCCTCACCATTAAGTAGCAGGTTTTCTGTCAGTTTTTTCTGTTCCTTTCCTGGGGGCTTAATCCTCATTTCCCCCAGAATGCTGTCCAAGTTACTCACATTAACCTTCCCACCTTAGGAAAGCAATAGGGATGGGAAATAAGAAAAATGGAATGTTTCCACAATATTAAAAATGCATTCGTTTCTGTGTATTATTAACTTAATCAGCCCGTGCTAATGATATGAAAAAAGAGAGAAAGTGTAATTTATGTCTTCATATTATCATTTAACATTTTAAATAGTAGTACCAAGACTCATTTGACTTTTCTAATTATCTGGAAAAATTTAATAGGATGGGTAAAACCAGAACCTGTCTCCTTTCACCTTATCTTGGGACAGCTTGAGACAGCAAAAGGTGCTAAGGTATATTTTAGCACCTTAGGGCTATTAGACCACAGATCTCATTGCTGCAGACAAGAACAGGAGCCATTCTCATTTTCCTGAACTCCCAGGTCACTTCCACTGAACAATTGCCAGTCCTTCACTTCAGTGTCTGCGGTATAGACCTAGATTTGATTTTCCAATTTAAGATTTTTTTTTCATCTTATTTCCATGCTCCCTGTCCCCCTGACTCTTCTCTGGCCTTTTGTGGCCTGTGGAAACCTCAGCATTACTTATGATTCACAGTGAAAGAAGTTGTTGATATAATAAACTTAATATAAGTTTTTAGGATAGCATTCATTTCTATTTAGAGATGTGTTCTGTGAGTTTTTAAAATGTCTTCTTAGTGCCAAATTAGTGGCTTTCGAGAGTCTTTCCATCACTTCATACGCCCAAGACTTCCCAAGTGGTTCAATGCTATATTAAATGCTCAGCATTAATTTGTAGATTCTGTCTCATATTTTTAGGTTCCTTTTCTGTAAGATTCAACCTCATGTTTTCCAGAACAGTGATTGTTGTTATATCAACATGATTGTTGATATCAATCATCCTCACCCCTAGGAAACTGAAAGAAATAACACCAAAATGTAGTCACTCTTAAATGTGACCAAAACTATTAATTCGTGTATAATATACAGTTACAAGTTCTAGCACAAAAAACATAGCTAAATACATTGTTCAAATATTTAAAATATGTTCAATAATAGAGTTAGAGTAAAATATCTTCCTTTGGTCAGTCCATAGAGCAGAAAGCTTTAAAGGTAATCGGTGAGCTTCTCAGTGAAATACACTAGTGGGGATAACAAATTTCATCCTTCCATCCAATAAGCATGATTTTTTTGTTGATGATACCCAGAGAAAAATTTATTTTTCTGAGTAAATTTCCTTAACCATTACTAATTTTTTTGTTTATTAATCACTTTTCAGACTAGACTTATGTTCTTCTTTGCCACAAATTGTAAACTTTTCAATAAATTATGGAACTCTATCCCCCAGGATAGAACATACATTGTCTGCAAAAGCATGGGCGGATTAAAAGAAGCATAAATATCTTATCAAAATATCTGAAAAGTGGCAAGTATCAAAATTTAACATCTTATGTATATTTTCATCTTTAAAGGCCTTCATTGCACAGCAAAGGAAACCATCAACAAAACAAAAAGGCAACTACTGAATGGGAGAAGATATTTGCAAATGATATATCCAGTAAGGGGTTAAAATCCAAAATATGCAAAGAACTCATACGACTGAACACCGAAAAATGACAAATAATCCAATTTAAAAATGGGCAGAGCACATGAATAGACTTTTCCAAAGAAGACATGTAGATGGCCCACAGACACATGAAAAGATGCTCAGTATCACTAATCATCAGGAAAATGCAAATCAAAACCCAATGAGATATCACTTCACACCAATCAGAATGGGTAGTATCAAAAAGATAAATAATAAGTCTTGGTGAAGGTGAGGAGAAAAGGGAGCCCTTGTGCACTATTGGTGGGAATGTAAATTGGTGCAGCCACTCTGGAAAATAGTAGGGAGGTTCCTCCAAAAACTAAAAATAGAAGTACCATGTGGTCTAGTAATTCCACTTCTGGGTATTTACAAGAAACAAATGGAAACGCTAATTTGGCAAGATACTATGCCATTTTGTTTGCTGCAGCATTACTTACAATAGCCAAGATGGGGAAGCAACCTAGGTGTCCATTAACAGATGAATGGATATAAAGAAGATGTGGTGCACATACACATAATGGAATACTACTCGGCCGTAAAAAAGAATGAAATCTTGCCATTAATGACAACATGGATGGACCTGGAGGCTATTATGATAAATGAAGTAAGTGAGACAGAGAAATACAAATATCGTATGATTTTGCTTACTTGTGGAATCTAAAAAGTAAAACAAACAAACAACAGACTCATAAATAGAGAGAACAGGTGGTTGCCAAAGTAGAGGTGGGTGGGGGATTAGGTGAAATAGAAGATTAAGAGGTGCAAACTTCTAGTTATAAAGAAAATAAGTCAGAGGGATGAAAAGTATAGCATAGGGAACAGAGTCAATAATGTAATAACTATGACCACAGAAGGCAACTACACTTCCCATGGTGTTTCATAATGTGTGTAATTGTTGAATCACTATGTTGTACACACGAAACTAATGTTATATGTCAGTTATCCTTTGGTTTAGAATAAATTAATGAAAAAGGCCTCCGTGCCAACCATCAGCCTATCCTGACAGATGTATCAGCTTTAAGAAGCATACAAATCAAAATCTCACCAAAATTCGTTATTAAGCAACAGAGAAGCCATCATTTCACAAAGTCAGATTTTACATTTCCATACAGTACAAATATACTCTCAATAATTTTTAAAAATATATGAAATGGAGAAAATAAGGCCACTCTTCATTCATTGGCACCTAAGGCAGTTATTGCTGGCCCTCTAACAGGCAGAACCCCTCCCATCCATTTATTCTTTGTAATTTCTCATTTATTTCCATTTCATACTTTTCAATGCCTTCCTTTTCCTCTTCTCATTTTAAAATTTCAGAATCACAGTGTATTCAAGAATAATAGCCAGGATTTCTCAACCATGGTCGCAGGATTTCTGACTAAAGCCACCTCATTCCCAACTAAGAATGAGATGACACCGTTGGTATTTCTTCGTAAGAGAAAACAGTCATTACCTTGTAAAAGATTTTTTTGGACAATCTTTTTCACTTAGATATGAAATAGAATTATTAGAGAAATTCTCACCATCGACTGGCAGATTGTTCACCAACTCTCCCTGTTTCTTATCTTTGAGTTCTATCCCCATGTTTCCTGGAACTTTTTTCATGTCATTGACCTCAACCTCTCCTTCAAAGCAAAAGAAGGGAGACTTCTGGTATTATTGTGAATGATGTCGTGATTCCACACAATTAAAAAAAAAAAATTGCCTTTGTAGCATTACAGCTAACTGCTGAATGAAAAGAGACCCAGCCTAAAAAAATAGGCCTTTGGGCCTACAGAGAAGGTTTCTCGTTATTTCTAGCATAATCTCTGAATGATAGGCAGGGCAACAGGGCATGCGATTTGAGTATAAACTTTGCAGTACATTAGAATGATACAGATTGCTGATCTAAATAGTTTTATCAGCACCTTTATTGCTTTGAGATCGCCTCTAACTTTACCAAAACTTTCCTTCACTTTTTACTGTGTTAAACTGGAATTTAGCTTTCCGCCATAAAAGAAGGTATGCTAATTATTGGCAGAGATTTCAGATAATGACTTGGGAAACAACAAAGAGCACTGAAGTTTTATTGCTAAAAGTTCTGATAATCTATTATCTAACTGTAGGCATTTATACATAAACATTTTTATAAGATGTGTAAGACAGATTTTAAAAGTCCATGCAATCATGATGTGGAAAGAGCATTATATTGTAATTTAGTGGAAATAATTTGGTTCTTAGATTTCTAGTAGCATCTTACTCTTAGTTGTTATTCTATTACCTGTTTTGGCTTTTATTCCACCCATTCCATCCATTAAGATACCAACATCAAAGTTCCCATTAGTTGTTAAAAAAAAAAAAAAAAAAAAAAGACTTAGTTGGGATCCAGAAAATGATAGAGCTTTAGAATGAAAACATAAAGTACCCATACTGTAAAAAAACTTAAGGCAGAGTCCAGTATTTCCACTATTTTATTTGAGTCCATTTTTAATTTTTAATTTCAGGCTTTCTGGGGTTCAATTTGTATTTGCAAAATGGACTCGGAGTCTAGGAAAAACATTTTATGATGCCACACTAGTTCATAAACTCTACAGGACAGTTCATGCTCTCTGTGTTCATCTTTGTTCTGGCAGGGACAAGACTCATGCAGGTACCAAGAGTAAAAGAAGTAAAGGCCATAATTCTCATCTCATGTCTTTTACTAACATACTTTCTCCTCTTCTTTCTAATCACTGCGTCCATTTCAGTATGGCTGCTGACTAATTATTACTCTACCACTGCAGTAATTGCTATTAGTTCTTTATGACTCCAAACAATTATTATTTTTTCTTATTCTTTTCTGCTCTTTTCAGTTGATTCATCTTTCCATACTCATGGATTATTCATTTATCAATTCATACATAAAGGGAGACAGATATAAAGCCTCACTCCAAGGAACCACCAAACAGACCAAATAATGACAGTTCTTTGGCAATAAGGCTTTGAAAGAGCTCCAGTTCCCCTCTGCTCCCTCCAGTGGTTTCCAGGCTACTAGTTTTCACTGCAAATAGAAAATGTTATTTTTCAAGGCTATTATGGAGCTGTGAGACAGAGGATGGGAATAGGGCAAATTAAAATATCACAAAGCTCACTATTCTTACTGAGATTCAGTCTTTTTTCTCTTAAATCCTCCCCAGATTGCAGCAAACCTTTGGTTAATTTCCAGTTCTGAAAATGTTAATTTTGACAATTTTTGCCAGTTTGCTCATTGCTCTTATGGAGGAGAGAGTTTTTCGGTGGCTCCTATTCTGCCTTTTATCTGACATCGACAAGTGAGTTTCTGAAGCTAAAAATAACCTCTGGCAATTGTTGATAGTCCCACTTCATTATTTTTTCCAGATGTCCCAGGGAAACTTAAAAGCATAAAGAAAATAAGCAAATAAAAAACTAACTACATGTTTTTCATTGGTACACAGTAGTACTTGAAAATTAAGGAATGATTTAATAAAAATATCTTTTGGGGAAAAAAAAACTCACCCTATCAGAAGGGTATAAAACCCATGGCAAAGACATAACTAAATAGTATATGAATCAAGTGAAAAAAAATATTTTTCCAGGTAAGAGGCAGTATTCAGTAAAATGTTTCTAGGTGATATTGCTTGACCTCAGTGGATTGTGCTCAGCTAAATATATTCTTTTTTGGTTTATTTAAAGTGGGGATTACTTTGTGATACATCACACTTCAATCCTTATATTTTATTTAATACATACAATACTGACCTTGAATCGTGAAGTCTGGTCCAAGGATATGATGATCCATACCTACATAGAAGTAGCAAAAATGTCATTCATATTGGCTGAAACCAAAGCCCTTGTTCCTGTGAAAACTACTAACCTGACTGAGGCCCCAGCAACATTCTCAGCCTCTACTAGAATACTAAGAAATGTGATACACTAGACATTACGTTCCTTGGGTCAAGGACTATGTCTGTATTTCGTGGTCACTGTATTTCTGGCACTGAGCAGAATACATGATATATAGTGCTCAGTAAATGTTTGTTAAATAAACGAATAAGTATCAACTTTAGATTAATATATTGAGAGAAAAAATAATTCTTATTTCAGCTACATAAGTCCTATAAAAAATGTCAGCTGCAAAACCCAAATTTTCATGAAGGCATAATGATATCTAAATCATTCACCATCAACTGGTACATCTGAAGCATCTGAAGCAACTGGTACATCATTAAGTTCCTCAGCTGTAAGTCTGATTGCCATGTTTTCAAGAATAGAGTCAAGGTCATGGTCATCATCTTGCAACCCAACAAAAGAGAAAGATATGAGGACATTAAAATAAAAATCAAAATATAATATAAATTCCTAATGTATGGTGGTATCAATTTCATCATAAAAAAAGAGGCTAAGGACATTTAAATTTTTAAAGAGAAATACTAATGGACTAAAATTATCTATTCATTTATACCCAAAATATCCTACACTGAAGATAAGCTTACATAACACAATACATCAGAATAAGGCTGAGACACCACTCAGGTTAATTTTAGCAGCAAAACTGCAAACATAATAGTTTTTTTTATATAAACATTTATACAAGGAGATTCAGTTTGGTCACTGTATTTCAAGATATACTATCTTAAATTTTTATAGCTGGGCCTAAATTTTATTATTTCCACATCAAAAATCTAGGTAAACCTAAATATTTAGAACACCTTTTAAAAACAAGACAAAATTATTTAATCAGTATGAACATATGTGTGTATTAAAACTAATCGTGGAAATATATATGAGAATGGCAGGGGGCAATATTTAATAAGAAAAAAAGCAAAACACAAGAGTCTCAATCTGACATCTTTATTTGAATCTCACTCACCTTTTACATCTGCACAATTCAGCAAACTAGTCTTATATATTCTTCTACTAGCTGTAGCTGCAAGAAACACATAATTTAGGTCATAGAGAAAACATCTAGACATGCTAAAACAATATCAAATATCCAAGTTCAGAAATATACAGCATAAAATAATTTGCTCCTAAAATTTACCTAGTATCTTCTAGAAATAATAAAACAAAAAATGTAAACGAAATTCTTAATATGGTAAATCAATTCTTTAGCACCTGAGACAATTATTAATATTTACCAGGCCAAAGAAAAAACACTTCCTTATGTTGTATTTTTTCTGAGTCCACATTTTACCCCCTCTACTAGTAAGTATAGTTCTACATCTCTCCTCGTCCTCCTCTCCAACCCAAGGCATCTCAATGGAAGGAAAAATAACTATCAATATTCCTTAGTCCAAATGGCAAGACTGATGATTGATGAGCCTCTTGATTTAGACATATTTTTAAATGGTAATTTATGTGTTCCTAAATATTAAAAATAATTACCTTTAGAATTATGGATATTTTTAACTCTAACTTCTAAGTGATCTAGAATAAACATGGAGATTTGGATTATAAAAAAATTGTAGGCTATAATTCTAATTCCCTCAAGATTCTACCTGATACTTGCAATGGCTGAACAACTCCCTGGATGACTATATTAACTCTCTTGAAGACTATTCTGATATTTGAAATGCCCACCATTAATTGGAAGTAATTTCTTTAGCTCCGAATGCTCTGGTGAGGACTCTATCCCCGTATTTTGCAAGACATTTTCCAGGTCACTGAGGTCAACTTCTCCTCCTGCAGAACAAAAGAAGTAGAGAAAGATGACATTTTAAAAAATAGCATAATTTCCAATTATTAAAGAGAAATAAAGCATAATGATACCTGCTAAAAAATAAGCAGTCAGTTACAGACACAAAATGAACAGTGTTTCTTTAACACTGGTAAAAGAGATGCTCCCATAATAATGGTTATAAAGTAATATTTCACAATTGAATAAGGTTCATATAATTTAAAAATTATTAGAGTAATAAAGATGATCGGTACAAATAACTTAACATAGGGTATGGAAATTAAGCTAGAAATCAATAGCAAAAGCTACTAGGAAACTCCCCTAACTTTGGAAACTAAAGAATGCCTCTCTAAATAAATCATGTGTCAAAAAAATAAACCATACTGGAAGTTAGAATATTTTGAATTGAGTAAAAATAATAATATTACATATTAAAACTTGTAGGATATGGTAAGGTCGTGCTGAGGGAAATTCACAGCCTTAAATGCATGTAATAGAAAAGATGAAAAGATCAATAACCCAAGGTTCTATCTTAAAAAGTTAGGAAAGAACAGCAAATTAAACCCCTCAAAAGGAGAAGAAAAGTTCTAAGGACAAAAGCAGAAACTACTGAAATGAAAAGCAAACTTTAAATAAAATCAATACAACCAAATGTTGGGTTTTGGAAAGACCAACAAAAGTGATACATACCTGCACTAAGACTGACAAAGGAAAAAAAGAGAGAAAGCACAAAGAATAAATATTTCTAATGACAAAAAGGACATTACTAAGAATAGCCAAGAAGAGTTTAAAGAAGTAAATAAAATTGGGAGGATTTATGCTTCAGATATCAAGACATATTAAATCTACATTAAAATAGTAGGTATACTGGTGCAAGGACCAGCAAATAGAACAAAGAACAAAAAGAATAAAAAGTCCAGATATAGCAACACATTTATTATCTTTCATTTATGAAAAAGCTAGCCTTACATTAAAGTAGGGAAAGGATCACCTTGTCAATAAATGGTGAATATCCATTTAGAAGAAAAAGGGACCCTTATCCCACATCATATAGAAAAATCAATTAAGTGGATTATAGATCTAAATGTGAAAGGAAAATAATAAAGCTCCCAGAAGTTAAATAGGAGACGTTTTCATGACCGCGGCGTATGGAAGGATTTCTTCAACAGGCTCCCAAACATTCTAACTATAAAAGAAAAAAGGTTGACTAATTCAACTACGTGTCAAAGAGAAACTTTTGTTCATCAGAAGATAAAATACAAGAGGAGACACCACACGGCACTGCCAATGCCCCTGCGGAGAAGCTGAGATCGCCACCGAATTTGAAATATTTAAAGTGGATACAAAATTGTTTCAGTAATGCAGACAATTAAGTGCGTTGCTGTGGGTGACGGTGCTGTTGGTAAAACGTGTCTCCTGATATCCTACACAACAAACACATTTCTGAATATGTACCGACTCTTGGTGACAACTATGCAGTCACCATTATGATCGATAGGGGGCCATACACTCTTGGACTTTCTGATACTGCGGGGCAAGAGGACTATGACAGATTACAACTGCCAAGTTATTCTACAAACGTATTTCAACGTATTTACGAATACATTTCTACAAATGTATTCCAGTCTGTTATTCAGTGATCTCTGCCTCCTCACTCGAAAATGTGAAGGAAATGTGGGTGCCTGAGATAACTTACCACTGTCCCAAGACTTTCTTGCTTGTTGGGACCCAAATTGATCTTAAAGATGACTCCTCTACGATTGAGAAACCAAGAACAAAGAGAAGTCTATCCCTCCGGAGACTGCTGAAATGATGTGAAAAGCTGGCCCATGACCTGAAGGTGGTCAAATATGTGGCGGGTTCTGCACTCACAGAAAGGCCTAAAGAATGTATGTGACGAGGCAATATTGGCTGGCCTGGAGCCTCCAGAACCAAAGGAGAGCTGCTGCTATGAACAACTCTCCAGAGTCCTTTCTGCACTGCTGGTGTCAGCATTGTACTAAAAGCAATGTTAAACTAAAGATGAAAAATTAAAATTCATTTCTGCAATAATGACAAGTGCCTTGCACCTACAAACATGCACTTGTGTGAGACAAGGCCCATAGGTATGATTCCCTTCCCCTTCTCAATATTAGTTAATTCAGTAATTGTGTATTGTCAGAAAGTGATTAGTACTAGGTTTTTATCTTGTTGTTTCAAAAATATTTTTTTTGTTGTTTAAAAGCAAGGCATGCTTGTGATGACTCTGTAATCGACGAATTTGGGTTGTTAAAGCTACTCCCAGGCTCCATCCACTCTCGAGTTGCAAATATTTATGTACCCAACATGAAAGCAGCCAAATACATAAAGCAACTATTAATAGATATGTAAAGGAAGAAATTGATAGCAATGAACTAACAGTAAAGGACTTTAACATCCCACTTATACCAAATATATAAAGCAACTATTATTCTGGAGAATAATCTGGGAAATCCAGGTTTTTTCTTTTACCTTTATTGGGGGGGGGGGGGAGGAGAGAGTATGTGGGGCATTTGTTTTTATTTAGTCATGTTTTTTAAATTCATTAGCCACTGGACAGCTCTTAGAGGGAAGAGGATGGACTGACTCCACATTCCATTTCCTAGATCAAGTTTAGAACACTTGTCCCCCACCTGGTACTCTTAGGAAGGAGTATAGTAAACGCCTCATTTAATAACATACTCATAGTTAAAAGTTGCCTTTTCTCTCCACCCATGAGTAGGTCCAGTACTTGATGAAATTCCTGAAAGTAGGGAGAACCTGTCTGGCCCCTCCTCTTTTCTAGGATGTACTCTATACGTGACTGTGACTTTCAGGGAAATTTGATTGCCATATGCTATTTTTTTGACATTACTTTCTAACTTCTTTCACTGATAAATGAAGAAAAGTGTTTTGGGGGGTATTTTGAAATACATCCAATGGATTGAGTGTGTAATTAAAAAACATTTTTCCCTATCAAAAAAAAAGAAGATAAAATATAAGTGAAAAGTTAAACTATACAGTAAGATATTTATAATTTATATAACCTGCAAGGGACTTGTATCTAGAGTACATTAAAAAAAACAAACAGGTAAAAGATAAATGAAAAATGCAATATGAATTTCTGGGAAAGATGGCAAAGTAGGAGGATCCTAAGCTCATTTGTCTCATGGATACCCCTCGATACACCCGTATCAGTGTAACCAACCCAGAAAACAACCTGAAGACGGTCAGAACAGACCCTCCACAGTTAATTGAAGAGAAGAGGCCACAATGAAAAGAATGGGAGGAATAATGGAGATGTGGTTAGAACCAGACCCCCAGGAAAACCAACCACAAATGTGAGGGATGCCACAAGCACGGAAAAGGGAGAGGAAGAGATCTCCTGCCAGGCACCCCAGACATGGGTGACCTGCACTGTAAAGACAAACCCCCGTAATATTTGTCTTTGAAAGACAGAGGGGCTTAACTTTTTTTTTTTTTTTTTTTAACTTTTACAATCACTGGAGCTTAACACCTAGAATTTTAAAAATCACTTGGCTTGGCTCTGGGAGAGCTGGAGGGCAAGAGGAAACAGTCTCCATCCTTAAAGAGACAGCATAACAAACAGCCCTGCAGGGATACAGCATAGAAGTGGCAGTTTGAAAAGTGGCTGGGATATTGAGAAAGGAGATTTATTTACTAATCTCAGAACTTCTCCTGGAAGGGCAGGGATTTTTAGGAGACTTCTCCAAGAATAAAAGACCTGGCAGGCACCATTTCTCTCCCCTACCCCCACCCTAATCCAGATACCCAGACAGCTGCAGGAACCAGCTGGAACACTTGCCATGTAGCTTGCTAACACCGCTTCACCCACTCCTGCATTCTCCTGCAGGCTGCCCCCTCCAACCATCCCCACTGGGCAGGAGTCCATCCAAAGCAGCACTAGATGCCTCTCATCTTGTAAGCAGCAGGCAGCTCCAACACTGTCCAGGACCACTCCCAAGTGACTCTTGCCCTGGGAGAGGGAATATAATCACACACATCAGTTTGACTATATTCCCAGCTCTGGGATGGGTACAGACCTCTGACTGCCAGCTCTACCCACCAACGATGATCTCACAGCGGGCAGCAGAAAGTGAGCACCCTGAAGTTTGGTACAACCACAGTTCTGGCAAATGGGGTGAGGCCAGGCATCTGGTCTGACCCAACTCAAGCCCAAGGTGGCCCCAGACTGGCCCTTTAACATCACAGGGACCAAACCTTGTCCACAACAGGCAAAGAAGGCCATTGCAGATGACAACTGATGGCAAACATGACTCAACAATCACAGCCCTAGGGCATGCAACACCCAGAGAAGACACCTGAAATGCTAGTTTTTGGTGAACAGGGGACATTACACAACAGGACACTACAGGGCCTCTTCTTCATAAGACCACTTTTTTCAAGATCAGGGACATAGCTGACTTTCCCAATACATAGAAACAGACACAGGGAGTTAGACAAAATGAAACTGCGGCTTATGTCCCAAATGAAAGAACAGGTCAAAAGCACAGCAAAAGAGCTAAATGAAACAGAGATAAGCAATATACCCAATAGAGAATTCAAAGTAATGGTCATGAACATACTTACTGGATGTGAGAAAAGAGTAGAGGATCATAGTGAGAAATTCAACAAAGATATTAGAAAATATAAAAAAAGAACCAGAGATGAAGAACTCATTAACTAAAATTAAAAACACACTAGAGTGAATAAATAGTGGACTAGAGGAAGCAAAAGAACAGATCATTACTGAAAGAACAGTAATGGAAAGCAACTAAGCTGAAAAGGAAAGAGTAAAAGAACAATATAAAATGAGAAGAGAGAACTCAGTGACACCATCAAATGTAATAACATTAGCATTATAGGGATCCCAGAAGGAGAAGAGAGAGAAAAGCAGCCAGAAAAATTTGTTAGAAGAAATAATAGCTGAAAAATTCCCTAATGTGGAGAAGGAGACAAATCAAGATTCAGAAGACTCTGAGTCCCCAACAAAATAAACCCAAGGAAGTCTACACCAAGACACATAATAATTAAAATGGCAAAAAATAGTGGTAAAGAGAGAACTTTAAAAGCAGCAAGAGAAAAAAGTTATATGCAAGGGAAACTCCTTAAGTCTATCCGCTGATTTTTCAGAAGAAACTCTGCAGTCCAGAAGGGAGTGGTATGATATATTCAAAGTGCTGAAAGAAAAAAACCTGCAACCAAGAATACTCTATCCAGCAAGGCTATCATTCAGAATAGAAGGAGAGATAGACAAACAAAAGTAAAAGGCATTCCTCACCATTAAACCAGTCTTACAAGAAATGTTAAGAGGAATTCTTTGGAAAGGAAAGGCCATAATCAGGAGCAAGCAAATTAGGAAAGGAAAAAAATTCACGGGGGCATACAAACATAACCAAAGTGGTAGATCAATCACTTATAAAACCAGTATGGAAGCTAAAGCATAAAAGCAGTAAAATCAATTATAGCTATAGAAATCAGTCAAGGAATTCACAAAATAAAAGGAAGTAAAATATGAAATCATACATATAAAATGTGTGTGTGTGGGGGGGGGGGGTGAAATTTAGTGCTTTTAAAATGGGTTCAAACTTAAGCAACCAGTACCTAATATAGGCTGCTATACGCATAGGATATTATATATAAACCTGATGGCAACCACAAATAAAAAAACGTGTAATAGATATGCAAAAAACAAAAGAAAAAGATATTGAAGCATATCACTAAAGGCCATCAAACCACAACGGAAGAAAGCAAGAGAAGAAAGGAACAAAGAAGAACTACAAACGCCACCAAAAGCTACTAGAACCGATAAATGAAATCAGCCAAGTTACAGGGTACAAAATCAATATACAGAAATCTGTTGCATTTCTACACGTTAATAATGAAGTAGCAGAAAGAGAAATTAAGAAAACAATCCCATTTTCAATTGCACTAAAAATAATAAAATATTTAGGAGTAAATTCAACCACAGAGGTGAAAGACCCACTCATTGAAAACTATAAAATATTGATGAAAACATTTGAAGATGACATAAACAAATGGAAAGATATTCCATGCTCATGAAGTAGAAGAACAAATATTGTTAAAATGTCCATAGTATGCAAAGCAATCTACAGATTTAATGAATTCTCTATCAAAATACCAGTAACAACTATAACAAAGAGTCCTAAAATTTATACGGAACCTCAGAAACCCCAAACAGCCAAAACAATCTTGAAAAAGAAGAACAAAGCAGGTGGTATCACAATTCCAGATTTCAAGTTATACTACAAAGCGGTACAAATCAAAACAATATAGTACTGGTATAAAAGTAGACATATAGATCAATAGAAAAGGGTAGAAAGCATGTAAAGCATATTTAGGCATATAATCCACAATTATATGGTCAATTAATCTTTGACAAAAGATTATACAATGGGAAAAAAAGACAATCTCTTCAACAAATGGTGCCGGGAAAACTGGACAGCTACATATAACAGAATGAAACTGGACCACTTTACACCCCACACCAAGGTATACTAAAACGGATTAAAGACCTAAATAGGAGACTTAATACTATAAAAATCTAGAAAAGAGCACAGGCAGTAATTTCTCTGACATCGGCTGTAGCAACATTTTTTCTAGATATGTCTCCTGAGGCAAGGGGAATAAAAGCAAAAATAAACTATTGGGATGCCATCAAAATAAAAACTTCTGCATAGCAAAGGAAATAATCAACAAAATTAGAAGACAACCTATTGAATGGGAGAAGGTATTTGCAAATGATGTATCTGATAAAGAGTTAGTATCAAAATGTATAAAGAACTTACACCAAGTCAACATCAACAAAACCCCAAATAAACCAATTAAAAAATGGGCAGAAGACACAAGCAGACATTTCTCCAAAGAAGACATACAGATGACCAACAGACATGTGAAAACAAGCTCAATATCACCTATCATCAGGGATACACAAATCAAAACTACAATGAGATATCACCTCACACCGGTCAGGATAGCTAAAATCAAAAACACAAGAAACAACAAGTGTTGGTGCGGATGTGGAAAAAAAGGAACTCTCGTGCACTGTTGGTGGGAATGCAAAGTGGTGCAGCCACTGTGGAAGACATTATGGAGAGTCCTCAAAAAAACTAAAAATAGACTATCCTATGATCCAGTAATCACATTACTGGGTATTTATCCAAAGAATACAAAAACACTAATTCAGAAGGATATGTGCACCTCTATGTTTATTGCAGCATTATTTACAATAACCATACTATAGAAGCAGCCCAAGTGTCCATCAGCTGATGAATGGATAAAGAAGATGTAGTGTGTGTGTGTGTGTGTGTGTGTGTGTGTGTGTGTATGTATGTGTGTGTGTGTGTGTGTGTGTGTGTGTATATATATGTACACATACACACACACATACATATATATATATACACATACATACACATACATATGTGTATATATATATATAATGGATATATGGTATATATATATACATATACATATATATATAATGGACTATATATATAATGGAATATATATATAATGGAATATATATGTAATGGAATATATATAATGGAATATATATATAATGGAATATATATGTAATGGAATATATATAATGGAATATATATATAATGGAATATATATGTAATGGAATATTATTCAGCCATAAAAAGAATGAAATCTTGCCATTTGCAACAACATGGATGGAGCTAGAGACTATAATGCTAAGTGAAATAAGTCAATCAGAGAAAGCCAAATATCAAAGGATTTCACTCATATGTGGAATTTAAGAAAAAAACAAACAAAGAGAAAAAAAAAGAGTGAGAGAAACTAAGGAACAGACTCTGAAGTACAGAGAACACACCGATGGTTACCAGGAGGCAGATGGGTGGGTGGGTTGGGGGATGAGTGAAGTAGGTAATGAGGATTGAAGAGTACACTTAGCTGATGAGGACTGAGTAATGTATAGAGCTGTTGAATAATGTATAGCTGTCACTAGAATGTACACCTGAAACTAATATAACACCTTATGATAAATATACTTGAATTTAAAAAACAAATAAAAAATGTTTTAAAAATTCAGTATGTAGAACACAGACATCCAAGCAAATAGGCAACAGACATGAAAGGAGCTTTATCGTAGAGGTATCCAAATAACCAGTAAACATGAATGCTCAACATCATTAATCATTAGGGAAATCCAAAAATAACAGTGGTATACCACAGCATGCTCACCAGAATGGCTACAACGGAGAAGAGAGATAATACCAAGTATTAGCAAGGATGTAAAGCAATGGTTGATGTGTCAAATGGTACAACTGCTTTAGAAAATGGATTGACAACATCTAATCAAGTACACACAATCCCATCTAACAACAAAGAAATTTCATTTCTAGGTGGATGGCCTAGAATTGTGCACATATGTTCACCAAAAGGCATATACAAGAATATTCATAGCAATATGTTCTTCATAACTGCTCCAAACTAGAAATGTCCTGTGACGGTAGACTGGATACATATCTTGTGGTATACTGATGCAGTGGAATATCGCACGGCAATTCAGGTACAACGAGCTAGTCAGAAATCATTTTACCTACTACCGCACATTCTCTAAAGATCTCCTTGACTGTAATTTGGTAGACTGTACAATATGCAGCAATGAAAACTAACAAACTGCCGCTACATGCAACAATGTGGACAAATCTCAGAGAATAAGATGTAATACAATGTTACGTGAAAGAAGTCAGACATCATGGAACACAGATCAGATGACTGCATTTATACAAATTCCAAAAGCGGGTGAAACTAATCTGTGGTCCTAGAATACAGGATGCAGTTACCTCCAGAGAGTCCAGAGGACATGACTGTGAAGTGGTACAGTGGATCTTCTGTATTACTGATAATGTATTTCTTCATCCAGGTGATAGATAAATATGTATGTCCACTTTGTAATAATTCTTAAGCTGGACACACTATACAATGTAGTAATTACGTGTTTCATACTTCAGTAAAATATTTATCACAGGAAAAAATATAATTTAGTGTAGACTTGGGATCTCATATTTATAGTAATTTCTCACTGACCTGTAATAACTTGTACTGAATCTATCAATGTTTTTAGATCAGTCTTCCCTTCAGCTAAAAAATAAGACATAATGGAGATACAAAGCAGGTTCTTTAAAAAATTATAAAATAAGAAACCAGAAATAAGCTGAATTTCATTATTCCACATCACCATTTGGGCTCACTTGAATTGCTTAATTCTTAGTTTTATGACATTGATTCTATGTTACTTTTTAAAATTTTTTTAATGTTTTAATTTATTTTTCTTTGAGACAGAGAGAGACAGAGTGTGAGCAGGGGAGGGGTAGAGAGAGAGAGGGAGACACAGAATCCGAAGCAGGCTCCAGGTTCTGAGCTGTCAGCACAGAGCCTGACGCAGGGCTTGAACTCACGGACTGTGAGATCATGACCTGAGCTGAAGTCGGACGCTTAACCGACTGAGCCACCCAGGTGCCCCAAGACATTGATTCTATTTTAGTAAGCTGGCCTTTGACCCTTGAACCATAAAGTCTGGCCCATGGAAAAATATGCTTTTACTCAGCTATTTTAGTCCTTATAAACAGGATAGAAAATACCATCCATGCAAGTTAATTCTCTAAAGGCCCTCGATTCTGGTAATGCTATGACTCTTAAGTATGAGTCTCTAGTGAAGAAAAGTCTATTTTCATCTCTGGTTTACTGCTAATATACTCTGATTCTCCCTGTTGCTCAGAATTGCTGCAAATGATTACAATGTATTAGAAGTAAGTATTAGTGGCCCGACCAAAGGCAGTTTTTGTTTTCCTTAGGAATCATTCACTTTTTCGCTCATTTACTCTATCATCTCTCACTCAACATTTATAGGGTGCTTACTTATAGGCCAGACACTCTGCTAGGTACTAGATACAGAATACCCTTTTCTATTCTAAGGTCACATTAAAGTGACAAGACAGGCAAAGAAGCATACATTTACACAATGTGGCAATTATAATGAAAAATGTATGCAGTTATTGTGGAAACACAGAGAAGAGACATCTAATGGAGCCTGGGTATTTAAAGAACTTACTAGAAAAAGTGCCCTCAACTCTAATAAGCAATGGTGAGGAGTAGGTCAAACAAAGGGGAAGGGGAAACTCTCTGAATAGCGGGGAAAGTATAAGCAAAACAAAGATGCGACAAAAAGCATGATATATGTATGCTTGGAATAAAAGTTCAATGTTAGTGAGGGTAAAATACTAGATTGGACAGATAAGGCCAACCCAGATAATGAAAGAACTTGTTTGCCATAAAAAGGACTTGAGACATTCCCAAGTACCAAACTGAAAGCCATTAAAGGATTTTAAATTGGTGCAGAATGTCATCAGATTTGCATCTTATATGGATCACTCTAATGTCTAATATTTTGTGGAAGCCCTTGTAGTAGCTGAAGTCAGGAATGAGAGGACCTAAAATAGGGCAGTGGTAGCAGGGAGTGAGAGAAACTGATGGATTTACATATGGGATTTTTTCCAATGGTTTATTATGAAAATTTGTCAACATATAGCAAAGTTGAAGGAACTGTGCAATAAACACCCATATGCCCACCATCTGATTCTACTATTTAACATTTTACTATACTTGGCTTGTCACATATCCATCCATCTACCCATCTGTGTGCAGCAATTTTTAAATTTAGGTTTATATAAAGGTAAAACTTACAAAATTAGGTGGCAGATAATCCAGATCGTGGTTGACAGGAATTGGGGGAATCAAAAATGAATTCCATATATCTAGCTTAGGTGAATAGATGGATAGGGAGAGCACAAATGAGATTGAGAATACAGGACTAGGAGACTGGACAGGAAAATACTGAATTCAGTTCTAAATTCTAAATTCAGTTCAGTTGAGAAAAAGAAGCGTCCCACGGAATATCCAAGTAGAAATGTGTAGCAGGCATTTGGATACACCAGTTTGAAGCTGTATAGAAACACAGATTTACAGTCATAAGCATGTAGATGATAGGTTGAACAAAAGACAGTGATGAGATTACCCAGGTAGAGTATGCAAAATGAAAATCAAAAAATGAGAAGATCCAGGTTAGGAGGAAAAAAACACAGAAGCCAAAGGAGAATAATTTCAAGAAGGTGAGAATTATCACTGATACAAAAGACAGTAGAAAGCTCCAATAAAAAGTCAATAATGTCTAATGCAACTAGCAAATGGCAGGTTACTGGTGCCCAGAGAGAACTTTCAGTAGTATTATGGGGCTGTGTCAGAAGAGAGGAATGATGGGGAATGTGAGAAGGGTACACAGTGGGCTTGCATTTATTTCCTTTTCCGTCATTTAACTGTGCTTCCTCAACATTCCCAGATGTGAAAGATGGTCTTGGAATCAGTCTAGTCAAGTGCTTTGTATTCTATATACATTCAGAAAATGGAAGACAGGATTAGTTCTTGTTCTAGAACTACATTTTTCCCTAAGATTTTACATCACAAAATTAATCTGGTTTCAGAATAACTCTTACATAGACCCTCGAGACCAAATTTTCCTGAAAGACTTTTTATATCTAAAATGAGTCACCATAAAGTGGAAGTTTTCTTTTCATCTCTCCAGAATCTTCTTTGGTGAGTTCAAAGCCCATGTTCCCTAGTATCTTGTCCAGGTCTCTGACAGCTACTGTCTCTCCTTAGGGAAAGAGAAAAAAATATGAAAATGCCTACTAATGCTGAAATGTTCCATATATTTTACCCATTCATTATAGACTTGGCAGAAATATGCAAGATCCATGGAACATGTTTCAGTTTAAGGCAGAGCTTCAATATGGTTAGAATTAAGCTCACTTCTCTTAAACCTTTTTGGAAAAATAACCATATACCCCATAAACTTCTAAAGGAACGGAATTACTTTCCAGTGTATAATTTTTATGATAGAAACAGGCAGGGGGCGCCTGGGTGGCTCCGTCAGTTGTGTCCGACTTCAGCTCAGGTCATGATCCCACAGTTCCTGGGTTCAAGCCCCACATCTAGTTCTGTGCTGACGGCTCAGAGCCTGGAGCCTGCTTCAGATTCTGTCTGTCTGTATGTCTCTCTCTCTCTCTCTCTCTCTCTCTCTCTCTCTCTCTCTCTCTGTCCCTCCCCCACTCATGCTCTGTCTCTGTCTCTCAAAAGAAACTAAATGTTAAAAATTTTTAAGAAAAATAAATAGGCAGTTCCAGTGAAATGAGAAAATCACCATGGTTGGAGTAAGAACACAAGGGTTGAATATTGTTCTCTACTATATATTATCTACTGGAACTTAGGTAAATAACCTAACTTTGAGTCCTAGTTTTCTGTTGTATGAAACAAAGATGAGACTATCTCTCAGAGCTTCTGTGAAGATAAAATAACACTTATGAAAAGATCTAGAACTCTGTCAGGTATGTAGCAGACGTTTGATACGTTATGTTTTAATTTTTTTTTTTTACATTTATTTATTTTTTAGAGACAGAGTGAGACAGAGCAAAGTGGGGGAGGGGCAGAGAGCGAAGGAGACACAGAATCTGAAGCAGGCAAGCATTCAGCACAGAGCCCAACGTGGGGCTCGAACCCACGAACAGGGAGATCATGACCTGAGCTGAAGTCGGTCACCTAACCAACTGAGCCACCCAGGCGCCCCACGTGATACATTTTAATAACTACATCTAAGCCAAAGTAGCATTGGCTTCCTTTTTTTTTTTTTTTTTTTTTTTTAGCTCTAACTAGATCATTGCCTGTGCTAACCAAAATCACAGAATAATTACATTCTTATTCTGCGTTTCACAATTAACCTGCAATAATAAATTCTGTCTCTTGGAAAATTTGTTAAAATTCATATCAATAAGATCAATATAAAAGCCCCAAAGAAAACAACCTACCAAGATAAAATAATTTCAATTATATTGAATCCATATGTTGGAGAGTATCAGGATTCTTTATCACATGATTAGGAAATAAGACAATAAGTGATACATTGCGAGTGGTTTGTTGATTCATCATCAGTCTCACCTTGGAAAGGTAAGATTTCATAATGATACAGCTTCTTGTTAGCTAAAGACAAGGCAAAATTCAAATCACAGAGAAAGAGAAATGGAATTCATGAAACTGCTTAAGTTTCATAAAGAAGCACTTTTCTGATTTGGCTTATACATCTCGAATACCTATCTCCATAATAATATAAAAGCTAGGTCAAAATCTTTTCCCCTTGAAGCAGCTGTGAGTGACATCCTGCCATGTTGAAACATGTGGTACAGGTATGACATCGTAAATTGTACTCATGTATTTTTCTTTTTCATATTCCTTTTCTTCCATAAAACTTTTCTATTCAGCCATAGAATTTATATAACTCAGAGGAAAGAGGGTTTTTTTTTTTTTTAATTTTCAAAAGCTACTTTTTATAAAGCAAACCTGAAAATCTAACATTTCATTTTACTGTGAACCAGAGGGTTGAAAGGGAAAAAAAAAATGACACAAGGAAGCTCCCTTTCCTCCTTCTTCCCATAGCCTGTTTGGTAAGAAGAGGAGGGGAAAAGTCCGTTAACTACCTGAAGGGAGTGGGTGAGGGGAGGAGAAACAGGTGATGGAGGAGAAACAGTTTCACATCTGAAACTGGTATCACACTGTATGTTAACTAACTGGAATTTAAACAAAAACTTAAAAAATAGAGTTAACCTAGTTTCTTCCGGTTTAAAATAAAAAGTTCCTTTTTGGTTGACCTAGTTTATTTTGGGAAATTCTCAGTTTTTCAAACCTTTCCGCACTTCCGCTCTGAGAGGCCTCCTCGTAGTATCAGGGAAAGCTTGGGGGTCCTGCTGCCCGTGAAGGAGGGCGGCCAGACCTTGGGTTGCCCTCTGGATTCTCGATAGCCTCTTCAACAAAATCCACATTTCATGAGTCCTGACATCTCCTGCTGAAGCTGATGGCCTGAGAAACTTGTGGTCTGTGTCGTTGTGGTCTGTGTCATTGTTGTTTTGTTTTTTAGCAAAGTCAAGGTTCTTTGGTCCTTCCTTCACTAACTTGGTTGGCTAAGCCCTAGCATTCACTGGTGATGAGGTCCTCTGTGTCTCAGTCAAGTATTCTGTTAGTCCCCAGACCATACTGTCTACTCCATAGCCTCTGGAGGGATCACCTCTCCCTTTGACTTGGTGTCCCATGGCAGACCCACTGACCCCCATCTCTGAGAAACCTTCTACATTGCTTACTGGGAGTACGTGGGAAAACTGGATATCCTTCATACCACACAAAGCCAAAGGGGGCAAAGCGGTGGCCTGTTTCCAGCCCTCCCTCTGCCTAAGAACACCATACCGCAATATCTATTCTGGTGAAAATGGCATCCTGTCTGGACACTCAGTGAGGTGGTGACATCCCAGAGTTCCAAATAGGAAGCACGACAAAAGGTCTCCTTGGTTTTTTCTATACCCTCACTCCCATCCCATCAACACATCTAGAGTTTTTCTTCTATCTTACCTCCTATCAGGGTTTGATTAGAAAGAAGGGTTGAGGGTAGAGATGATGGGGGTGTGCAGCAGGCAGCAAGAACACTTGAACCTTCTTTTGAGAGAGAGAGAGAGAGAGAGAGAGAGAGAGATCTTTATCTCTATTTCTCCCCCCAGTTGCACTTTCTTAAACCATAGATTCATAAATACAGAGAACAAACTGTTGGTTGTCAGAGGAAAGGGGAGTGGGGGGGATACATGAAATAGGTGAACAGAGTCACAAAGATGAAAAGTACAGCATAGGGAATATAGTCAGTAATATCATAATAACGTTGCATGATGACAGATGGTAACGACATTTACCATGGTGAGCAGTTAGTTAAGTAGATAATTATTGAACCACTACATTGCACACCTGAAACTAGTATAACGTTGTATGTCAACTATACTTCAATACTTTAAAAAATATTGCTGAGAATACTCTTGCAAAAATATGTTTTAAAAGCATTACTATCTCAGGTGCGCCTGGGTGGCTCAGTTGGTTAAGTGTCTGACTTCAGCTAAGGTCATGATCTCATGGTTCGTGGGTGTGAGCCCTGCATCTGGCTCTGTGCTAACAGCTCAGAGCTTGGAGCCTGCTTCTGATTCTGTGTCTCCCCATCTCTCTGCCCCTCCCCCCCTCGCAAATCAATAAAACATTAAAAAAAGTTTAAAGCATTGCTCTCTCAGTTTTATATCAACTTCTTACCTGTAACAGCTTCAGCTTTATTCATTAGTTTATTAGGTTCAAGTCTTCCATCAGCTGTAAAATGAGGTACAAATTACAGAGATCATAATGAGGTTCAAACACATGAAATTCTTAACTGTGAAACAGCATAAGAAATCAACAATTTCCCATGATTTTTACTACAACTGTATTTCTCTCCCCCCCACCCCCGCCCATGCCTTCATATTCTTTTCTGTGCTCCACCCCACCAGGTACATAACCCCACACACCAGTATTTCCATTCAGAATGCTTTTATTACCTGCCCTGGTCTATAAAGTCCATGTTAGGACTACTTCACCTCTATTCCCACTTCTCTGCAAACTAGGGGGTCTAGGACATGAGCAGTCATCTTCCCTGTAAAATTCTATTTTTACAGACTGATTCATTTAGTCCTGTTTCCTTCACATCCAGTTCCCTGTCGATATCAGTTAGGCCCTTCCTCTTTCATGCTCCCCTTGCCTGTGGAGCCCTGTCTGGTCCTAGCTGTGGTTCCCATTGCTCGCTCATCACCCTCCTTGGCCAATCTTATGACTGTCCCAGGTATGATCATATCACCAAAAGGGGGGAGGCAAGATAAGGGCTTTTTATCACATTTTGATTTTTTTTAACATTTATTCATTTTTGAGAGACAGAGAGACAGAGCGTGAGAGGGGGAGGGGCAGAGAGAGAGGGAGACACAGAATCTGAAGCAGGCTCCAGGCTCTGAGCTGTCAGCACAGAGCCCGAAGCGGGGCTCAAACTCACCGACCGCCAGGTCATGAACTGAGCTGAAGTCAGACACTAAACCGGCTGAGCCACGCAGGTGCCCCTCACATTTTGTAATCATATAAAAATAGTAGATAAATTGCTTAATGGGTAGGTTGTTCCACAACTTTCAACATTTTGATATTTTTTAATCAGATTTGCAAGTTAAAGGATTTGTCAGTGTTTCCTTAAATAACAGTAATGCACGTTACCCTATGCATAAAATGTTCTTAGATTTATAAAGTTGAAACTCCTGCCTTTTAATATTGTAAAAAACACAAACAAACTTGTATCTTGTAAATTTTTTCCTGCATTGAGCTATTTAATAGCAGTGTAATACAGCTGTATTTATTCTATAGTAATCCTTTTCTTCAGAAGCTGATTCTTCATCATGTCTTGATTCTGTTTTCAAAGTGCAGAATAGCATTTTAAAAGGAGAAAGGAGGAAAAATTGAAAAAAAAAAGTTTAAAGAACAGAATGTTGTGTGCCAGGCCTTTCTTGGTGGATTGGACTGGGTATACATGGTAACGGTGGCAGTTTAGGGTGCTACCCCGCTCCCAAAGTTCGAGCCCTTCGTCGGGCTCGGTGCTGACAGCTCAGAGCCTGGAGCCTGCTTTGGATTCTGTGTCTCCCTCTCTTTCTGCTCCTTCCCTGTTCATGCTCTGTCTCTCTGTCTCTCAAAAATAGAAAACATTAACATTTTTTTTAAATAATAAAAAGAATATTGTGGGATCTTAATGATGCTTTTTGAATCAGTGATACAGAGGAAAGGTTGCCAAAGTATTCCTAGAAACGTAAGTTTGGATCTAAAGTACTAACAAAACAAATACATTTCCATCTTTCTTCCACACCTCCCAAATGGAACTTTTGGAAACCATAAAATTTATTCTCAAGGAAGAGAGCCTAAAGCATAACACTTAAGGTAATTTTTTATTATTTTTTATCATTTTCTATGGTTCTTTCTATAAGAATTTTATATCTAAGAAGTTTACATTAATAAAAAGACTTCTCACAACATAGAACCATGTGAACGATGTCTATGTAAATGTCACCTTCAACTGACAGGTGCTTCAGAATCTTACAAAATTCTTTACCTGACATCTCCATCTTCATGTTTCCTAGAAAAGTGTCTAAGTTGCTGTCATCAACCTTACTTCCTAGGAGAAAAATAGAAGCGGTAAAAGCTACGAGAATGGGAAATGCTAATAATTTTCAATTTCAGAAAAATACTTCCTATTATCTTCACATCGCTATATTCCATTTCAGTGTGAAAAGAAGAGTCTTTTGACATGTATTCAGATGCACACTTTCAGTTCTTCTATCAGAAATAGAAACATGGGGGCGCCTGGGTGGTGCAGTCGGTTAAGCGTCCGACTTCAGCCAGGTCACGATCTCGCGGTCTGTGAGTTCGAGCCCCGCGTCAGGCTCTGGGCTGATGGCTCGGAGCCTGGAGCCTGTTTCCGATTCTGTGTCTCCCTCTCTCTCTGCCCCTCCCCCATTCATGCTCTGTCTCTCTCTGTCCCAAAAATAAAATAAAAAACGTTGAAAAAAAAAAATTAAAAAAAAAAAAAAAAAAAAAAGAAATAGAAACATGTTCTTTTGATCATTTTAAAGAGAATATGGCTATAAGCACAGGAACATTTAACCCAGTACAGCCCATATGATATTAGACAAGAAGTGTTACTGGCTGATGTTGAGGGAACAGTTAGGAGCCACTATGTAAACTGTGGTAGGGGCACCTGGGTGGCTCAGTCGGTTGAGGGTCCGACTTCGGCTCAGGCCATGATCTCACAGTCTGTAAGTTCGAGCCCTGTGTCGGGCTCTGTGCTGACAGCTCAGAGCCTGGAGCACGCTTCGGATTCTGTGTCTCCCTGTCTCTCTGACCCTCCCCCGTTCATGCTCTGTCTCTCTCTGTCTCAAAAAAATAAATAAACATTAAAAAAATGTGGTAAATAAGGAGTCATGTAGCCATAGAATGGGGAATCAATTTTCAGCTTGTACTCAGAGGAAAAAGTGATTTCTCTTCCAAAATGATACATTCGGTATTCTCTGCCAGCCAATTCATCAGGAAGATATAACAATCATAAATGCAGATGAGCAAAATTAGAGAGTCTAAAAAGTATATAACAGAACTGACAAAATTTCATGGAGAAATAGAAAATATAACAATCATAATTAGAAATGTGAGCATCAAAAACACATGAGAAAAAGGTAGTAAATAACAAACAAGGCCAACATGGTTAATAGTGCTTAAATATTAAGTTTAGATCTGAAACTTTTTGGAAGCTAAGGCATAAAGGGGAACTCGGGTTATTACCTACACAAAGAAGCACACTGGTCTTTGGAAGAGAGATTTTTTTTTTTTCTGATATTAAATTTCAAGGAGTGCCTGGGTGTCTCAGTCAGTTAAGCATCCAGCTCTTGATTTCAGCTCAGCTCAGGATCTCATGGTAAATTGTGGGATGGAGAGCCACATCAGGCTTCACGATGGAGCCTACTTAAGATTCTTTCTCCCTCTCCCTCAGCCCCTCCCCTGCTGGTGAGCACACCTGCCCTGTCTCTCTCTAAAAAATCAATCAATCATCTAAATTTCAAGACACTTTTCATCACTAAATAATCTAATGGGCAACATCTTCTGAAGATATAGTGACACTCTTGATATGGCCATTTTTTTTTTAATTTTTTTTTTTCAACGTTTTTTATTTATTTTTGGGACAGAGTGAGACAGAGCATGAACGGGGGAGGGGCAGAGAGAGAGGGAGACACAGAATCGGAAACAGGCTCCAGGCTCCGAGCCATCAGCCCAGAGCCTGACGTGGGGCTCGAACTCACGGACCGCGAGATCGTGACCTGGCTGAAGTCGGACGCTCAACCGACTGCGCCACCCAGGCGCCCCTTGATATGGCCATTTTTAACACCAGTTCCCAAAAGCAGTTGATATATACTATTAGGAAGTTGTCTCAAAAAAGGCATTTCTAGGGACGCCAGAGTGGCTCAATCAATTAAGCATCCGACTCTTGATCTCAGCTCAGGTCTGGATCCCAGGCATCTCTACAAAACATCTCTTCATAAATATTTTTTTGCTTATCAAAGCTACATATATGTGCTTATCCAAAAGTAGGTGGACATGGTCAAAGAAGTAAACCTTGAATTTCTGCAACCATAGAGGGCACTTAAAAATGGACGATATGAAGTGGTTTGAATGTGTGTATAATTTTGGCTTGGTGTCAGAGATATTCTTCTCACTTACACGTGCAAAATGTAAATCATTCCTTCCTTTTCAGCACCATCGTGGCAAGAAAGGGCAGCTTATCAGAGAATTCAGAGGCCTAAGGTTACAGAAATACTATGCAAACCCAAAGAAGAAAAGGGTCCTTAACATTATAATTGACAAACATTGTGCTAAAATTAAACTTTGAATTAGTGTATAAAGAGAAACTAGGGGCAAAAACATGGAGCCCATACAAAGAAATAACCAAAGAAAACAACGTTGAAATAACAAAAGATGGGGCGCCTGGGTGGCTCAGTGGGTTAAGCGGCTGACTTCAGCTCAGGTCATGATCTCGCGGTCTGTGAGCTCGAGCCCCGCATCGGGCTCTGTGCTGACCGCTCAGAGCCTGGAGCCTGTTTCAGATTCTGTGTCTCCCTCTCTCTCTGATCCTCCCCCGTTCATGCTCTGTCTCTCTCTGTCTCAAAAATAAATAAACGTTAAAAAAAAAAAAAAAAGAGAAAAAAAAGAAATAACAAAAGAAAAAAAACAAACCTGAAGAAAAATTTTCCTAACAGTAACAAAGATTTTCACTCATTTCTTAAAGAAGAATTATTGTAAATCAATATCAGGAACCCACTATTTATCATTTTAATATGTCTCACACAATTACACTTGAGTTAAAGTAGAGTAACTTGCAAACAGTGTAATTCTAAGTGCTGGTTTAGTCATTCTAATTAATGTGATTTTTTTCTTCACAAGGTCCTCAGTGGAAAGATAACTGCAGTTAAGACTCTGGTCTCAGACTAGGCAGAAGAGGTAACTAGAGCTCTCTAAAGGGCATGTTCTCATGTGCTACATACACATTTGACATGTGTGGAGTAAAGATACTACACAATTATGCCAGTGGTAAATCAGTTTAAGACCATCTCAAAATCTAGCTAGGGTTTTCCCAAGAGATCTATAACCTACATATCATTAGCTATCTCCATTCAACTGAAAATTCTTACTTTCAGGTAGAAATGAAAATCCTGAATTGACTAAATTGCCAATGAACCCTTCTAAATTCACTTTCCCATCTTCTGAAAGAAAAAATGCATGTCAGAGAACAAGGAATATGAACAGAGATTGGCAACTGTAATTGCTATACTGAAAAACGTTTGATATTTTGTAGATTCCATCAAAAAGACAGACTCATGCGTATCATTCAGACACATACCCTCCTACCGTATAGATCCTCCTCTGTATGATGCTACTTAAAATAAGTAGAACCCAAGTGGGTAGTTGGTAGAAAAGAGCTCGGATAATCCATGAAGTGGATAAACCCTTTAAGGATTCTTGAAAAGTTCAAACACATGCATGTCAGCTAAGATAAAGGATACCTAGAAATGTTAAATGCTCACCCGTGATAGCCACATTCTTCAGGGATCTTTGAATCGCATCTTGGGATAATGGAACTCCTATATTTTTCATCATGGAGTCTAGATCATCAGGAGTGACCTCATTTTTCCTAATGGCGGCCAAAGTTTTCAAGGGGCCTTCTTTTTCTATATTCAAAAAAATATGCAATATACGAAGTTAAAAAATATGTAATATTCAGTGGGTCCTGAGTGACAATAATTACTACTAGTAGTACTACTACTGCTACTTCTACCACTTATTAAGTATTCAGCTTAGTGCTTGCTAAGCACTATGCTAAAGTGCTTTATACACACCATCCCATTTTATCATTTAAAAAAAATTTTAGAATGTTTATTTACTTTTGAGAGAGACAGAGACAGAGTGAGAGTGGGGGAGGGGCTGAGAAAGAAGGAGACGCAGAATCTAAAGCAGGCCCCAGGCCCTGAGCTGTCAGCACAGAGCCCTAGGCGGGGCTTGAACCCACAGACCGCGAGATCATGACCTGAGCTGAAGTCGGATGCTTAACTGACTGAGCCACCCAGGCACCCCTCCACCATCCCATTTTAATACAAAGATTCTGTGAGGTTGTTACCAATATTTCCCTTATTTAACAGATAAGGAAACCTAGCCTTAGAGAGGCTAGTCTGTCTAAGCATACACAGTTATTAAATGTAAAGCCAAGTGTGAAGTGCAGGCTATCTGATTTCATAGAACGTTTAGGCGCTAGGCTAAACAGGGCATTGTAAATATTTAATTTGAGATTGAGGAATGATTACATATAAAGGAATCTCAGGACATCCGCTTATACTCATCTCTGGCATATCAGAGGCTGGGAATTCCATTAAAGCTAGGATAACTAAGCATAAAAGTAATTCTAGCAATTCTCTTGCCAAAAATTAGATAACCAGCCATAGTTTGATGTGACTATTCTTAATTTTTTTCATTCAATGGATACTTGGATATATCCAACACATACATACAAAAAGTCCCCCAAATAATGGAAGGATCAGCACTGCTATCAATACCAAAAAAAAGGTAACATTCATTTCTGAAAGTATCATGGTTCAATTGTTCAAGTAAGAAAACAAATTTTAAATGTATTATGATAAACACTATCATATCATAAACATTAATCCTGTAAGAGATTTGCTTATAAACAACATACCTAGGAGAGTTTTATAGATCCCATTCAGAAAACCAGAGATTAAGGACAAAATATTTTGTCAGTTGAAAAAACATACCATTTTGGTTACATCCTAAACACCTACAATCTAGGGAATAATTTCATTTTTGTAGCTACCTAAATTAGGCCTTCTGAATTTTGTTCAGTTTCAATCTCGGGAATTAAAATTTAGAGGAAATTAAGCCATTTCAATTAATCTCAAGAACAAAGGCTCCAAGGAGACCCAGAAGTTCCACAGATATCACAGATATCTCACAGTTGGAGATGTCAATTAAATGAACACATTAAAACCAGATTACATTCAATGCCTCATGGCTAAGGCAGTGGAATAATGAGAAGAATACCTCTTACAAAATATGGAGGAAGCTTGTATGTTTCAACATATTCCTACATGTTTCAATAGTTAATCTTCTCATGATAAAATCCCATTTTTATGAACATATAATAGGATAAAAAAAGAAAAGGTAACATTGATTTTTTTTTTTTTTTTTTTAGTATAGCTGACACACAATGTTACATTAGTTCCAGGTATACAACTTAGTAATTTGACAAGTTTATACGTTACGCTCTGTTCACCACAAGGGTAACCACCATCTGTCCCATTACATCACTATTACAATATCATTGACTGTATTCTTTATGCTGTGCCTTTTATTCCTGTGACTTATTCATTTCATAACTGGAGGCCTGTATCTCCCTCTCACCTTCACCCTTTTTGTCCAACCCTCAAGACCCTCCCTTCTGGCAACCACGAAGTTGTTTCTGTATTTATAGGTCTGATTCTGCTATTTGCTTATTTATTTATTTGTTGTTTGTTTGGCTTTATTTATTTATTTATTTATTTATTTATTTATAATTCTTCTTTGTATTTTTAAGTGAACTCTACACCCAATTTGGGTCTTTTTTTTTTTTTTTAACATTTATTTATTTTTGAGACAGAGAGAGAGCATGAACAGGGGAGGGTCAGAGAAAGAGGGAGACACAGAATCTGAAACAGGCTCCAGGCTCTGAGCTGTCAGCACAGAGCCCGACGCGGGGCTCGAACCCACGGACCGTGAGATCATGACCTGAGCCGAAGTCGGACGCTTAACCGACTGAGCCACCCAGGCGCCCCCCCAATTTGGGTCTTGAACTTAAAAGCTTGAGATCAAGAGTCACATGCTCCACCAACTAAGCCAGCTAGGTGCCCCTGTTTGGCTTTTTTTAGATTCCACTTATAATTTGAATCATATGGCATTCATCTTTCTCTGTCTGATTTATTCCACTTAGCATAATACCCTCTAGGTCCATCTATGTTGTCTCCAATGGCATGATCTCATCCTTTTTATGGTTTCCTTATTCATTCAGCTATTAACACTTAGTTAATCCCTTTTGAGTGATGGAAAAATACTATAAGTTCATAAAATTTAAGTCAAGAAAAGGTCAGGACTAGGATCCCTTACTGATTCATCATCCAGAGTACATTTGTTATATACATGATGTGCTTCAGCATTAGAAAACTGCACAAATGCATATAATCAAAACTAAAGGTTTCCACTCAAAATTTTTATTGTTAAAAAATTCTCACTTACTTTGAACTTTTGTAAAATATGGCATTTTCATTAACTGAGTCAGGAAATCTTTTAAGTTCACTTTCCCCTCATCTGAAAATGAAACATCAAGAAATGAATGGTCTTTAACCCAAAGATACAAAGGGATGAGCTCAAAAGATATGCATGCTTACCAAATCTTCAGAACCAAGTTAGTCCTGTTTTCTAACTCTGATTCTGCTAAACACACCTCAGACTATAAAAAGGAACATGATTATGATAACTCTTGCAGTCTTTTTTGTTGTAGAGCCAATGAGTGTTTTATGAATTTTACATATATTTTAACCACTTGGGACCAGTGTTTTTTGGTATGTGACATTCTCTGAATTTTTCAGCATTACAAGTCCTACTACCACTATCTATGTTACGAAGGAAGAAGATATTCCCTACAAGTACCATAAACCAAACCCCAACCGAAATACCTAATGGAGACTATATATATACTTATAAGCAAAGATATATTAGTAAAGGAAGTGTGCATCTTTTGTTTTTTATTGGCCATGTATTTGGAACTGAAGAAGAAGAAAAGTACCCCTTTGCTTTGCATGTAAGTTAAACCTCCCACTGGCAGGATTCCAAAAACACCACTGTAGCCCTTTGAGGACTGTGGGGAAACCAAACTGGTAAGTGTGTGTCACCACACTAAGGCTTGGCCCTGCATTTCAGGGGCTTGAGAGAGCTGCACAGCTCCTGTCCAATAAAAACGTATGATTCAAACCTCAGGAGGCAAAGCAATGGGATGAAGACAGGATCCCTAGGATAATTCAACATCCCTAGGATATCCAACATCCCTAGGATAATTCAATATGAGAATAATCCAAAGCAAATTCTCACCCAAGCCTAATAGGGAAAATCTAATGTTGTTGAACTCACTGCATTTGATTCCTAATCAATCAGCTCTGTGGGTTTATGAGTGAAAGTAAACACAAGTGTGATATGTAATAAATGACTCAGAAAAGAAATACTTACTATCAAGAGAAATGGATGTAAGCATCTCCTGCAATTCTTCCTCTGGCAAATAAATCCCCAAGCCTTTCAGTATAGGTTTTATATCATCAACAACAACTTTTTCATTGGTGACTTTGTTTAAGGCCTTTGCAAGTTCATTAACCTCTATCAAGAGAAAATACTTTCAGTTTAGATGCAAATTCTAAACAATTAGCTTAAACTATGATTCAAAAAACTAATATAGATACCTAGCATTTTTTTAAGCATTCACCTTAAATATTCTCTTGAGGTACATACACATCTAACTCTCATTTTATACCTACAAAATAGATCACTTATAGGGCAAACTCGTAGTAGAAATTAAGCCTTGCTATCTGTCTCCTTCTGTCCATCTATCTTTGCCTCTCAAGTTTCTTACATCCTTTCGGTATGTGTCCAGGGATCTCTCTGCTGCCCCTAGTCACTGCCACCTCAAATCTACCTCTTTCCCGTTCCTTTATTAAACTTAATTTGTCTTATACTGATTCTCTTGTACTTAGATCTGAGAACCTTGGTATACACAAGTAACAGCTAATTAATCTGCTGATAGAATTGTTATTGTTTTTAATATATGAAATTTATTGTCAAATTGGTTTCCATACAACACCCAGTGCTCATCCCAAAAGATGCCCTCTTCAATACCCATCACCCACCCTCCCCTCCCTCCCACCCCCCATCAACCTAGAATTGTTATTTTTTAAATAATTTTTTAAATAATTTATTTAAAAAATTTTAATATTTTTTAATAATTTTTTAATAATTTAACAATAATAATTGTTAACAGAAGAGAGAGCTTTGCTTCCCCCTCCATGTCAGTTTCCTTCTTATTTAATAACAATACTTTAATAGTGGCCTAAGATAGGTAATACAAGAGAATGTCTTAATGATAGTAATTTCTGATGCTGTGAAAGATCCTACAGAGCTTTTTTTTTAGAGGTTAACTATCCTTCCTATCACTTTAAGTAGTTATGTATTCTGTCTAGGAAAAACCCGTATTTATTCTCTAATAGTATATAATCAATCTGAATTTAGCACTTTGGAATATGGATTTATAACTTCTGACTGTGATGACTGTACTTCCTAGGTACAAAATTTGCTGACACTGCCTTTGTATTCAGGTAAAACTTTTCTGCCTAGAAATAGACACCTAAAAATATGATAGCTATAAGGTAGTTAGTAATTCCATTATGTATTTGGGGAAAGACAAACTCAGCCATATTATAATTTGCAATGTTATAAAGTAGGTATTTTATCATTCAGATTTTGTGCATTCCCAAATCTATCCCACATCTTTCTACTTTATTCCTCATAGACATCTAAGTCATTCTCACATGTTTTGTTTGGGCAGGCTAGTCTCCTCATCTAGAATATACATCTAAATTCTCTCCCCAGTCCAGCAACCAGTTCAAGCTCTATCTGCTCCTTTAGGCTTCCCCAGATTATCATAGTTCGTTCTGATATACCATTATATATAATAATGGCATAATATCAGTATATATAAGATGTATTCTTCTCATTATACTTAAATTCTTGTAGCTCTTATGGCTGGTGCCACATGATCTAGTATACAATCTTCTAAATGTCTTTTTTTCTCTAATCTCACCATAATCTCCCTTGTGAGCACAAGACCCTTGTGCTATAATACTTCTACGATCTCTACTATGCATACCAAATAGACTCACTAATTGTTACTTGATTATTGACTATTTAATGTATTTTCTCCTCTGCTCCCTTAATGTTTCCATTCCTCTATCCTATTGTCATGCCTACCTACTATTCTACTTCCCTCCATTCTGTATTACTGAGCTTCTCAAATGAGTAATTTAGTATTTCTTGCCCCTATTTCATCACCCAATCCCTATTTTAAGCTCCCATAGCTCTCTTGGAACAATACTACTTTACATTTGACACTTTTTATAACTTATGGGGTACTTCTATATTAGTTCTTTTGACAGCCACAAAAAAATCTTATGAAATATATAGGACATGTACTATTATCTATAGTTCAGCACATATACCTGTATTTTATATTTAGATGAAGTGATTTGTCCAAGATCATGAGGAAGAAAACATTAGACTACAGGTCAAACATTCTGATGCAGAGCACAATGCTTCTGCTATTACAAAGAACAGCAAATAACCTCTCAATCCCCTTCTTTGTCAGATCTAATAATCTTAGCCTTCACTGTCCTCTGTACAATTTGGGTAGCTGACTACCTGCTCTCACGTCTTAATTAGCTTCCTTCCTTCCAATTACAGAATTAGTACACGCCGTGCCACGTGCTTAATGATTTACATTTTAACGGTGTTTGGTCTTAATACTCTTTAATATCAAGTTTCGTTTCATTTAGCAATGTATTTTCAACATTTTCCCTTGTCAGCATATTATTCTAGGAGTATTATTTTTAAATGACCACATAGTATTCCACTGCATCCTATCTTCCTAAACCAAAATTCAGTGGAATCTTAATAATGAACCCTCTTAGAATTTTCTTTCAGAAGAATTGGCCCAATTTACACAAATACGTAGGTAGTGAAAAAAAAAAAAAAAAAGCCATTCATTTCACCACATCCTTTCCAACTCCTATTTCTCCTTATTCTCTTCTTATTCTTCTGGAAGAACTTTAAGATCATGCTGTCAATCATTTCCTCCAACACCTTCCCACAAAAACATCTCTTCAGGAATTATATTACATTTATCAATTAAAGAGAAGTGACTTATGTATGATATGCGACATCTATCCATAAAATGGTAAAATCTTTCACATTTTACCTACCACAATCTTTCTCATTTTACCTTAAGGGGATTAGCATTAACTCAAAGATTGATAAAACAATCAAAGTAATGAAATTGACTAAACAGATTAAGAATCTAGGCTAGAAGGTCTTGGTCATTGCTTTTTCTTCTCTATATCATCTCTGAGATTTATTTCTCCTGATTGTTATCCAGCTGTTACCTCCATGAGGCAATTACATGGCCAAATTGCATCTCCAGCTTTTCTCATGTGCCTATTTCTCTGGATAGTCTCTGAGGTACCATCATTGCTACTAACTTGAAATAAATATACTTTCAACTAGATTCATTCCTTCATTAACCTAAGTTGGAACCCATGGTTCTGTTTTCATTTGTTTCTCTCTAAACCCAGACACCACAGTTTTTTCCCCTTTTAGCATATCTCTTTCATTCATTTTTCCTTACTAGTCCATACTGAGGACCCTATTCAGGTCCTCACCTCCCCAGGCCTGTATTATTTCCAAATTTTTCTAAATACCATTAAATACTTTCCCTCTCTCAATCCAATCTCCACACTGCAATGGGAGTGACTAAATTGATCATATCACTCTGTTGTTTAAAATCATTTCATTGGGGGCATCTGGGTGGCTCAGTCAGTTAAGCCTCTGACTTCGGTTCAGGTTATAATCTCGTGGTCCGCGAGTTCGAGCCCCACATTGGCCTCTGTACTGACAGCTCAGAGCCTGGAGCCTGTTCAGATTGTGCCTTCCTCTCTCTCTGCCCCTCCCCTTCTCACTCTCTCTCTCTCAAAAATAAACATTAAAAAAAAATAAAATAAAAACACTTCATTGGTTTCCATTATATTTTGAATTTGATTCAAATTCCTTACATTTTTTTTTTCAATATATGAAATTTATTGTCAAATTGGTTTGCATACAACACCCAGTGCTCATCCCAAAAGGTGCCCTCCTCAATACCCATCACCCACCCTCCCCTCCCTCCCACCCCCCATCAACCCTCAGTTTGTTCTCAGTTTTTAACAGTCTCTTATGCTTTCACTAGACTTCAGCCAGAAAGGCCTTTCAGTTTCTTAAACATATGTGTTATTTCCTACCCTAGAACCATTCACAGCTTCTTCCTCTTGTCTGAAAGACGCTTCTGCCAACTCTTCCAGCAGCTGATTCCTTCTAATCCTGTAGGTTTCAGCCTAAATGTCACATGTCAGAACATGCTTCCCTGGCCATCCTATTTAAATTAAGTCCCTGCACCTTAACGCTCTACCTCCTCCTTGTACATTTTCTCCTTAACATTTAGCACAATTTGTAGTTATTTATTTGCTCATCTGTCTTTCTTCAGTGAATTCTCTGGGGTCAGAGACCAGTATTTACCTATCTTGGTTACCGGCATAGTGTCACTCATTTGCTGACTGAATGGATTAAATAAACGATCTTCCTGCTTCTAGTGGCTCCTTAGTCCAATCCACTGTTAAATCAATTTTTAGAGACAGCTTAGTACCTGACACTCTCTTGCCCAAAGACTATAGTGAGACCTGTTTTGAGCAAAACATTTAATATCTCCTCCAATGTAGACCTACCAACTATCTCTCATTCCTTATCTTTCAAATCCTACTTACGCCTCTGATCTTTTCTTCCCTTTTAAATCTCTAGGTGTCAATGTTTTCTGGTTTTCCCTCTACCTATCAAGCAAGATGCTACCCTTCCTTCACAGTTCCTCCATTTTTTTCATAGGAATCTAATCTTCACCTAAACTCTTAAAATAATATGCATCACTAATTTGCCCTTACAGAATACTAGTTATATTTTTATGTAAATGACCTATCTTTTCATCTAGATTTTAAGATTTCTCACGGCCTACTTTATGCATATTTTTGTGTTCAATATATGTGTGCTGATCATGATAATACTAATCTGTAAGTTATAGCATTAAATGAATTTTGAAACCGAACCATTAACCTATAATACAGTAAAAAAAATAGCTGCACATGGAGTCCAACACTTGCTGTGGGGTCTTAGGTAAGGTACAATTTCCTCGAACTTTACTTTTCTCTTTCTTTATTGTAAGATTTCTACTTAACAGGATAGTCATAAAGAATAGTTAAAAAATAAATTATGTGAGGGGCGTCTGGGTGGCTCAGTCGGTTAAGCGTCCAACCTCGGCTGAGGTTATGATCTCACGACGATTTGTGAATTTGTGATTTCAAGCTCTGCATCAGGCTCTGTGCTGATAGCTCAGAGCCTGGAGACTGCTTCGGATTCTGTGTCCCTCTCTCTGTCCCTCCTCTGCTCATAGTCTCTGTCCCTCTCAATATAAATATATATTTTTAAAAAAAGAATAATTATTAAAAAATAAATTATGTGAAAGTGCTTGGTAAAACATCAAACACTATGCAAAAATATTATTTGCCAACCATTAATGATATTATTTGAAACCAAAGAAAATAAAGTATACCTTTAGAGACTATGAAATAAAACTATGTACTTTTGACCCTAAGATACTTTTAATACTGAAAATAAGAGTTAAAGAAGAGTTTTGGTAAGTTCATAAAACATTAGGCAATTAACTCTTTTTTTTTTCAATATATGATTTTTTGTCAAATTGGTTTCCATACAACACCCAGTGCTCATCCCAAAAGGTGCCCTCCTCAATACCCATCACCCACCCTCCTCTCCCTCCCACCCCGCATCAACCCTCAGTTTGTTCTCAGTTTTTAACAGTCTCTTATGCTTTGGCTCTCTCCCACTCTAACCTCTTTTTTTTTTTTTTTTTCCTTCCCCTCCCCCATGGGTTTCTGTTACGTTTCTCAGGATCCACGTAAGAATGAAAACATATGGTATCTGTCTTTCTCTGTATGGCTTATTTCACTTAGCATCACACTCTCCAGTTCCATCCACGTTGCTACAAAGGGCCATATTTCGTTCTTTCTCATTGTCACGTAGTATTCCATTGTGTATATAAACCACAATTTCTTTCTCCATTCATCAGTTGATGGACATTTAGGCTCTTTCCATAATTTGGCTATTGTTGAGAGTGCTGCTACAAACATTGGGGTACAAGTGCCCCTATGCATCAGTACTCCCGTATCCCTTGGGTAAATTCCTAGCAGTGCTAATGCTGGGTCATAGGGTAGGTCTATTTTTAATTTTCTGAGGAACCTCCACACTGCTTTCCAGAGTGGCTGCACCAATTTGCATTCCCACCAACAGTGCAAGAGGGTTCCCGTTTCTCCACATCCTCTCCAGCATCTATAGTCTCCTGATTTGTTCATTTTGGCCACTCTGACTGGCATGAAGTTATATCTGAGTGTGGTTTTGATTTGTATTCCCTGATAAGGAGCGACGTTGAGCATCTTTTCATGTGCTTGTTGGCCATCTGGATGTCTTCTTTAGAGAAGTGTCTATTCATGTTTTCTGCCCATTTCTTCACTGGGTTACTTGTTTTTCGGATGTGGAGTTTGGTGAGCTCTTTATAGATTTTGGATACTAGCCCTTTGTCCAATATGTCATTTGCAAATATCTTTTCCCATTCCGTTGGTTGCCTTTTAGTTTTGTTGGTTGTTTCCTGTGCTGTGCAGAAGCTTTTTATCTTCATAAGGTCCCAGTAGTTCATTTTTGCTTTTAATTCCCTTGCCGTTGGGGATGTGTCGAGTAAGAGATTGCTACGGCTGAGGTCAGAGAGGTCTTTTTCTGCTTTCTCCTCTAGGGTTTTGATGGTTTCCTGTCTCACATTCAGGTCCTTTATCCATTTTGAGTTTATTTTTGTGAATGGTGTGAGAAAGTGGTCTTGTTTCATTCTTCTACATGTTTCCGTCCAGTTCTCCCAGCACCATTTGTTAAAGAGACTGTCTTTTTTCCATTGGATGTTCTTTCCTGCTTTGTCAAAGATCAGTTGGCCATACGTTTGTGGGTCTAGCTTCTGGGGTTTCTATTCTATTCCATTGGTCTATGTGTCTGTCTTTGCGCCAATACCATGCTGTCTTGATGATTACAGCTTTGTAGTAGAGGTTAAAGTCTGGGATTGTGATGCCTCCTGCTTTGGTCTTCTTCAAAATTACTTTGGCTATTCAGGGCCTTTTGTGGTTCCATATGAATGTTAGAACTGCTTGTTCTAGTTTCGAGAAGAATGCTGGTGCAATTTTGATTGGGATTGCATTGGATGTGTAGATAGCTTTGGGTAGTATTGACATTTTGACAATATTTATTCTTCCAATCCATGAGCAGGGAATGTCTTTCCATTTCTTTATATCTTCTTCAATTACCTTCATAAGCTTTCTATAGTTTTCAGCATACAGATCTTTTACATCTTTGGTTAGATTTATTCCTAGGTATGATGCATAGGGGCACTTGTACCCCAATGTTGATAGCAGCACTCTCAACAATAGCCAAATTATGGAAAGAGCCTAAATGTCCATCAACTGATGAATGGAGAAAGAAATTGTGGTTTATATACACAATGGAATACTACGTGACAATGAGGAAAAATGAAATATGGCCTTTTGTAGCAACGTGGATGGAACTGGAGAGTGTGATGCTAAGTGAAATAAGCCATACAGAGAAAGACAGATACCATATGGTTTCACTCTTATGTGGATCCTGAGAAACGTAACAGAAACCCATGGGGGAGGGGAAGGAAAAAAAAAAGAGTGGGAGAGAGCCAAAGCATAAGAGACTGTTAAAAACTGAGAACAAACTGAGGGTTGATGGGGGGTGGGAGGGAGGGCAGGGTGGGTGATGGGTATTGAGGAGGGCACCTTTTGGGATGAGCACTGGGTGTTGTATGGAAACCAATTTGACAGTAAATTTCATATATTAAAAAAATAAATTAAAAAAAAAAAAAAGATTTATTCCTAGGTATTTTATGCTTCTTGGTGCAATTCAATTAACTCATTTTTAAAGTGAGTTAGATATTTTCAAAATTATACTCAAAAGTTAGATAATTCACACAGGGCATCCATCATGTGACGCTGCAAAATGTTTCTTGGTACCACAATCGAAAAGACAAAGATTCAAGTTGGAAGGATCACTGATCCCAATAAGTTAAATATATGAAGTTCCAAAGGGTGTCTGGGTGGCACAGTCAGTTGAGCGTCTGACTTTGGTTCAGGTCATGATCTCACGGTTCGTGAGTTCAAGCCCCATGTCGGGCTCTGTGCTGCCAGCTCAGAGCCTGGAGCCTGCTTCGGATTCTGGGTCTCCCTCTCTCTCTCTGCCCCTCCCCTGCTCACACTCTGCCTCTCTCTCTTTCCAAAATAAATAAACAAAAAAATTTTTTAAAAATAAATTAAAAGAATAAATTTCCATCAGAATGAGAATTCACATGTTCTCTATGCAACTATAAAAGGGAATGAGAAAGGCCTTTATATTCTGATAGGAACAAATATCCAAAATATATTACTGTATTAAAAAATCAAGGATACAGAACAATGTACATATCATGCTCTCACGTAAAAAGTGAGGGAGGGATATATATATATCATATATATATATATTCATACATATATATACATACATATATTCATATTTTCTTGAATGATCTAAGTACTTCCTGCCTCAAAAATAAATAAAACATTAACAAAAAATTAAAAAAAAAAAAGAAACTAGTTACTTATTAGTTAGTTACTGGGGAAAAGGAATAGGAACTGAATAGACCAGGCAAGAAGGTTTTCATTGTGTATCTTTTTTTTTTTTTTTTTTAACGTTTATTTATTTTTGAGACAGAGAGAGACAGAGCATGAACGGGGGAGGGTCACAGAGAGAGGGAGACACAGAATCTGAAACAGGCTCCAGGCTCTGAGCTGTCAGCACAGAGCCCAACGCGGGGCTCGAACTCACGGACCGCGAGATCGTGACCTGAGCCAAAGTCGGACGCTTAACCGACCGGGCCACCCAGGCGCCCCGCATTGTGTATCTTTAAATACTTTTTTACTTATTTTTACTTAAAAAAATTTTTTTAATGTTTTATTTTTATTTTTGAGACGGAGAGAGACAGAGCATGAGCAGGGGAGGGGCAGAGAGAGAGGGAGACACAGAATCCAAAGCAGGCTCCAGGCTCTGAGCTGTCAGCACAGAGCCTGATGCTGGGCTTGAACCCATGAATTGTGAGATCATGACCTGAGCCAAAGTCGGACGCTTAACCGACTGAGCCACCCAGGCACCCCAATACTTTTTTATTTATGATCTGTGTGAATGTATTACCTAATCAAAACCCTTAAATTTATTAAAATATTTTTAGGGTCATGTATTTTTGGCAACCTTGTTAGAAGATATATTATTTGCTTCAATTACAAACTTGCAATGTTTCAAACTAGACTTACATGAACACAGGAAGCTCACCTTCATCTGAATACCCAAAATACTGAGCGTATACCATTCATTTAATCTTGTAGCATATTAGTTATATGTTGATGTAAGTAGTCCATCACTTTTCAACAACTAGCTAAAAGTTTCCTATATTCTAACTGTGTTCAAAACTTCCTAATTATTCTCACCTCTAAAATCTCGAAAACGCTTAATGCTCTTCAGTGCTAAAAGGGCAGTCTTTAGAGAAGTATCTCCCTTTTCTGTGAAGACAAAAACAGAAGAAAAATTAGTAGATTCAAGAAACATAAAGTACTTCCACAGTGAGCTAAATCGGTTCTCTTGCTGCCCCTTAAAGCATCTTATGGTTTTCTAGCTACGTAAACTTTTGTCCTGAATGCAATCTACAGTCTGCCTATTTAAATCCTATTCATATGTCAAAACCAGCTCCTAAGTCTAGATTTCTAAAAAGCCTTCTGTTGAACCTAGATGATACCCTCTAACCACTACTCTTTCCTTTTTCTTTCCTTCCCAAACTATTTTCTGGAAAGAAATGTTCTTATTCATCATAATCATATTGTCATTCACACATCAAACTGGTCTTATCTAGCTTCCACCCTCTCAAAACTGCTTTTACCAAGTTCACCCATTAACTATTTACTGCCAAATCAATGAATACTTTTTTTTTGGTCTTATTTAATACTTTCCTCTTTCATTCCCAAATTAATGAATGCTTCTTAATTTGTTGGTCTTATCTAATACTTTCCTCCTTCAAACTCTTTTTTCTCTTTGTTTTGTTGCTATAGCTTTCTTTTGGTTTCTCTCCTACCGTTCGTTCTAGTTACTTCCTGTTACGTCCTTTATAAACTATTCTTTCTCCACCGTTACTTAAATGTTAGCATTTCAATGTCCTTGGCCCTCTTCTTGTTGCACTCTATAAACCATTCCTGAATTCTCTTGTAACTACAAACTGTATGTTGCTGACTCTCAAGTTTCTATTTCTAGGCTAGACCATTGTCTACTGCACATCTTCAACTCCGTGTCCACTCCATGCCCTCAAACACAATATTTCCTTTTTGTGTGATATATTGAATGTGGTTCAATGAATCCAATGTGCGATATATTGAATGTGATTCAATGAATTCAGTGAATTCAAATGAACTGATGATTTTATTTCCATGCAAATAACAACTCTTTGGGACAGATCAGATACATTTTTTTACTTCCATATTGCCAAATTTTAATTTGATCAGTTCTATATTTATCCCCCTGTGGCAGCTGGAGCACTGACAGTAGACGGAAACTTTCCTCATTCCAGTCTATCAAGGAAAATCTGCAGTTAAAAACTTTGATCAGCAGGCATTCAGAGAATGGTAGGTGGCAAATAAAGATCCTAGTGGATTATTCTAATTACATTTTGTTTTACCTTCATAACTTAAGAAGCTGTAAGAAAAGAGAGAGGACAACTTTCTGTGTGTGTGTGTTTTTAATATAATTTATTGTCAAGTTAGCTAACATTCAATGTATACAGTGTACTCTTGGCTTCAGGAGTAGAATCCATGATTCATTGCTTACATACAACAATATACAGTGCTCATCCCAATAAGTGCCCTCCTCAATGCCCATCACCCACTTTCCCCTGATCCCCACCCCCCCATAAATCCTTAGTTTGTTCTGTGTATTTAAGAGTCTCTTATGGTTTGCCTCCCTCTCTGTTTGAAACTATTTTTTCCCTTTCCCTTCCCCTATGATCTCTTGTTAAGTTTCTCAAATTCCACATGAGTGTACACATAGATCTCTCTTTCCTTGACTGACTTATTTCACTTAGCATAATACCCTCCAGTTCCATCCATGTTGTTGCAAATGGCCAGATTTCATTCGTTTTCATTGCCGAGTAGTATTCCACTGTATATATAAACTACATCTTCTTTATCCATTCATCAGTTGATGGACATTTGGGCTATTTCCATAATTTGGTTATTGTTGATAGTGCTGCTATAAACATTGTGGTACATTTGCCCCTATGAATCAGCACTCCTGTATCCTTTGGATAAATTCCTAGTAGTGCTATTGCTGGGTCGTAGGGTATTCTGCTTTTAATTTTTTGAGGAACCTCCACACTGTTTTCCAGAGAGGCTGCACCAGTTTTCATTCCCACCAACAAGTGCAAGAGAGTTCCCATTTCTCCACATCCTCACCCACATCTGTTGTTTCCTGAGTTGTTAATTTTAGCCACTCTGACCTGTGTGAGGTGGTATCTCAGTGTGGTTTTGATTTATATTTCCCTGATAATGAGTGATGTTGAGCATCTTTTCATGTGTCTGTTGGCCATCTGGATGTCTTCCTTGGAAAAGTGTCTGTTTGTGTCTTCTGCCTGTTTCTTCACAGGATTATTTGTTTTTCATGTGTTGAGTTTGGTAACATCTTTATAGATTTTGGATACTAGCCCTTTATCCAGTATGTCATTTGCAAATATCTTCTCCCATTCCATCAGTTGCCTTTCAGTTTTGTTGGTTGTTTCCTTTGCTGTACAGAAGCTTTTTATTTTGATGAGGTCCCAATAGTTCATTTTTGCTTTTATTTCCCTCGCTTTTGGAACTCTCATCACTGTTATTTAACAGAGTGTTGGAAGTCCTAGCTTAAGCAATCAGACAACAAAATGAAATAAAAGGCACCCACATTGGCTAAGAAGAAGTCAAACTTTCACTTTTTGCAGATGACATGATACTCTACGTGGAAAACCCGAAAAACTCCACCAAAAAGCTGCTAGAACTGATACATGAATTCAGTAAAGTCACAGGATATAAAATCAATGTACAGAAATTGGTTGCATTTCTATACACCAATAATGAAACAATAGAAAGAGAAAACAAGAAATCAACCCCATTTACAATTGCACCAAGAACCATAAAATACCTAGTAATAAACCTAACCAAAGATGTAAAAGATCTATATGCTGAAAACTATAGAAAACTTGCGAAAGAACTTGAAGAAGACACAAAGAAGCGGAAAAACATTCCACGCTCATGGATTGGAAAAACAAATATTGTTAAAATGTCGATACTACCCAAAGCAATCTACACATTCAAGGCAATCCCAATCAAAATTGCACCAGCATTCTTCTCAGCGCTAGAGCAAACAATGTTTTAATTTGTAGGGAACCACACAAGACCCTGAATAGCCAAAGTAATGTTGAACAGGAAAACCAAAGCAGGAGGCATCACAATCCCAGACTTCAGGCTCTACTACAAAGCTGTAAACATCAAGACAGTATGGTACTGGCACAAAAACAGACACATAGACCAATGGAATAGAATACAGAACCTAGAATTCGGCCCCCAAGTGTATGGCCAACGAATCTTTGACGAAGCAGGAAAGAGTATCCAATGGAAAAAAGACAGTCTCTTTAGCAAATGGTGCTGGGAGAACTGGACAGTAACATGCGGAAGAATGAAACTGGACCACTCTCTCACACCATACACGAAAATAAACCCAAAGCGGGTGAAAGACCTAAATGTGAGCCAGGAAACCATCAAAACCATAGAGGAGAAAACAGGCAACAACCTGTTTAACCTCAGCCGCAGCAACTTCTTACTCGACATGGCTCTGAACTTTCTGTGGTTTTGACAGTTGTATTAACATCCTTCTTTAATGAACGCTGTACGAAGTTTTCACAGACTCTAAGTATGAGTCTAGTTTGAAGTGTCTAGTGTCAATTGGCACAATGGATGCAGAGAAAAAAGAACTAGGATAATTGGATGCGCTAGATATATAAAAGTATTGACTAATGTTATTACAAATTATTTTTATGATATTCTCTTACTTATTTTCACCACTTTCTTTCCTGGTGTATTACTTTATATTGAAGACAGAAGAGGTAAACACAAAATTTAAATAAAAGAATGAAAAATTAAGATGAGGCAAAATTAGGTCTAAAGCAAGCAATAACTGGATTAATTTGCATCTTCTTTTTAAAACAAAATCATTTTATTATAAATCAACCCTCCCATCTCAGTTTAAACTGTTATTTTGGGTTTTATAACATATATCTGAAAGGAATTAGTTTTCACATATTAATTGGTTAAAAGAATGAGCATTTCTGAGAAGTCAGTTTTAATGTAAACCAATGACTATTTGTCTAACAATTTCTTACTTTTTAAACAATTGAAAACAAGAAACTTGAAGATTCATCTAGGGGGCAAACTTTAAAAATGACCACCTACCCAGTGGTAGTGTAGTTCCTATTAATTTTTTTATGTTTTTATTTTATTTCTGAGAGAGAGAGAGAGAGAGAGAGAGAGAGGGAGGAAGGGGCAGAGAGATAGGGAGACACAGAATTCAAAGCAGGCTCCAGGCTCTGAGCTGTCAGCACAGAGCCCGACACGGGGCTCGAACTCACAAATGGTGAGATCATGGTCTGAGCTGAAGTCTGATGCTGAGCCTCCCAGGCACCCCTCCTGTTAAATTTTTTTTTTTTTTTCAACGTTTATTTATTTTTGGGACAGAGAGAGACAAAGCATGAACGGGGGAAGGGGCAGAGAGAGAGGGAGACACAGAATCGGAAACAGGCTCCAGGCTCCGAGCCATCAGCCCAGAGCCCAACGCGGGGCTCGAACTCACGGACCGCGAGATCGTGACCTGGCTGAAGTCGGACGCTTAACCAACTGCGCCACCCAGGCGCCCCCCTCCTGTTAAATTTTTTAAAGCAATATGTACATATTGTATATTCAGAAATATGCAAGTACTTATATTTTTCCCGTTAGCTGGAAGAACCTGCAAAATAAATGAGATACTGTGATGTAGGTCAAAGTAAGAAGTGGAAACCCAAACAAAAACATATGTTTCTCATTTGATCTTTCTACCTACCTCACATTGTATTATGGCTGTAAATATTTAACCTGTTCTCCCCACAGAATACTTTTAATTTGCTTACAGTTTAAGTATTCATTTTTCATCAGTAACCAAATGCTCAAAATGTATCCTCTCCTCATAATTCTCATGGAAATTTCTCCAAAATAATATCACTTTTCTCAAACAGTTATAAAGCAAAATTGTCTCAATGATGCTAAACATGGCATGTTATTGAAATGTAAAAGGCTTCCACATCTAACTGAATGAATTAAGAAAAGCTTCAAGGAGGTTACATTTTTACTGACTTGGCGGCATATTTGAAGGTTGACAGAAAGACTCATACGGAAAATGTATATAAGTGAGTATGATGCGTTCTGGAAACTATAAGTAGTTTTTTAATTTTGGATTTAGTTTAAATTATTCTATTTGTGTCTAGTAAGTGTCTTGAAACCTTACAAAAATGTGTCAGAAAGTTTGTGGGCAAAGGTTAATCTTAACAGGTCCAGTAACGGGAACTAGATTTAAAAAGGCCTTGTGCATTTTGTGAAGGAATTTAGATTTATCTATTCTCATTTCAATCTCTTCCCTCCATCATGCCCTTCATCAAACACAATATATCCTAAGCTGAATTCATCTTTGCACTAAAGCCTCCTCCTATATTCCCCAGCTTATTAAAATGCATCACTTGGGTGCCTGGATGACTCGGTTAAGTGACCGACTCTTGATCTTGGCTCAGGTCATGATCTAGTGGTTCGTAAGTTTGAGCCCCACATCAGCTCTGCGCTGAGAGGATGGAGCCTGCTTGGGATTCTCTCTTTCCTTCTCTTTCTGCCCCTAGCCAGCTCACACTCTTTCTCTCAAAAATAAATCAATACACTTAAAAAAAAAAAAAAAAAAAAGACATCACCATGAAATGTCTCCCAAACCAGAAGTCTGTTAATCATTCTCAATTCCTCTCTCTTTTCCTTCCCTAACTTAACCAAACAATGAAGAATTTCTGCCTCCTAGAACTCATATCTGTTCACTTCTTCCCATCCCTGGAGCCAATGCCTTACATCAACACTCATTACTTTTAACCCGAATTCTTGCATGCCTTCTAAAATGTGTCCTTGCTTCCAATCTTGCCCCCCTCTGCTCTTTCTTAACACTGCTATCATAATGCCCATTACAAAGTGCAAAATTAGTCATGTCACTTTTCAAATTTGACTTCTTCAATGACTCCCTAGAGTCTTCAAGATAAAATTCAAACTCTGTTGCTCAGAGAACAACAAAGATAAAAACAAAGCCCTTCTGGATCTGCTCTTGACTATATGGCCACTTCATTTCTTTCTTTTCCCACTCCTTCCACCACTATGCACCATCAAGTTGATAGTCAAACATCAACCTGAACTGTAAAGCTTGTTAAACACACACACACACACACACGCACGCACGCACGCACGCACGCACACATACACCTTGGCCATGATTCAGATATTCTGGGTTTTTAACAAATTCCTAGGTAGTTCTGATGTAAATCAGTCTGAGATCCAATGCTGTAAGTCCTACTGGACTACTTAGAGTTCCTTGGCTTCTCCATGAGCTTTGTTCTTCTGTACTTTGTACATACTGAACATTCCTTCCTAACTCCTTTCAGCCCCTTTCCCTGCACCTGCAATTCTTGGCTAGTTCCTACTCATATTTCAAAACTCAACTCCAACAGCATCTCCTCCAAACAGCCTCTCTGACTACCTTATCCAACCCTGTGTGGGTTAGGTACCTATTGTATACGTTCCCATAACACTCTGTTTACCTCTGTCGTGGTATTTAACAATTGGAATTCGCGTTGTTTGTCATCTTGACAGACTGTAAGCTCTTTTATCTTTATATACTTAGTGTCTAGCAAGCAACAGTGCTTAATAAACTTTCATTGAATGAATGAAATAGCTCACCTCTGAACTCTCATACAACTCACTATCATCACTTGTGGAGGAAAAAACTCAGTCCTCCTCCTGTGTTTCTTCTTTACTCTCACTCTACGGCCACGCTTACAGCACTCTGACACTAGATATGTGGGGGGTTTTCTCCCACCAAGCAATTCTCTGCAACACCAACTGAGTGTCATACAATTTAACGCAATTCTGACACTATCTACCTGGAGATGGCATCAGGTCTCACAGGTTAAGGGTTCAGTCCCATGAGACTGCTCCCCCTCCACTGCAGATGCCAATCACAAGTAGTAGGTCCCCAGGTTACCTACAACTTCTGTCCAACTTGGCTACAAATTGGAGGTTCCCATGACTTTCTCTCCCTTGGACTCAATTATTTCCTAAAATAGTTCACAGAACTCAGGGAAATACTTAACATTCATCAGTTTATTAAAGGATATGATAAAATATACAAATGAACAGCCAGATGAAGAGATACATAGGGTCTGGGAGGTCTGGGAGCATCCCAAGCACGGCAGCTCTGTCCCTGTGGAGTTGGGTCAGTTATCTTTCTGGTATGTAGATGTGTTCACCAACGTGGAAACTCCCCAAACCCCATACTATTAGGATTTTATGGAGACCTCCTCACATAGGCATAATCAATGATTCACTCCATTTCCAGACCCTCTCCGTTTTCTGAAGAATGCGGGTGGGGGATAGAGCTGAAAATTCCAAAGTTCCAATCATGGCTTATCCTTATGGTGACAAGTCCCCACCTAGAAACCAGAAGCCTTCCCAGAATCACCTATTAGAACAACAGATGCCCCTAGAGTTCTCATCACTTAGGGATTTGCCAGTGTTTTAGGAGCTCCGTGCCAGGAATGGGGTTGAAGGGCAAATATATATTTCTTATTATAAATCACAACACATCACATCACTATGTCCCTGGCTATTACTCAAGTACTGCCATATACCATTGTAAATTCACTAAACCTTTATCTCTTATATTGTTATATACCCTTTTGTTGTTTACAGCTTGCCTCACCAACTAGACTGAAAGCTTCCTATGAATATTTTATATTTACTCGATTATCTGACACATTACATGACCCCTTACATATCAAAGACACTCAGGATCAGGTCTGTCCCATAGTCATACAGGCCAGGCACTGCCTAACGCTGAAGGGTGCTGTTTACAAGCACCCATAAGTTGTGCTGTACAGCGGCTCCAGTCAATATGATTAATGAAACAATGCTTAAACCCATTTAATAATGGGATAAAGAAAATACTTTTAGGAACTGAATTTAAATGAATAAAAGAACCACATAATAATTGGCAAAATTTGAAAATTATACATTGTTTTCTCTGAAACCTCTTAGGATTCAATCAGTCTCCTCCCACAAATGTCTCCTGCAGAGGGGAGAAAGTCCTCCCTCAGTCTCTTCCTGGCTCAGAGCAGTTTCCCTTCAGCACAGCTTTCACAGAGAATGACCTTGCCTTCCCTGAAGATGCTAAAAACATACACACAGATACACTCTGATGGAATCAACACAGGATACTTCATGGGTCATAAAAAATCTTATTAATCTTATTCAAAGATTTTTCTGTCAAGATAAATCTATGATCTCAGTAGACACGCTCTCTTAGAGTACTTTTTCCATTAGGATAATAAAGAAAAAAATTATTGGGGAGTGATGAATGGAGGATAGGGAAGGGGAATGGAAAATTTGCTATCACTTTATTTGGAAAGTCAACGTAGTTATATATACCATCAACATCAAGCGTTTTCACTAACATCTGGTGTTCTTCAGGCTTTACAGAAACACTGAGGTCATCAAAAGCATCTTTCAAGTCACCAATCTGAATTCTGTTGCAGTTCATCAAGTTGACAGTTTGGAGGGCAGTACATAAACCTGAAAACACAGGGGGATTCTATAGGTCATATATTTCAATTAATATTATCATTATGATTCCAAAATTAATAAGCCAAACATCCCTTTATTCCAAGCATATTTCCCTGAGATGTTCAGTTATTTTTGTCTCAAACTAAAAAAACTAAGATGACTCAGTTTTGTTTTTGTTTTTTAACTTAACTGCCTTACCAATGAGTTACACAAATCATCATACACTCAAGGTATCAGCTTCTCAAAAGTTAAAATAGGCCATTGCATCTTTTAGGGAAATGTTTCATTGTATATGCATGAGACAGAATTTGGGGCTTACTTCTGTCTATATGAAATAGCCCAAATTTCAGAGTATAAAAATATTAGTCCTGAATTTTCTTCTGCTTATTTTGCTACTGCTTTCAGTTTTTGCATATTCTTCATAACTTTCACTCTATTATTAGAAGTCCGCCAAGGAGTGTGGGAGTATTAAGGTGCCCCATTCCCAGCTCTTATCTAAAACCTCTAGGGATTTTCCCTTCTAAATGGGGTCCTTAGGATTAGAGCCAAGCCTCTGTCTGCCTTTTCAATGACTCCCACAAATCATGGTACACTCAAGGTCACTGTTTGGATTATAATCTCTAGTTTATCTAAGAGAATATTTAAAAGGAGGCAAAGTACTGGTACTCAAAAGAATTGCAGGAAAGAGTTGTACTATTTAGTAAGACATTATTAGATAAGACATTTTCCAACAAATCCTAATTCATGAGTGCCTTATTTCTCCAATAAATCCCAGCAGGTTTTTTTTGTAGACATTACAAACTGATTCTAAAATCCACATGGCAGTGTAAAAGTCCTAGAATAGTCAAAACAACTTTTTTTTTTACATTTTTTTAATGTTTATTTTTGAGAGAGAGAGAGCGCGAGAGAGCGAGCGAGCAAGCAGGGGAGGGGCAGGGAGAGAGGGAGACACAGAATCCGAAGCAGGCTCCAGGCTCTGAGCTGTCAGCACAGAGCCTGACATGGGGCTCAAACCCACGAACCATGAGATCATGACCTGAGCTGAAGTCGGACGTTCAACTGACTGAACCACCCAGGTGCCCCAGTCAAAACAACTTTTTAAAAGTAGAACAAAGTTAGAGGGCCAATACTACCTGAATGGTTTCAATGTTTATTGCAAAGCAACAGCAGTCAGACAATGTGGTTTGTGTAAAAACTGACAAAGAGGGGCGCCTGGGTGGCGCAGTCGGTTAAGCGTCCGACTTCAGCCAGGTCACGATCTCACGGTCCGTGAGTTCCAGCCCCGCGTCAGGCTCTGGGCTGATGGCTCGGAGCCTGGAGCCTGTTTCCGATTCTGTGTCTCCCTCTCTCTCTGCCCCTCCCCCATTCATGCTCTGTCTCTCTCTGTCCCAAAAATAAATAAAAAACGTTGGAAAAAAAAAAAAAAACTGACAAAGATTAATAGAACAGAAGAGAGAATCCAGGAAATAAATATATATGTATATTTATATGATTTGTTACAAAACTACAAAGGAATTTCCGTATAGAAAGTATAGAGAAAATACAATCTTTTCAACAGTGGTGCTGGAACAAATGAAGGTCCATATGCAAAAACAAAACAAAACAAAAAGGAACTCTGATCCATACTTTATTCCACATATAAAGATTAACTCAAAATAGATCACAGAGCTAAAATACAAAACCAGAGGTGCCAGGGTGGCTCAGTAAGTTAAGCATCCGACTTCAGCTCAGGTCATGATCTCCCCGTGAGTTTGAGCCCGCCTCAGGCTCTGTGCTGATAGCTCAGAGCCTGGAGTCTTGCTTTGGATTCTGTCGCCCTCTCTCTCTGCCCCTCCCCCACTTGTGCTTTTTCTCTCTCTCTCTCTCTCTCTCTCTCTCTCTCTCTCTCTCTCAAAAATAAATAAAAATATTAGAGAGGTCATGAGATCATGACCTGAGCTGAAGTCAGACGCTTAATTGACTGAGCCACCCAGGCGCCCCCCCATCCAACATTAAAAAAGATCTGTACAGACACTTTATAAAGATACACAGATGACAAATAAGCACATGAGAAGATGCTCAACATCATTAATCAGTGAGGAAACACAAATTAAAACCACAATGAGATACTACTACACACTTATTAGAATGATTAAAATTAAAAAGACTGACTCCACCAAGCACTCCCAAGGATATGGAGGAATTGGACCTCTTCATACACTGCTGGTGGAAATGTAAAATGGTGTGGCCACTCTGGAAACCAGTTGGCAGTTTCTTAAAAAGTGAAACATACACCTACCATGTGAACCAGCCAATCTTTGGTAACTACTCAAGAGAAAGGAAAGCATATATTCATACGATGAATATTGTTGTACACAACTGTTCATAACAGCTTTATTTATAAGAGCCCCAAACTGGAAATAGCCTAACGAGCCGCACCAGGTAAGTAGACAAACTTCAGTGTATCAGCAAAATGGAGTGCTATGCCAGTAATAAATGACAATGAACTGCTGATACATCCTACGTGGATGAATCTCAAAATAATTATGCTGAATGAAAGCATCTAGCAAAAAAGAATATACCCATTTTATAAAAGTCTGGTAAATGCCAATGGATCTATACTGGCAAAAAGCAGATCAGTCGTTGCCTACGGATGAGGAAGAGGATGGGAAAAAGGCAGGAGAGATTACAAAGGAGCATGAGGCAGCTTTGCAGGTCAGGGATGTGTTCATTACCTTGATTGTGATGACAGATTTATAGGTGTGTGCATATGTCAAACTGTGTACTTTTAATTATAAAAATATACAGCTTTTGAATATCATTTATAGCTCACAATACTGTTTAATAATAACAAAAGGCAATGGGAAATATGACCCACCTTCAAATTCAGGAGCTGGCTTATTTGTGTTCAAAGCCTCCAAAATTTGTTTGAGACTTACTTCACTATTTTCTAAAAAGTAAAGTATAAGGATTATAAAATGGCAAGGTGTCAATATTAATAATCATCATTAAAATAACCATGACAGGGAATGGTGTGTGTGTGTGGGGGGGGGTGGGGGGGGGAGGGGACAAATTTTGTTAATGTCTGAAAATTAGCCAGATAAAAACTAATCAATTTAAAATAATTTTACCACGAATCTATTCCCTTAAAACAAGAAAAAATTCTAACGGTATTATTTGTCTTAATTAAATATTGATGTATACATTTTACAAATGTGATGCCAGACAGAGGGTGACTCTTAAAAATATTTCCAAGAGTAAAAAAATATTAATTTTAATTTGTTCTCAGTATGCCTACATTCTCATTATGTTTCTAAGACCTAGTTTATCTAAAACATACATATATAAAACATATCCCAAGCACACAGTAAAACTAGGACTTCAACAGAGATTGTTCTTTTAAAAAGGACTCACCATCAATAGATGCTTGACCCAGAATTTCCTGGAACGTCTTGTTGCTTAATAGAATTCTAGCCTTCCGGAGTTGGGACCTCAGCTCATTTATAGGCATCTTATCATTTCTGATCTTATCAAGAGTTGTAATCTCTTTAAATAAATCTGTAAACATGTCAAGAATAGAGAAGTGATGAGGAAGTTGAGGCAAAGCCCTTTTTTAGACTTAACACCCTAACCTGCACAGAGTAGATGCATTACAAAAGGAATTCTGAGTTAGAGGGCTTTCAAAACATGTCAGTGGGCTCTGTTTTCAGAAGTCACTTAAACAATAAGCAAAATTTAACATACCCCTAGCCAGCTAAAAGTTGAGTTTCTGCAACATTTTGTAGAAGTTTGCTTTTATTTATTAACTATTTCTCCTCAAAGGTTTTTCTACTACATGCTCCAGTCTTTCATAGACTGTAAAGCATTTCAAGAACAGCTTGATAATAAATAGCTCTTAGAATGAAGTCAAATATCAAAAATAGAACCCAGCTAGTTGGCAAAAGGAAAACTGAAAAATATAAATCTGTTATACTCTGAAAAACAGTCACACCCTCTCCTAGGCATTAGAAAGCCTCTCTTTCTTGCTAGCCTACCTACTAGTATTACATGCAGTAAATCCTTTTTTTTTTTTTTTTTTGTACTTTTTTTTAACGTTTCACTATAGGTGAGAAAAAGAAGCATATGGAAATTATCGGAGGTGAGAGAAAATTGTATTAGATTCACCAGGGGAGAAAATGTGTACCTTATACTGGAGCATATACTGAGACAAACTATTTTGCTTTAAGAAAGCATATCCTAGGAATGTAATTCTAAATAATTCATTACAGTCAAAGCACAGATTAAATATGATAAGGAATAAGAAAGCAGATTATAACATCTTGATACAGCAAAGAAAACTTAAGGAATTAAAAATACAGGGGAAAACAAACTATATTTTAGAAAAAGAATACCATTGAATGATCTTAGAAATTTACTTTTAATTTTCATTCTTTTACTATACTTACTATTGAATGGTGTTGATGGTTTAGGTGAATTAATGAAAACATCAATTACATCTTTTAAGATCTTTTTACTTTCTGCAAAGTTAAGAAATAAAATGGAATTTAAATAGATTTTAAGCTCATTAAAGCAGGGATCTGGTATTGTTTCAATTTCATTCAGCTTTCAAACTTCTGTGACCATAATGCATGGTAAGAAATACACTTAGATTATGAGCATGTGCGTGTGCACACACACACACACACACACGTACACACACACAAAAAGGGAATGCAAGGAAACACAATCTGGGAATTGCAAGGTACAGTTAGGATTCAGACCTTCCCATCCCCTGCCCCGAGGCAGGTCATAAGACACTCATGTGAGAGATGCCCTTGCTATACCCAGAGGGAGGGTGCATCCTTATCTCTGAAGACTGAGGGTTGGAGGGACACCAAGAGGAATCTGAACGAACAGACCTTACTAAGTTTCCCCTGGTTTACCACGCTCAGCTCATCTCATTTTGTCCTATCACAGTTTTCTACCACTTTCCACACTTCATCAAAGCTAACACCAAAACATTCAGCTTTAACAACTCCTTATGAATATTTCCCTTTCATGTAAAATTTATATTAACTTTGAATGCTTTTCTCTTGTTGATCTGTCTCTTGTTACAGAGCTCCAGCTGGGAACCTAGAAGGGCAGAAGGAAAAGATTGTTTTCCCACTCCTACAGAAGCCTGCTTCAGGGGTCATAGGCTGGTAGCCCACAGACTGAATATAGCTGAGAGTCAGTCATGTCCATTGTCCTAGGGAGTGGTGGGGTTTTCTTTCCATTTGAATTTAACTATCTTCATCTAGGACACATGCTCTCAAGTTACCTTACAGTCCACACCCCTTCCTTTTGTCTTACAGCCAACTCATTTTATTAATTTTGCATTACGTGCCTGGCTACCGCAGGCATTTGAGTTAGCGGACTCTGCAGAGCCTGATTCAAAAGTTACCCTTCTCTATTGAAGTCTATTGTAATTTATCTAAATGGCAAATATTGGAGCTATGGCACTATACCTTTTGAAGTGGCAGGATAATTTGACCCATCTTTCCTATTCGAAGCAGTTAGCTTGGCCTTAAATATTTCCTCACTCCTGAGATTTTTGTAGACTGAGAGTTTTGGTAGGGACTATGTTTGCAAAAACCTAGAATCATTGAAGAAAATATGCCAAATGCCTAAATAGAGAGGAAGAGTTTGTCTGGAGACAGAGACAGAAGGAAAGAGAGGGACAGGGAGGGGTTGAGAGACTAGAGGTTTGATGGGAAAGAGTGAGAATTACCCTGTGGGAGCTTCCCTTCACACAGATGCAGGATTACCACAGGCTCCAACAACAAAGCATCAGTAGAAACACAATGCAAGGAAGTTTTAAAAGCTCTTCCTCTGTCTCCCACATTATGGTGTGACTTTGGAATGGGAGAGGGTGCCAGTAATCAACCACCCTGCCCCCAGGGTCTGATTTAATTTAATTGAAAGAAAAAAATGATTTCAATTTCTGGTATTTAGTAGCCAGATATCTGGATCAGCCCTCCTACTAAAAACAACTAAAAATTCTAAATAAAATTATTGCTATAAAAAAAAAAATCTTGGGGCGCCTGGGTGGCTCAGTCGGTTAAGCGTCCGACTCCAGCTCAGGTCATGATCTCACAGTCCGTGAGTTCGAGCCCCGCGTCGGGCTCTGTGCCGACAGCTTGGAGTCTGGAGCCTGTTTCAGATTCTGTGTCTCCCTCTCTCTTTCTGACCCTCCCCGACTCATGCTCTGTCTCTCTCTGTCTCAAAAATAAATGTTAAAAAAAAAATTTAAAAAAAATCTTGAATTCATCAATGTGTTGCCAAGAAAGTAAGAAATTCCCAGACCAAACAACTGATGAAAGGCTGTAATCCAGAAACACGGCGACTGTTTTTACCCAAAGAGTGTTTGCCAAAGACAAAACAAAACAAAATTGGATGAATTTTAGTTTGTAGTTTCAAAGGCTCAGACAAAGCCTAAGTTCCTCCCAAAGTGGAGGGGAACGTGGGGTGGTTATCCTCAATTTACAAAAATGTTTCTCTAGATTTCAAGACCCAGAAAAAAATATCAAGAATAAGAAAACGTTCCTCCTTTATAGATAATTTGACTTTTCTCTCTAGCTACCTTTAAGATTTTTCTTTCTCTTTGGTATGTCACAGTTTCATCATGATAACCCTATGTATGGATTTCCTTTCATCCTATGTGGGATTCACTGGAATTCTTGTATTGGTAGGTTTAGGTCTTTCTCATTCTGGAAAATTCTCAGCTATAGTTCTCCAAATATTTTCTCTGCAACCACTCTGTCTCTTCTCTCCTGTGTGGCTATATATCACATCTTTTCATTCTTTCTTTTTCTAGCTTTACTGAGATATAACTGACATGTAACATTATATTAGTTGTAACTAATATATAACGTAATCAGATACACATATATATTTCAAACTGATTGCCACAATAAGTAGACCTCTTCATTCTGCCTTCCTTTTAGCTTCTTCTTCTTCTTTTTTTTAATGTTTATTTATTTGGGGGAGAGAGAGAGAGTAGGAGATGTGCAGAGAGGGAGACAGAGGATCTGAAGAGGGCTCCATGTTTACAGCAGTGAGCCCAATGCAGGGCTCTAACTCACAAACCACAAGATCATGACCTGAGCAGAAATCTGATACTCAATCAACTGAGCCACCCCAGCGCCACTAACCTCTTTCCTATATTCCAACTCTGTCTTTCTATGCTGCATTCTGTATAATTTCTTCAAACTCCTTTGCACTTCATATTTCTCTCTTCACCTATGTTTAATCTGCTAATATTGTTGTCTGCTAATTAATTTTAATTATTATATTTTTAATTTCTTTAAGTCCTGTTTCTTTCTTTTCAAATTTTAGTTTCCCTTACATGTTTTCAAATTTATCTTTTTTTAGAAGAGTACAGAAAGAGTGAAATTAAAAGAATAGAAAATACATATATATCCAAAAATATACTGTATTGCATATTCGCAGGTTGCTCAGAGAGTAAATCTTAAAATTTCTCAACATAAGAAAAAAACCCCTTTTTAACTATGCATGGTGACGTGTTAACTAGATCTATCGTTGTGATCATTTCATTCTATATGTGAAATATATATACAAAATGTCACAAAATCAATGGTAGAGAAGAAAATGATACAGATGAAAACATAAATTGAGGAAACAATAAACACGATAGAGAGGATCAGAAAGCCAGGAATTAGTTAAGAGTTATTAAAATTGACAAACCGCTAGCATAAATGACCTAAAAAGAAAAAAGATGGGGCGCCTGGGTGGCTCAGTAGTCAAGCGTCTGACTTCGGCTCAGGTCATAATCTCGTGGTCCATGAGTTTGAGCCCCGTGTCAGGCTCTGTGCTGACACCTTAGAGCCTGGAGCCTGCTTCAGACTCTGTGTTCCCTCTCTCTGACCCTCCTCCACTCTCTCTCCCTCAAAAATAAATAAAAACATTTTTAAAAATCTTTAAAAAAGAAGTATCTGATTTTATTTATTTTTTAAAATGTTTGAAACATCTTTTTAAACATTTTTAATGGTTATTTATTTATGTTTGGAGGAAGAGAGAGAGGGAGAGAACAGGGGAAGGGCAGAGAGCAGAGAGAGAGAGAATCCCAGGCAGGCTCCGTCCGTCAGTGCAGAGCACTGTGAGATCGTGATCTCAAACCGTGAGATCATGACCTGAGCCAAAATCATGAGTTGGACGCTTAACTGACTGAGCTACCCAGGCACCCCAAGAAGTATCTGATTTTAAAACCTGGATAAAAACAGTACTTGTTTCTACTAGTCTTCTCCAAATAAAGAAGAGTATCCACACACTTTCCAAAAGGGTTACAACAATTCTCAGTAACCAGTTTATAAACATAGCAGTCCCATAACAATCTTCCTAAACCTATGGTATTAGTATTCTTAAAAAAAAAAAAAAAAAAAAAAATGAGCCAGCATGAACACGTATAGTCTAAACAGGAAAACTGAGAGGTAACTCAAGAACTCACCATCTGTTTCAGAGTTCAGTAACACCTCAGGTTTTTCTTCATTTAAAGGTTTCTCCAGGCCCTCCAACGCAGATAAAAGGTCTTTAACTTCAACTTTCCTATCAAAGACACTATTAACAACGTTACATGCATCTTCTATTCCTAAACAGAGACATGACAAAATACAAAGATATCTAGTTGGTCAGTCTATCCAGAGAAGCACATAACAACTTGATTTGGGTGAGATGTATTCATTTTCTAGAATACCCAGTCTTGAGAGATTTTGCCTCTCTGAAATATTCTCCAAACTGAAAGCTCTACAACATTTATAGGTTTACAATGCTTATATCAGAAAACAAGACACACTGAAATAGTTTACCTTACTAGTTCAACACAGGAAGGTAAACAAAACAACAAAATACCAAAATTATCTCTAAGAAAATAGTGCCATGATGGGGAAACAAAAGGGGGCACTTGGGTGGCTCAGTCAGTTAAGTGTCTGACTTTGGCTCAGGTCTTGATCTCACGGTTTGTGAGCTCGAGCCCCACATCAGGCTCTGTGCTGTCAGCGCAGAGCCAGCTTCAGATCTTCTGGCACTCTCTCTCTCTGCCCCTTCCCTACTCATGCTCGCTCACTCTCTCTCTCTCAAAAATAAATAAACAAACATTTAAAAAAAGGCAGCCCTTTCTGTCTTTATCTAAACATTTGGAAAGAATGACAGTGTTGTTGATGACATGCCAATAATTTGTTGCTTTACTAACTCAAGTGTTATTCATTTATATCTTTTAATCTCCCTTGTATCCAAGTTACAACTGTCTTCTTTATTATGTCCTCCCTATTTTTTCCCCTTCATCATACTTCCTAAAGAGTTCTTTATTAGTCTTTTGAAAGAACCAACTTTTGGTTATATGGATAAGTGCGTGTGTGTGTGTGTGTGTGTGTGTGTGTGTGTGTTCTATTTCACTAACTTCAACTTTCCACTTTGTTAGCTCCTGACTAGCACTTTTCAGGGGGATTGTACTGCTCTTTTGTTGTTTATGCTGCTGGTTAGCTCTGTAAACTGAACGTTTAAGATAAATTGTTCTGGAGGCGCCTGGGTGTCTCAGTCGGTTAAGCGTCCCACTCTTCATTTTGGCCCAGGTCATGATCATGTCAGCTGCGCTGACAGCAAGGAGCCTGCTTGGGATTCTGTCCTTCTCTCTCTCTGCTCTTCCCCCCCGTCATATGCACTCTCTCTCCGAAAATAAATAAACTTAAAAAAAGATAAATTATTTTTGATATTTCTTGTTTTCTAATAAAAGCATTTAATGCTATAAAATATCCTGTAAGATTGTTTTGGTCACACTCTACACGATTTGATACATAGTGCTTTCACTGTCATCATTTCTAAAATCTTTCAGGTTTCTTTTATTCTTCCACCAAGGAATTACTTACAAGGCAATTTGTTTTTCATCTTAAAAGCAACACTTTTCCTTTCTGTCACAAATAATTTTAATGTCACAACATCATGGTCAGACTATGTGGTCTGAATGACTTCTGATTTTCAGAATTCACTGAAATTTTTATTTGTGGCTTAAATACATCATCTATTTTTGTGGATATTCCATAAGTATTTGAAAAGAATGTGTATGTTTTTAGCATACAGAGTACTCTAATCTGTTTCTGAAGTCAACTTTGTTAATATTGTCACTTCAATCTCAATCTCTTTCTCAATTTCTTTCAATCCGTCTATTTCAATCTTATCTATTTAGAATTCAGTGTTTACCTGGAAATAGATATAAATATGGTTGTGTTTTATGGGCATTAGTAGAAATCCAACTTATATAAAGCATTCTTTGTTATACACGTATTCCATTTTTTCCTTTCTTCATGGAACCGTATTATTACTGAGGTCTCTCTCTGGTGCAAATGTAAATCTAGTTTACTGTTATGACGTGTATGTATGGACCATATTTTATTCAACCATTTCCCAAATCATGGACTCATAGATTGTTTTCATTTCTTCCCTCCCATAATGTTGCAGGGAGCATCCCTGTACATGTCTCTACAAGAAACTTCTCTGGGCTATTTATCTGACAATAGAATTATTGGATCATAAGAAATATGCATACTGAATTTGACAAGTACTGCTAGATTGCAATCTGGAATGCTGTACCATTTTACCTACTCACTAGCAATTTGTGAGTATTGCCAACTCTCTTCATACACATATTTAGCTATGTGGGTTTCTCCTCCTGTATACTAAGTCTTATATCCTTACTTATTTTTCCAATTGATTTCTTTCTTTCTACTGTTGATTTGCACTGATTTCTACTGTTGATTTCTACTGTTGATTTGTATTTCTTTCTACTGTTGATTTCTACTGTTGATTTCTTTCTTTCTACTGTAATATTTGCAGAATTCCCTTATATTTGAGATATTAATTTTTTGTTAGTTATCTTGTAATTATCTTCTTCCAGTCTGTTACATGTTTTAGAGTCCTTCATTTACCAGAAATCCTTAATTTTGATGTGATCAAATCCTTTTTTACCCCATGGTTGTGCTTTTGGGGAGTAACATCTTTAAGAAGGCATCCATAACCACAAGGCACAATAGTTTTTCTTGCATTTTCTTCCAACAGCTTTATAGTTTAATCTTTGAGATCCATTTTAACATTCATTTGATTCTTTGAAGGTTATTTTTGTATATGGTATGACATAGGGATTCTACTTCATTTTCTCTGCATTGTAAGGCAATTTTCTCAAATCAGAAGCTAAATAATACATCTTTTCCCCCACTAACTGATGATGTCATTTCTATCACATTCCGAGTTCCCATTAATAGAAGTCTCTACTGGGTTCCATATTGTGATGCACTGGTCTATTTTCACAGGTCTATATTAAAACAGCATTATGCTATGTACTAACATGTGACAAAGCAAGATCTTTATCTTTTTTTTTCCCAAAAGGGTCTTAGCTATTCATAGATCTATAATCTTCTATAATGAATATAGCATTAATTTGTCAAGGTTCCCACCAAACTTATCCTGAGATAGTGAGTGGAACTGCATTCCAAGTACAGATTATTTAGAGAGAATCCACTTATTTCAATACTTCTTTTAAAACCCCAGTTTTAGGACTACAGTTCTCAATCTCAATGTCTGTGGTCCAAGGCTGTTTTTAGTGTCCCCATGATAGAACTGTGCTGAAATTTCAAAACAAACCGAAAAAAGTTAAGCATTTAGCCAGTGTTTTTCACAAGGAGATAGAGAGCAAATGTAAAAAAATATATATATGAAGAAATAAACAAGAAAGATAAGAATACAGAGGGGAAAAGTCATTAGATGTGATTTAAAAAAGCAAACCTGTTACTTTGATTATAAGATGGATAACCCCATCAGCATTAGTGAGGACAAAAGAAAGAATATAGCAATAAAACACATGACAAGGAAGAAAGAGAGACAACAGAAATTTTTTTAAATAATTCAAGAATATTACAGTATGGAAAATATGCATCTATGTGTGAAAACCTAGAGTTTACAACATGAACTGAGTTTAAATGAGAAAATGCATAAAAGGGGGGTTTGGTAGAGTATATATAAAGTCTATATACACACATACCTATACATACACCAACCCCCAAAAATGAAGTTTCTGTTCATATGCATTTTGAATTTCATACTTACTGTGGCACTCGATAAATTCATCACTGTTGTTCAATTCTCTGATGAAATCCTTAAAACTCACCACTTCATCTTTTTTTAAAAAAGAAAAAAAGAAAGAATTTAGGTATTATTGTAAAAAGGACCATTTGATGTTATAACACCAGAGCTATAAACACAAAAATAATGGAGAGGACTGGTAATCCTATTGTGACACATGTGATATGCAGAATAGACCTAAAATAAAGCTGTCAGAGATGCACTTTGAACATCAATTCCTCTGATAAAAACCCGTAAATTGATAGACAAGAAACAACTTTTAATTTCTCTTTTAAAAGATATATGGCAGTATATTTCCTTTGGCATTTAGAGTGAAACTTCTGAAATATGCAAAATTTGTTATTTTAAATTGAAATAATTACTCACCGTTAGGATTAGTGTTATCCAAAGTCTCCTTTATTTTATCATCTGTTAGATAGATTCCAATGGCATTTAAATTTTGCTGAAGTACAGGAATGTCTTTAAGTTCATTTTTGTAAATGTTGATGTTGTAAAATTGATTTTTATTTCCTGGGAAGAGATAATCACCTTCAGTTAGAAAGGAATTTTCATGTTTCTCCTTTATATTTTAATTTTTTTTAATGTTTATTTATTTTTGACAGAGAGAGAGAGAAAGACAGAGCATGAGCTGGAGAGGGGCAGAGACAGAGGGAGACACAGAATCTGAAGCAGGCTCCAGGCTCTGAGCTGTCAGCACAGAGCCTGACACGGGGCTCGAACTCACAGACCGCGAGATCATGACCTGAGTTGAAGTCAGACGCTCAACCGACTGAGCCACCCAGACACCCGTCTCCTTTATATTTAAAAAAAAGTGGGGAAAAAAATCTCCCAAGATATAAAATTATACTTAAGAGAAAAGGCAGTATTTGTATTTATTTATGTACCTACAATAATTTAAAATAGGTGACAATAGGTACACAGAAATGTATAAATATAAGTAAGGAAACTGGGGGAAAGAAACAGAAGAGCAGCAAAAATAAGACAAAAGAGAGCAACAGACAAAGTACATTTCATAAGGTCATATACATTAAATTTTGCAACAATATCAAATGTGCATGCATCTAACAAGAGCCTTCCAAATATAGCAAAAACTTGCAGAATTAAAGGGAGGAATGCATGAACCCATAATCAGAACTGCAGATTTGAAAATCTTGCACTTAGTAATTAATAGAACAACTAGAATAAACATCAGGAAGAATTAAGGGCGCCTGGGTGGCTCAGTCAGTTAAGTGTCTGACTTTGGCTTAGGTCACGATCTCACAGTTCATGAGTTAGAGCCCTGTGTTGGGCTCTGTGCTGACAGCTCAGAGCCTGGAGCCTGCTTTGGATTCTGTGTTTCCCTCTCTCTCTGCCCTTCCCCTGCTCGTTCTCTCTCTCTCTCTCTCTCTATCTCTCTCTCTCTCTCTCTCTCTCTCCCTCCCTCCCTCCCTCTCTCTCTCAAAAATAAATATTAAAACAAAAAAAATTTTAATGTTTAAAAAGAATCAGAAATTAGAATATCCAACAAAACTAGCAAACAATCTAACCAAATGATATTTATAGAACACTACCCAACAACTACAGAATATACATTCTTTCAAGTGCACATGGAATATTCACCTAGGTAGACCACATGCTAGTCTTTGAACCAAATCTTAATGAATTTAAAAGAATTTAAATTGTACGAAATAAATTCTCTGACCAAGGTGTATTACATTAGAAATCAGTAACAAGATCCCTAGCACATGTCCAAATATTTGGAAATTAAATAATATAGTTCTTTAATTTTTTTAATGTTGATTTATTTTTGAGAGACAGAGAGAGGCAGAGCGTGGGTGGGAGAGGGGCAGACAGAGAGGGAGACACAGAATCCGAAGCAGCTCCAGGCTCTGAGCTGTCAGCACAGAGCCCGACACGAGGCTCCGACCCAGGAACCATGAGATCATGACCTGAGCCGAAGTTGGACACTTAACCAACTGAGCCACCCAGGTGCCCCTAAATAGTACATTTCTAAATAACTCATGTTTCAAATGAGATATCACAAGGTAAATTAGAAAATATTTTAGGGCGCCTGGGTGGCGCAGTCGGTTAAGCGTCCGACTTCAGCCAGGTCACGATCTCGCGGTCCGTGAGTTCGAGCCCCGCGTCAGGCTCTGGGCTGATGGCTCGGAGCCTGGAGCCTGTTTCCGATTCTGTGTCTCCCTCTCTCTCTGCCCCTCCCCCGTTCATGCTCTGTCTCTCTCTGTCCCAAAAATAAATAAAAAACGTTGAAAAAAAAATTTAAAAAAAAAAGAAAATATTTTAAATAAGTGATTATCAAATCACAACATATAAAATTTTGTGAGATGCTGTGAAAGTGCTCAGAGGGAAATTTGTAGTTTTAAATGCTGGAAAGGTATAAAATCAGTAGTACAAAAAGTAGTGGTATGAAATTCTTTTTTCTTAATGTTTATTTTTGAAAGAGAGAGAGAGCGCGCCTGCGAGCATGAGTAGGGGAGGGGCAGAGAGAGATGGAGACACAGAATCCAAGGCAGACTCCAGGCTGGCACGGGGCTTGAACTCAGGAGCCGTGAGATCATGACCTGAGCCAAAGTCGGACGCCTAACCGACTAAGTCATGCAGGCACCCCTGAAACTCCTTTTTAAAAAATTCTTTTTTAGAGTTGTATAATACTCTACTGTACATAGAAACTAAAGTTTATTCAACTAACCTCCAATGTTTACACATTAAGTATTTTCATTCTTTTGCCATCTCAAATAATTCTGTAATGAATAATCTTATGTATCTATATTTTCACATTGTTGGAAGGTATCTTCAGGGAAAATTCCTAGAAGCAGGATTGCTGGGTCCAAAGGTAAAGGCATATGTAGTTTTGTTAGACATTGCCAAATTCCCTCCATTAGACTGGTAGCATGTTAAACGCCCACCAGCTATAGGTAAACGTCTTTTTCTCTACAACCTAACAGTTGTGAAGGTTTTCAATTTTTGCCAATCTAATGGGTGAGAAATTGTATGTCCATTTCAATTTGCATATTTCTTATTATGAGTAAAATCAAACATCTCTTAATATGTTCATAAGCCATTTAAGATCTTTTTTATGATTTATATATCCATGACTTTTGCCCATTTTTCTATTTTTCTTCTGTGATATACATTATAGTTTCTACCATATTGTTATTTGTTCTTTGACTTTACCTATGATATTGTATTAATAGATAAAATTGTTTTTTTTTTAAATTTTTTCCAAGATGGATGTCAGAGAGCTTACTGCCTATGTTTTTTCCTAGATTTTTTTTAAACGTTAAAAAAATTTTTTTAACATTTTTCATTTGTTTTTGTGAGACAGAGAGAGAGAGAGAGAGAGAGAGAGCGAGCATGAGCCGGGGAGGGGAGGAGAGAGAGGGAGACACAGAATCCGAAGCAGGCTCCAGGCTCCGAGCTGTCAGCACAGAGCCCGACGCCCACAGACCGCGAGATCATGACCTGAGCCAAGCCAGACACTTACCTGAGTCACCCAGGCGCTCCTCTTCCAGGAGTTTTATGGTTTCAGGTCTTACAAGAGCAAGTATTTAATCATAGTCTAAGATAGGAATCCAGTTTCATTCTTTTGCATGTGGTTGTCTAGTTTTCCCAACACCACTTATTGAAGAATCTGTCCTTTCCCCACTATATATTCTTGCCTCGTTTGTCATAAATGAATTGACCGTATATGCAAGGGTTTATTTCTGAGCTCTCTGTTCTGTTCCACTGATGTCTGTTTTTATGCCAATACCATAGAGTTTTGATTACTATACTTTTGTAATAAAGTTTGGAATCAGAAAGTATGATGGCTCCAGCTTTGTTCTTTCTCAAGATTGCTTTGGCTATCAGGGTTTTCTATGGCTCCATACAAATTTTAGGATTGTTTGTTCTAGGTGTGAAAAATGCCATTGGAATTTTGATAGGGATTGCATTGAGCCCGTATATCGCTTTGGGTAGTATGGACATTTTAACATTATTAATTCTTTGACTCCACAAGCATGGAATATCTTTCCATTCATTTGCATCATCTTCAATTTCTTTCTTCAATGTCTTATAGTTTTCAGTGTACAGGTCTTTCACCTCCTTGGTTAAATTTATTCTTAGGTATTTTATTCTTTTCAATGCAATTGTAATGGGATAGTTTTCTTAATTTCTTTCTGATAGTTTATTAGCAAATAGAAATGCAACTGGTTTTTCTATTTGATTTCATATGGTGCAACTTTACTGAATTTGTTTATTAGTTCTAACAGTTTTTTTTTAATAGGGCCTTTAGGGTTTTCTACATATAATATTGTGTTATCTGCAAATAGTAACAGTTTTATTTCTTTCTTTCCAATTTGGATGACTTTGTTTCCTTTTCTTGCCTAATTGTTCTCGGTAGGACTTCCAATACTATGAACACAAGTTGAGTAAAAGTAGTGAGAAAAATTACGGCATAGGGAATATAGTCAATAACACTGTAATAACATTTTATTGTGACAGATGATAACTACACTTATCATGGTGAGACGTGAGCAATACATAGAATTATTGAATCACTATGTTGTATGCCTGAAACTAATATAACATTTTATGTAAACTATATTTTAGTAAACAAAACAAAACAAAAAAACTGGCAAGAATAGGCATCCTTGTCTTGTTCCTGATCTTAGAAGAAAAGCTTTCAGTTTTTCCCCATTGAGCATATATGTGGCCTTTCGTATATGGCCTTCATTAAGCTGAGGTATGTTTCTTCTGTACACACTTTGTTGAGAGGTTTTTTTTAATCATAAATGGATGTTATCTATCATAAATTGATGTTTGGCAGTTTCTATCAATTTAAATATATATCCCAGCAATCCCATTTCTAGGTATTCAACTAGGAGAAATGAAAATATATGTCCACACAAATACCTGTACATAAATATTTATAGCAGCTTCACTCATAATCACCAAAACCCAGGAAACTTCAATAGTTTATCAATTGGTAAATATACAAACATTACATTCATGTAATGGAATAATACTCATCAATAAAAATAAACACACTGCATGCAAAAAGTTGATGAATGTAAAGTATAATATGCTATGTGAAAGAAGCCAGACTCAAATGAGCTTCATATGTTATGATTCCATTTACATGACAACCTAGAAAAGGCAAAACTTTAGAGTCAAAGAATAGATCAGGGGTCACCAGGAATGAGGGTTAGCGAAATGGATGGACTACAAAAGGACACAAAGAAACTTCTGTGGTGATACAGTCTATGTGCTGTTTAGTAATGGTTACATGACATTATTTTTAAGAATTCAAAAAACAATATACCTAAAAAAAGGTGAATTTTACTACACGCAAGTTATACTGCAATAAATATAAATTTGCTCCTCAAAAATATAGTCAAGAGAGTAGTTGAGAATACATAAAAACAGAAAAGATAGGTATAAAATCCACTTTGCTAGGTTGGTCAAAAGTTTTAAAGTTGTCTTCTTTTTATTTTTCAAATTTTTATTCAAATTCTAGTTAGTCAACATATAGTGTACTATTGGTTTCAGTAGAATTTAGTGATTCATCACTTACATATGACACCCAGTGTTCAACGTAACAAATGCCCTCAATACCCATCATCCTTTTAGCCCATCCCCCGCCCACCTCCTTCCACCAACCCTCAGTTTGTTCACTATAGTTAAGACTCTTCATATGGTTTGCTTCTCTCTTTCCCCCACCTTCCCCTATGTTCATTCGTTTTGTTTCTTAAATTCCACATGTGTGAAATCATAGGTATTTGTCTTTCTCTGCCTGACTTATCTCACTTAGCATAATCCAGTCTGGTTCCATCCACATTGTTGCAAATGGCAAGATTTCATTCTTTTGATGGCTGAGTAATATTCCATTACATATACATATACATACACCATAACTTCTTTATTCATTCATCAATCCATGGACATTTGGGTTTTTCCCATAATTTGGCAATTGTTGACAATGCTGCTATAAACATCAGGGTGCATGTGGCCCTTCAAATTAGTATTTGTATACCTTTTGTGTAAATACCTAGTAGTGAAATTGCTGGGTCATAGGGTAGTTCTATTTTTAACTTTTTGAGGAAACTCCATATTGTCTTCCACAGTGGCTGCACCAATTTGCATTCTAAAAATTATTTTCTCATTGTTTATAATATTCTAATAAATTCAGGTCAGATATACCTAGTGAATAATCTCAGAGAACAGTATATAATCTAATATTTTTCTAGCACTATCAAAGTAAAACCACCCATAACTTTGAGTTTGGGGTAAATTTAGCAGTCTTTGCCATATAATTCAAACACAAGTTATATAAACTAATACTGTATTGTTTTATCTTTAAAAAAATTTAATGTTTGTTTATTTTTGAGAAAGAGAGAGACAGGGAAACCGAGAGCGAGTGGGGGAGGAGCAGTGAGGGAGGGAGACACAGAATCCGAAGCAGGCTCCAGGCTCTGAGCTGTCAGCACAGACCCTGATGGGGGGCTCCAACTCACAGACCACAAGATCATGACCTGAGCCGAAGTCTGACGCTTAAACAACTGAGCCACCAAGGTGCCCCTATATTGTTTTATCTTTATATTGTTTCTTACTTACCTGTGCTTTATCTAATCCTGTGTGTTTTTTAAAAGATGTTTTAAAAAACATCTTTTTTTTAAAAACATCTTTGTTTGTTTGTTTGTTTACTATTTTAGGGAGAGAGAGAGCACAAGCTGGGGAGAAGGATGAAGGGAGAGAGGAAATCTTAAGCAGGCTTCATACTCAGCGCGAATGGATGCAGGTTGAGCCCATGACCCTGGAATCATGACCTGAGCCGAAGTCAAGAGTCAGTTGCTCAACCAACTGAGTGACACAGACGCCCCAATCCTGTGTTGTTTTAACATGAAAACCACTGCCTGTCCTTCCACACAGAGCCAGTAGATACATATTAAGTGGAACTCACCTGAGGCTTTAGGCATGTTCAATGTATCACAGAACTTAATAAAAAAATTCTTCAAAGGTAATCTTGCCATTTTCTGTAATGCAAAGTAAAATGTAGATGAAGGAATTACTGCTTCTGAATTAATCTGTCAGCAGTTAATAGTCAAGTTATAACAAAGGTGAAAAGCCCGGGGGTCAGCCTGTACTGTTCCTTCTTCCTTAACTTCTGCATACATATGATTATCAATTTCTATTCAATTATTTCCAAATACTGCTTGAATATATCACTATATTAGTTAATGCCTATGCTATTACAATAGCATTGCTAAAAATCTATCGCATCAGTCTCATTTCTCTCCATTTATTTTAAACAATGCAGCAAGAGAGGTCTTTCTCTTTAAAAAAAAAATCTGGTTACTCCTCTGAATAAAACCCTTCAGTAGCTCCTACTTGTCCAAAAACTACAAAAGCAAAACAAAACAAACACACGGTGGGCAGGCAAAGAGGCTATAGGCCAATATTCCTTACAAATGTGTTAACATCTAAGTGAAATTCTAGAAAATAGGGTTTAGCAGTATAAGCAGAAACTAAAGTTCTAGATACCTTTAGGACATGCATTTTCACTGAGGGTGATAGGCTTTCAGGAAGGAAAACAGGTTCTTGGAGGGGAAAAAATCTTAGCCATTACAATGGTTTGTGGCCACAGTACATAAGCAAATATTTATTTTTGGCATTAAACATTCATAGCGTGTGGGATGGTGAAAAAGACAAAAATGTCTAAAAAGTCTCCTTAGGGGAGTGATATTTTTTTTTAAAGGTTAAGAAACACTACTTTTAGGATAATGGTAACCACCTAAATTTACTCTGGAGAAATCTAAGAAAAAGGCTTAGAAATCCATAGGACCAAAGATGGCATCTTGATGTGGAACTCAGTGCACAGAATTTGGTGGTGAAGGAAAAGAAAGAAGCAGTTAAAGATGAAGTCCCTACTAAACAGTATCAAAATGTCAGAAGGCTCACTACCCCCACCTCCCACCCTCTGCCCCAAAGGTGCCATTAAAGTAAACGGACTTCATTTACTTCAGTAGAAACTGAAGACAGAGCTCCACACTGAATGTGCCACCCAACACCCTCAACTCTTTCAACAAATCAGGATAGAAATGGACAAAGGAAGATCTGAGATGGGAGCCAACAACTCAGAAAATAGACTGTGTAGAAAGACCAAGTCAGCTCCAAAATAAAGACTCAAGTAAAGTAAAGGTACACAAGGTAGAATGGATATGACAAACTATAGTAAGGGACATAAAGGATAGACATGAAAAGAACCAAAAGGAAAAAAAAAAAAAAAAAAGGAGGGGGAGAGAGAAAAGGAAGAAAAAAAAAAAAACCCAATGCAAAAAAAAAAAAAAAAAAAAGTAGAAAAGTTTACAGCAGAAGTGACAGAGCCCAGAAATAAACCCCACATATGCTCAACTAATATTTGACGAGGCAGCCAAGAACATTCAATGGAGAAAGGATGGTCTCTTCAACAAATGGTGTTGGGAAACTGAATAACCACTTGGGATACTCCCCAAAATTACCTCAAAATGAATTAAAGATTTAATTGTAAGATCTGATACTGTAAAGAAAACATAAGGAAACAGCTTTCAGACATTGGTCTTGGCAATGATTTTTTGGACATGACACCAAAAGCACAAACAACAAAAGCAGAAATCAACAAGTAGAACTAGATGCCATTTAAGATTTTTCTTTTTTTTAATGTTTATTTATTTGTGAGAGAGAAAGACACAGAGCATGAGCAGGGAGGGGCAGAGAGAGAGGGAGACACAGAAACTGAAGCAAGCTCCAAGCTGTCAGCACAGAGCCCGACATGGTGCTTGAACTCAAGAATCATGAGATCAAGACCTGATGTCGAAAGCTTAACTGGCTGTAGTCGGACGCTTAACCGACTGAGCCACCCAGGCACCCCAGAACTACATTCAACTTAAAAACTTTTGTACAGCAAAAGAAACAATCGGCAAAATGAAAAGGCAACCTACAGAATGAGAGAAAATATTTGCAAACCATATATCTGATAAAGGATTATTATCCAAAATATATAACAAAGAATTCACACAGCTCAATAACAAACAAGCAAATGAACTATTTTAAAAATGGGCAGAGCAATAGAATAGGCATTTTCCCAAAGAAGACATCCAAATGACCAACAGGTGCATGAAAAGGTGTTCAACATCACTAACCATCAGGGAAATGCAAATCATAACCACAATGAGATATTGCTCAAACCCGTTAGAATGGCTATCATCAAGAAGACCGGAGATAAGGATTTGTGATGATGTGGAGAATGGGAACCCTCATACACTGTTGGTGGCAATGTAGATTGGTGCAGCCACTATGGACAATAGTATAGAAATTCCCCTCAAAATTAAAAATAGAACTATGATATGAACCATCAATTCCCCTTACAAGTGTATATTCAAAGGAAACGAAAACAGGATCTTGAAGACATACTCCTGTGTCTATTTCAGCATTATTCACAATAGCTAAAATATGGAAACAATCTAAGTGCTCATCAACAGATGAATAAACAGAGGTAGTGTGAAAATAGACAACAGAGTATTTTTCAGCCATGAGAAAGAGAGAAATCCTGTCATTTGCGACAAGATGGTAGGATCTTGAAGTCCTTATGCTTAGAGGAGATAAGCCAAAGACAAATGTTGTATATATCGCTAATATGTGGAATCTAAAAAAGCCGATCTCACAGAAAGAGAGCAGAATGGTGGTTACCAAGGACTTAGGGGGTGGGGTGATTGGGGAGATACTGTTAAAAAGTACAAATTTGCAGTTAAAATGAATAAATTCTGGAAATCTAATGCTGTGCTGATCTAATACTGTATTACATAATTGAAAGTTGCTAAGAGACTAGATCTTAAATGTTCTCACCACAAAAAAAGAAATTGTGATAATTACGTGATGTGATAGAGGTGTTAGATAACATTACAGTGATAATTATATTGCAATATATAAATGTATCATCAACACATTGGACACTCTAAACTTACATAATGTTATTATATGCCCATTATATCTCAATTTTACAAAAAGGAAAAGAAAAACTCTGTGGAGGTGGAGTGGGGGGAAAAAAAGCTCTAAGTCACTAATATTGAGGATGAAAATGAAGGTATCATTACAGATGAAGCAGAAATCAAAAAAGATAAAAAGCAGATGTCAAGGACAACTTTATCCAATACATTTGAAAAGTCAGATGAAATGGACAAATTCCTATAAAGACACAGCCTGCCAAAATTGACAGGAAAATAGAATATTTTCTTGGTAATACCATACAATTTCAGAAATTAAATCAATAATCCAGAATTTTTCCATAAATAAAACTCTAGGCCCATAAGGCTTCACCTGTGAGTTCTGCTTAACATTTGAGGAAGAAAAAAATCTCTTACAGAGAATAGGAAAGTAAAGAATATTCCCCAACTCTTTTGAAAACGTAACAAAAATGATATTCAACAATACCAGTCATTAAAATAACGCAGTTATTTTGTACATTTATAAACATCTGCTTCCTTGAGCCAATGCCGCAGGCAACACCCCCTGAGGTATTCCTGGATATCAGCATAGTTTACCTTCCAAAGGGTTAACACGTGGCGAAGGGCCTCACGGACTCTGTTGTACTCTGTGCATGGCACTCTGACTGAATACTGCCCGTGCCAGTCAGTTCACAAAGTGACCTCATCTCCCAAGTACCACCACCCACAGGGATAAAGTAGGCCCAGACTCACCCATCTGTTCAGTTTCACAGAGCTCAGGCTTGGCACACTATGGTGGCACTGGTGCTCACCAGTCATCTCACTGCAGCGCACCCCCCCCCCCCCCCGCCCCAGGGTGCCCTCCATTGCTGTATATCCCATCCATACATCTCCCATCCCCACTGGTAGATGATGGCCTTTACAACTAGATGCATTCAGACTACTAACCATGTTCAGGTCCATGTCTTAATACTTCATCAAGTAAAACATTAGCTGCATGAAAGTCATTGTTCATCAATAATGCCTTGAGGCTAGAGACATCAATTAGATCATTCTGGAGAATTTGAATAGTAATGAAGAGTAGCTGTGTAACTGAGAAAAAAAAAAAAGAGCAAAAACGTGCTTCAACAGCAGAAATAAGAGTACATTGTTCACTTTCACTTAATGGGCTTGAGTTGCATAAAAGAACTTTACATGAAATTACTAGTAGTTTTAAAAACCATTGTGTATTGTAACAGCTAGCAGTTACTGAACACTAAGTGCTGGAGACTCTTCTGAGTACTTCTACTTTACCTACTTAAGTCTATTATTACCTATAATAATTCCAAGATAGGCATTATTATCCCCATTTTTCAGATGAAGGAATTGAGGTTAGTGAGATTTAAAAAAAAAATTTAATGTTTATTTATTTTTGAGAGAGACAGACAGACAGACAGACCACGAGCGGGGAAGGGTCAGAGAGAGACAAAGATGCAGAATCTGAAGCAGGCTCCGGGTTCGGAGCTGTCAGCACAGACTCCAACGTGGGGCTCAAACTCACTAACCGCGAAATCATGACCTGAGCTGAAGTTGGGCGCTTAACCAACTGAGCCACCCAGGCGCCCCGAGGTTTGTGAGGTTAAGTGATTTACTAAAGAATACACTGGTATTAAGTGGCAGGGCCAGGATTCAAATCCAGGCACGATATTTCCAAAGCCCATGCTCTTAACTACTGTGCCTTTCAAGTAGACGTATGTAACTGGTCAACCATGATGCCTACAGCTACATAATACTTCATATGTGGACCCTGAAATAATTGTGAAGCATTACAAAGAAGTTTACATCAAAACTTTATTGCCTTATTTCACTTAAAGTTATGTTACAGAGACAAAATAAGAAGAAGAAGAAGGTGCTGTTTCTGTAAGTCGTGCTCTTTATATTTATCTTATAGCCCCACAAATCTTGACAGCCTTGGTCACTTTCCAATGCCTTCAAACAGTTGTGGTTGTTGATGCTGTTTAATTTAATCCACATTTTACTAGCTGTTCTCAGCAGGAGGGTTGGTTTCACATAAGCTACTCCATCATAGTCAGAAGTAGAACCAGGTAACTCAAGCTTTATAGGTAAATTTGATGCCCTGCTCTGGTTGAAAATTACTGTTTAGGTTATTACTTTACTACAAAGCTATAGTGATTAAGACCATGTGGCATAAGAATAAATAAAAATCAATGGAATGGAACTGGGAGTCTAGAAATAAATCCATACATTTCTGATCAATTGATTTTTTACAAGGATGGCAAAACCATTTATTTAAGGGGGAAAAGAATGATCTTGTCAACAAATGATGCTGGGGTAACTGGCTATCTGCATGCCAAAGAATTAAAGTGGACTCCCATCTCACACCACATACAAACATTAACTCAAAATGAATCAAAGATTGAAATTAAAAGGCTAAAACTATAAAATTCTTAGAAGAAAACATTAGTATAAATCTTAATGATCTTGGATTATGTTTAGACATGATATCAAAAGAAGTGACAAAAGAAAATATAAACTGGATTTCACCCAATTTAAAAACGTTTGTGCTTCAAAGGACACCACCAAGAAAGCGAAAAGACCCATAAAATTAGAGAAAAGATTTGCAAATCATCTATCTGATAAAGCTATAGTATCCAGGACATAAGAACCCTAACAACGTGACAAATAACCCAATTTTAAAATAAGCAAAGGGTACATATCTCTAAATGGCCAGTAAACACATGTAAAGATGTTCAAAGTTATTAGCCATCAGAAAAATGCAAAACAAAACCACGGTGAGATACTTGTGAGACTAGGCTAGAATAAAAAAGACAGACAATGTAACAAGTACTGACAAGGATTTAAAAACTTTTTTTTTATTTTTTAATGTTTTTATTTATTTTTGAGACAGAGACAGAGCATGAACGGGGGAGGGGCAGAGAGAGAGAGGGAGACACAGAATCGGAAGCAGGCTCCAGGCTCTGAGCCATCAGCCCAGAGCCTGACGCGGGGCTTGAACTCACGGACCGCGAGATCATGACCTGAGCCGAAGTCAGACGCTTAACAACTGAGCCACCCAGGCACCCCAGTACTGACAAGGATTTAAAGAAATGTACAATGCTGTTGGGAATGTAAAATGGGGCAGCTGCTTTGGAAAATGTTCCAGCAGCTCCTCAAGTTGAATGTAAAGTTACCACGTGACCCAGCAGTTCCATTCCTAGGTAGGTACCTGAGAGAAATGTAAATGTACGTCCACACAAAAACCTGTACTCAAAAAAATGTACACATGTTCATAACAGCATTATTCTTAGTGGCCAAAAAAGGGAAACAACCCAAATGTCTATGAACTGATAAATGGCCAAAGAAAATGTGGTATAACCACAGAATATTATTCTACCACGAAAAGGAATAAAGTACTCATTTATGTTATAATGCAGGTGAACCTTAAAAACAGTATGCTGGGGCGCCTGGGTGGCTCAGTCGGTTGAGCGGCCGACTTCAGCTCAGGTCATGATCTCATGGTTTCGTGGGTTCGAGCCCCATATCGTGCTGACAGCTCAGAGCCTGGAGCCTGCTTCAGATTCTGTGTCTCCCTCTCTCTCTGTCCCTTCCTCGCTCTCTCTCTCTCAAAAATAAACATTAAAAATTAAAAAAAAAAAACAAACAACAGTATGCCAAATGAAAGAAGCCAGACACAAAAAGCCACAAATTATATAATTCTAGTTATATGATGTTCAAAAATCAACACAGATAGAAAGCAGACTAGTGGTTGTCAGTGGCTGGGGAGAGTGGGGAAATAAGCACTACAGGGTACAGGGGTTTTTTTGACGTGATGAAAATGTCCCAGAAGTAGAGTGTGATGGTTGCACAACTTTGTGAATATACCAAAAACCACTGAATTGAACACCTTAAAAGGATGAGATTTGGGGCTCCTGGGTGGCTCAGTCGGTTAAGCAGCCGACTTCGGCTCAGGTCATGATCTCGCGGTCCGTGAGTTCGAGCCCTGCATCAGGCTCTGTGCTGACCGCTCAGAGCCTGGAGCCTGTTTCAGATTCTGTGTCTCCCTCTCTCTCTGACCCTCCCCCGTTCATGCTGTCTCTCCCTGTCTCAAAAATAAACATTAAAAAAAATTTTTTTTTAAAAAAAGGATGAGATTTTATGGTACGTGATTTATATCTCAGTAAAAATGTACATTTGATAAATAATGCCATTGATTATAAAGGTGTTCTAATTTTAGAGATATTCAAACGTGAAGAAAAAAAGACATTTGTTTCCCCAACGCATTTAGAAATACATTGTTGGCAGGGGTGTCTGCATTTGCGGAGAGTTCTTTGGTAGGTGTTCTCTGTAGACATGGGCGTTTAGGGAAAGATGCTGGTGTTGAAATGGTTTCCCTAATTTCAAGGAGCACGAGAGGAACTTTGGGGACAAAGACCAAGCAATTGTCTTTATGCAGCAGGGGCAAAATGATGTGGTTAGGCCACAGAAATGACATGGTAGTAAGAATGATACAGGGATTAATGGCCCAAGCATTTAAAGAAACTAGATAGATGAAGCTAAGATTTCTATAAATGAAATCAATGGCCAGTCCATTTGGGTAAACCTGAAAACTCCAAAGGCCTGTCTTGAGACAGCACAGAGGGTAGTGGTCCTTCACCCAATTTCCACACCTGATTTAATTCATAGATCCAGAACCCCTTGAGTGAAGAAAAATTTATCTCCTCTTGAGGAAGGACTTTATATTAACAGCAAAGGTATTTACTGTGTATCTTCTTCAACCCTGTTTTATTTCTTTTCCCTCCTTTATAACTTTGTCCCATTTTCACTTGTTTTTTTTTTTTTTTTTTTATATCGCATAAGCTGCTTGAAATCCTTTTTGACACTATAGAGACTACAAATTAAACACTTGAAATCCATTTAGTGATTTTTTTTAAATGTGATTTCATTATCTTTATTTTACAGTCACTTCTTTAAACTGGAAGTATTCACTTACCTACGGACTCTTTGAAAGGTGGACTTCCTTTAATTCTTTCAAAGAAATCTTTTAAATTCACCTCATTATTATCTGGAAATATCAAAATCAAGCATATTGTCATTAAAACCCTGATACTCAGTCAGTACACAAAATAAAGGCTCTGATTAACAATACCTAAAATCTCATTCTACCTTATTTTCTCTCTCAAATGGCTGAAACTATTTCAATGTAATTTTTCATACTTTCAGGAACCACACCTATTGATCAGTTAATGATATTAATAGTTCACTTTTTTTGACTTCTTACTCAAAAGTAAGAACTTAAAATAACTTTTGAGTTCCTTATGTATACTAAGTATCCTTTTATGATGCTTCACATTTATTAACTAAAATATGCACAAGAATTCATTCTATAACATGCTTGATGTGCCTATCCTTAAAAGATGAAAGCAAAGAGAAATTAAATAACTTGTCTAGGTCACAAGAGCCAGAAAGTGCTCGAGGCTGTATTTGAACTAAGGCAGTCTAAGGCCAGAGGTGACAATGTTAACTATTGGGACACACACACACACACACACACACACACACACACACACAGGAAATAAAATGCAGTAATGTAACCACAGCAGAAAATATAGGGCTATACCTACAATGAAAAGACTTTAACTTATAACAAAATGGCAAGCTGGGTAGCACAGGAATGATTACAAATTCCTAAAGATGCTGTATGAAATACTTTATTCTATAAATGCATTATCAAGTTGTATGAAAAGGAAATAATAAAACGTTAAGTGGGCACAGAGATCCAGAGGGGAAAACCAAGTGAATACTAAGCCTACAGCTATTTGGGGATACATATTAGATCCAAAAGCAGCAAGGTGCTTGATTTAAATGTTCATGCATATTCATAAAAGAAATCTTGGGTCCTGCTACACGGAGAGTTTGAATTTAGATACCAAATGAAACTGGGATGCTTAAAGAATTTCAATCCAGTGAAAGGGAGATTAAAATATTATATTCACTGGCCCATGTAAACACCAGGGTGACCTAAATCTTCCCAATTTTGAGAGGCAGTGGGTAAAAAAGATCACCTGTGAAAAATCTCCTGCAACTCATGTGGGCTTAGGGTCTAAATTTATACCACTCTCATGATATGAAAAACTCCAGGTCAAAACATAAAAATTGATTGAGGTCAATAATAATCTATGGCAAAAGCAATAACCAATCAATGCTGGGGAGGTACTCTTAAACCTAAGACATGCTCATGGGATTCCCATAGAAAAAACAAGCTGGTTAAGATAAACCCCAAATAAAAAGCCACCTAAAACTGGTAAAACTCACCAGCTTCTAGAAGTATTCCCACACGATTTGACACTTAAGAGTGGATGTAAATAGGAAAGGAGATCAAGTTCACAATACATGAAGTCAAAGATGGAAAACAAAGATAAATATGTGACCACTTGGAAACAATGATCAAGACTAAATAATTATTCTTCTGAGATGTAATGAAACCTTGGGTATTTCCTTTGGTTAAAAAAGCAGAATGGGACAAGCAAAATAAAAGGTGAAATTGGGTCTCCTCTGAAGAAAGACTGCAGATCAAAATGAAGCTGCTGATGTCATGTCTTTGTTTTATTACATAATGGTATTTTCCCACCCATGCTTACAAGAAATGAATGCTAATTATCTAAATAAGCATATGTAGAGTATGAACAGATAGATACGGTCAGTAAATAAATTAGCAGACTATTTTGGCTCTAATTTATATCAACCTAGGCCTCACTGCGACTGCCTTTAGCATTTTACCTCCATATAAAACACTCTAAAACTGGTTCCTATAAACAGGAAAAAATGAGCAGAATCTCAAGCCAAAAAAAATGCTCACCACCGATGTCACAATATTTAAGGGCTTCACTGACGTCCTCCTCAGCTAAATTAACATTCAAACTTTTCAGGGCATGCTCCAAGTTACGTATGCCAATCTTGCCATTATCAACACTTGTCAAGATATAAGCAGCTTCTTTAACTGCTACAAAGATAAATAAATATATATAAGATACTATTATTTTAAAAAATGCAAAATAGTTTGTCCAGAGTCCACTATAGGTGAACTCTCAATTTAAGTATATATATTTAACTAAAATCTCTGCAGAAAAAAAGCAAAGTATTTTCTACTTGTAACTGACAACCTATTTATTTCAAGCAGCATTTAAAAAAATTAAGGGCGCCTAGGTGGCTCAGTCGGTTAGGCATCCAACTTCAGCTCAGGTCATGATCTCATGGTTCCTGGGTTTAAGCCCCGCATTGGGCTCTGGGCTGAAAACTCAGAGCCTAGAGCCTGCTTCAGATTCTGTGTCTCTCTTTCTGCCCCTCTTCCACTTGTCCTCTCTCCCTCTCTCTCTCTCTCTCTCTCTCTCTCTCTCTCTCTCTGTCTCTTAAAACTAAACATTTTAAGAAAAGAAAAAATTAAACCAAAAAATTATATGCAGAATATGATGGGTTACCTGAATCCACTCATCCATTAAATACTGAGTAAGCTGTGACCCTTTCTTAAATAATAGTAACATCCTGTACATGTAGATCTAAAGACTTCTATCAACTGATGAAATAAACGAAAAAAAAATGCTAAAATTTGAGATTAAAGCTCTTGATCTCCAGGGCCACTACCAGTCTATATTGTGCTTTTGTGTGAATTGAAAAAAGGCACCCCTCTCTATGTATCAATTACAAAGAGGCATACCTTCCTCTAGGTAGCTGCAATCTAGCATTGGTGGTCCTAGCCTGGAGAGCACAGTGGAATGTAGAATGCATTTCAGTCTCTACTTGTACCCTCTCAACCAGGCATCTTTGTGCAAGCACAACCCATACAACCAAATGTAGTCCTGTTGATACCACACCAATTTAAAATATAAAACATGATCATTACTGGGAGTTTCAATTTTTTGTCAATACCATTTCTCACCCCATTTCTCTCTCAACCCCAAAACGAAGTTGTCATGTATGTTTCCACAGTCCGAAAATCGTTGCATTATACTAACAGATCTAAACCTTCAGTTGGAAAGAATACCATAATACCATTTTAGACCTATATTCATTTTTACTAACATTTATTTTATAGCTACTAAGACCAACAATGAAAATTTCAGCCCTCTTAAAGAGTTTCCTTTAAATTCCTTGAAGACAGGGACTGAATTTGTCATGTCTGTAAATAAAATTATAATACATTATATAGTTGGTACTATGAGAAAAATGTGTGCCAGATATGAGCACTGAGCACTCAGATATAAAGCACTGAGACAGTTCACCTAACCTATAACTCTGAAAAGTCTTATGGGTTGAGGAGTGATGTTTGAGCTGAGTTTGGGGGGAAAATGTGAATTTGTTTGACAGAAAATATACAGAAAGGAAACAGCACATGCAAATATACGGAACCAAAAGCACATGGAAGATATGGAACCAATTTAAATTATAATAAGTAATATGGTTACAGAATAAATACAAATGCAGAAGTGATGAGAGATGAGGCTAATGAGATAAGAAGACAGATTTATTGTCATTCTTTAATTCCATAAATATTCACAATTATATAAGTCAATAATATAAAAGATTTGAAACAATGCCTAGCACAGTAAATATCATCTAATATTAGCTATTCAATTAGCTATTAATAAGGGGCTTCTGAAAGCCAAAATTGTGCTAGGATCTGGAGAAACAATGCTAGGACTTGTAGCAAAATGGAAACATGGTTCTTGGCCCAATGATGCTTCCAGGCACGTAAGAAAAAGAATCATTAACCAAATAATCAAAAATATGACTAGAAAACAACCAGATTTTAACATGGGCAGAAGACCTAAATAGACATTTTTCTGAAGAAGACATACAGATGGCCAACAGACACACGAAAAGATATTCATCACCAATCTCAGGGAAATGCAAATCAAAATAACAATGAGATATCACCTTACACGTGTCAGAATGACTAAAATCAAAAACATAAGAAGTAACAAGTGCTGGCGAGGACGTGGAGAAAAAGCAGCCCTTGTGCAATGTTGGTGGAATGTAAATTGGTACAGCTGATGTGGAAACAGTATGGAGGTTCCTCAAAAAGTAAAAACAGAAATACTATTTGACCCAATAATTCCACTACTGGGTATTTACCCAAAGAGAACAAAAACACTAACTCAAAAAGGTATATGCACCCCTATATGTTTATTGCAGCATTATTTACAACAGCCATGATATGGAAGTATCTCAACTATCTATCAATAGGTGAATGAATAAAGATGTGGTATATTATGGAATTTGACAAAACCATGGAAAAGAATGAGATTTTTTTTGCCATTTGCAACAACATGGATGGACCTAGAGGGTATTATACTAAGTGAAATATGTCAGACTGAGAAAGACAAACACCATATGATTGCACTCATATGTGGAATCTAAAAAACAAATAAAAAAAAGAAAAGCAAAATCAGACCTATAAATACAGGAACAAACTGATGGTGGCCGGAGAGAAAGGGGGATAATGGGTAAAAGGGGTAAAGGAGAGTAGGAGATACAGGTTTCCAGGAATGTAATGACTATGTCATGGGAATAAAAGGCACAGGAAAGGGAATATAGTCAGTGATATTGTAATATTGTTGTATGGTGACAAATAGCTATGTTTGTGGTGAGCATAGCAAAATGTATAGAGAATCACTACACCTGAAACGAATATAACATTGTGTGTCCACCGTACTCAAATAAAAAAAGTTTAATGAGAAATTATATTATTTTGGTCTTAATGAATTAAGATAATTCAAAGTTCTCTAATATTTTTGCTACTTTTTTTCCTAAGTAAGCTCTACACCCAACATGGGGCTTGAACTCATGACCCTGAGGTCAAGAGTTGCATGTTCTACCAACTGAACCAGTCAGATGCTCCTACTTTTGTCACTATATAAGCTAAAATATATTGAGCATTTCTAGTGTCATTTAAAAAAATATTAATGGGTATTTATAGTATGAAGTAAATGCTATGAAAAAGACATAGTTTAATGAAAGCTTATAATAAAAGAAGCTGACCTCGACTAGCAGATAATGACAGGCTCCCTAGAGGAAATTGACATTCATTCAATTTTTTTTTTAATGTCTATTTTTGAGACAGAGAAGGAGACACAGAATCTGAAGCAGGCTCCGTGCTCTGAGCTGTCAGCACAAAGCTCAGCACAGGGCTCAAACTCACAGACTACGACATCATGACCTGAGCCAAAGTGAGACACTTAACCAACTGAGTCACCCAGGCACCCCATCACTCATTTGAAAGATGAGTAAACATTAACTAGGCAAAGAGTGTCAGGGAAAACTATTCCAGGGAACAAAATACGCAAAAGCTTTGTAGTTGGAGTTCTAAGGAAATGAAAGAAAGCCATTGTACTTGAAAATGCAGAAAGCAAGGGTAATGGTACAAAATTATACCAGAGAGCTAGGACATGCAGGATTTTGATCTTTAACAACAATGAAAAATGTTTAAAGAGTTGAAAATAGGGGGACATCACACAATCAGATTACTTTTTTGAAAAAAAAAAAATTACTCTGGCTGGAGTGGGAAGAATGGACTAGGAATCCATTGGCACCTGGCAATGATCCTAAAAAATAACTCCTTCATAGGGAATGCTTTCTTGTATACATATATAAAGTCCTTACCATCTGCTGTTGGTAGTTTCAGATTTGAAGACAAAGCCTCTTTCCTAAAGTCTGCAAATTTAAATAGAGAGATTATGCCATAAGGAACAGCATCCTGATTTTACCCAGTTTGGAAGAAAACCAATGGATAAATTACATACTTCATTTCTCAATAACATTTAGCATTGACCATCCCCTTCTTCTCAAAATCCTCCACTAGCTTCCAGAATAACGTTCTCTACTCATCTTCCTCTTACTTCTTAGACTCCATGGATTCGTCAAGCTCCACCAAGCTTCTTAAATGTGGCTGAGATTCTAATGTTACAAATGCTTCCTTTATCCCTAAGAGAACAGCTTAATCCCCAGGCTCATATATTCAATAACGTGTTTAATTATTAGTCTGAATTGTCCTTTTTTAGTCCTGCCTGCCTACCTATCTATCTAATTCTGGAGCTTTTCCTAAGGACAAGGTGCAGTTATACGCTTCATCCTATACATTTTCTACACAAATGCAAATTGATACAGAGATCTATTTGAGGGACAAGTGATAGAAACAAAATATGTCCATTTGCATAGATGGACCACATCGCAGTTAGAGAGCAGTTTAGAATAACTCACAACTAGTACAGGTATTACCTTGAAGCAAAAGGAGGTTAGAATCAAGATACATTATATTTACATTAATTTTTAAAATGTGATCCAAGCAGGATTAAAAAAATATAACTAACCTATTAAAAAGTACTTTCAAAATAGTAGGTTTGGCAATTTTACAAGATAACTCTAAAACAGAATTTCTCAACCTGAGCAAAATTACATTTGGGGCCAGCTAATTATGTGGGGGAGTGCTGTCCTATACATTATAGGGTGGTTAGTAGCATCCCTCACCTCTACTCACCAGATCCCAGCATTCCTCCCCCATCAGTTTTGACAATCTAAACTGTCTTTGCAGATTGCCAGTTTTCCCTGAGACACAGATCTGATCTCATTTTTTAGCTGAAGTTAAATTTAAAGGCAGGGGATGGCTTTCCAAGTATTGATAAAACCCATCTGGGTATATCCCAGATAAGAATATGGATGGATCAGGTAAATTCTTTGTAAATAGAGCAAATAGCCAGATCAACACTTACACAGAATGTTATATAGACCAATGGTTTAATTGTTCAACAATAACTTGTATTTTTCAAAGAGCCTGTCACCTAAAAGAAAAAGAAAGCTAGACAACTATTAGGACCTCTCTAAAATTCATAAAAGGAAAGGGATTAACTTTGAAATGAAATTACTCTAGAAAGAAACATTTTAAAGCCATATGACAACGTATATAAATACTTTCAGACCAAGTTTACAATGCAGTCCAAGAGATCATCCAGGAATTTGATACTGTAATAACTAAATCTCCGTGAATATAGAATATAAGATATATCTCTAAATCTGATCTGTAGTAAATTGCATTTCAATACATTTACAGTAGTATTTAGGAACTAAGTATTAAGATTTAATTAATTAGTATTTGGTAAAATATTTTAAAACCTTGGATAAAATTTTAGAAGAAATTTTTATTACAAGTTGCTGGTTATCTGCTCAATCAACTCACCGTCGAGCAAGGAATCATCCAACACTTCTTGAAAACTATTATCAGTGAAATAAATTCTATTGGTGTTTCCAAGTACATCTGCATAGTTGTCCTTGCCAGACTGATCACTTTCTTCCATACATTCCAATGTACCGATGATGTCATTCAATACTACAAACACAGAGAATATACATGCAACATGTAATTCAGTCCATGGATCTAAATTTTTGGAACATAACAGTAAAACTGATGGATTCTTCCAGTTTTGCACTGTCCAAAATGGCAGCCACTACCCACATGTGGCCATTTAAAAAGGTAGAGCAATCCGTTCTCCACTATAGTTTTCTATAGCCCCTTATCTTTATTCTTAAAATTATTTTGTTAAAACTCTGGGTTCTGCGTGGGCTATTCCTTTATGAACAAAAAAGTGTGCCAAAGTTTCTCTAGTGATTCTATTAACGAGCTCACCATTTCATAAAAAATACCCTCCATTCGTCACACCTGCTCCCAAACTCCAATCCTTCCCTTTCTACTTTCTTTCCCTACACCCCTTGCTCCTGTCAGCTCACTTTACCCAATTTAGAGAATCAGCAAAGCCTATTATGTTTAGCATGATAATATCAAACATCTGAACTAGGAAATCCATGACTGACCACCCCCCCCTTAATTAAAACAAACAAAAACCTCTTCACATTTCTAAAGTACATGTCTAAAAAAATAATCTTTCAGAATTCATTAAGAGAAATATATAATAAATTACTTTAAAATTAGCTAATTTATGTGAAAGTATAATTTAATATATTATGTTGTTCCATGAGTTAGTCATTAGTCATTGGTAAGAAGTTTCAAAAATAGGCCATGTGAGGAATGGTTGAAAGGAAATCTGAGTCCAGAGAAAAGATGATTCAACATAAAAGAAAGAAAATATAAGAGCTCTCCTCCCATCCCTGGAGGGCTACTGACGGGGAAGAGTCCAAATGTTAAGTTTGGGAATGGAATTATAAGGCAGGATTTCCATCAAATATGTGGAACAATTGACTAGTTCTACAGCTGTCCAAAAATTATGGAATGCGCTGCTTCAAAGAGTCATAAGGATTTCCAAGACAAACAGTAGGATGAGTGTCCCTTACGATTAGCCTGTCCCTGAAGCCCACTAATGTGTTTTTTAAATTTTTTTTTAATGTTTATTTCTGAGACAGAGAGAGACAGAGCATGAGTGGGAGAGGGGCAGAGAGAGAGGGAGACCCAGAATCTGAAGCAGACTCCAGGCTCTGAGCTGTCAGCACAGAGCCCGACACGGGGCTCGAACTCACAAACCGCGAGATCATGACCTGAGCCAAAGTCGGACGCTCAACCAACTGAGCCACCCAGGCACCCCTAATGCGGTTTTTAAATAAACATGTAAAAATCGAAAAAACTCCGTATCTAATTAACACAGAAACTATCAAATCCTCTACTATAGACCTCATTCTCTGACCACAGTAAACTAAAAATAAACAACAAAGAGAGGACAATAATGAAATTCAAATTCAAATTTAAAATTTTTAAATTCATTTAAAATTTTTCAAATAATTGCTTTCAAATTTAAGGTTTTTCTCTTAGGCAACTCTTACATCAAGGAGAAAATCAAAATACAACTGAATATGCTTAGAAAAAAACAAGAATAAAGACTTTGATAAACCAAAGTCTTACTGAAATGAAAATTGATAGTCTTAAACATTTATTTCTCAGTAAGAAGAAAAAAGTAAGTTCATAATTTAAACAACTTAGAAAAACTACAAAATGGACAAAAGGGAACAATAGAAAGGACATCCTAAAGATAAAAGCAGAATTTTTTTTTTACTACAAATAGAAACACTAAAGATAAATCTAAGATGTAGAGCTTTAAAAAGAGAGATAATTAAAAGATCTGCTAGGAAATCTAGAAGAAGATATATATATATATATGTGTATATATGTGTGTATATATACACACATATATACACACACACACACACACAAATATATATATACAAATTTAAGAATGAGAAAATAACCAGACACAAAAAAATCAAAAGAATTATCACTGCATAGGATTGTACTAATATTCCCAAAAAACACTTGAATAAAATAAATTTCCTAGGAGAATAAAAATTACCAAAACTGACAAAATAAAACAGAGGATGGCAATAAGCAGTCCACCAAAATCAAAGTCAAAGATGAATAATAAACTAGAAAAAAAATGGCAATAGACAAGACAGAACATTAATGTCCCTTATATATAAAGAGCTATTTAAAAAAAAAAAAAGAGCTATTTATAAATTCATATGAAAAAGACAATCTAATTAAAATAAAAGAAAAGCATATTCGACAATCATATGAAAAATGTTTTACCTCACTAGTCATTAAAGACATGCATATTAAAACAATAATAGAATTCTTTTACCAGCAGAATTTTCAATAAATAATATCCATTACTGATAAAAGTGTGAATTTTTACAAACTTTTTGGAGGATAATTAAGCAGTAGCTGTTAACATCTCACATCTGCATATATTTCAGTCTAGCAGTGTGACTTCTGAGGGTTTTATCCCCCAGGAGAACTTTATGCACATATATACATACAACAATGCTCATCAAAATGTTTCAGTGGTGAAAAATTGGCAAATTTTCAGATTTTTAATTGGCAAATATCATCAAAAGTGTTGTGGATAAAATGACAGTACATCCCCCAAATGGAATATTATTGCAGTCTTTAAAAAGAATGAGGTTGCGGGGCGCCTGGGTGGCGCAGTCGGTTAAGCGTCCGACTTCAGCCAGGTCACGATCTCGCGGTCCGTGAGTTCGAGCCCCGCGTCAGGCTCTGGGCTGATGGCTCGGAGCCTGGAGCCTGTTTCCGATTCTGTGTCTCCCTCTCTCTCTGCCCCTCCCCGGTTCATGCTCTGTCTCTCTCTGTCCCAAAAATAAATTAAAAAAAAGTTGAAAAAAAAAAAAAAAAAAGAATGAGGTTGTTTATGATACAATGGAACATGGAACAATATCTAAGATACACTGTTAATTTCTTTAAACCTGCAAGTCGTGGAATATTATGGACATGGTAATTTTATTTTAAATTTTTTTTTTAACGTTTTATTTATTTTTGAGACAGAGAGAGACAGCGCATGAACGGGGGAGGGGCAGAGAGAGAGGGAGACACAGAATCGGAAGCAGGCTCCAGGCTCTGAGCCATCAGCCCAGAGCCTGACGCGGGGCTCGAACTCACCGACCGCGAGATCGTGACCCGGGCTGAAGTCGGACGCTTAACCGACTGAGCCACCCGGGCGCCCCCATGGTAATTTTATTTTAATTAATTAATTATTAATTAATTGATTTATTTATTTAGAGAACAAGCAGGGGCAGAGAGAGAAGAAAACAGAGGATCTGAAGTGGGCTCTGTGCTGACAGCAGAGAGCCCAATGTGGGGCTTGAACTCACAAACCATGAGATCATAACCTGAGCCAAAATCAGACATTTAACCAACTGAGCCACCCAAGTGCGTCTAATTTTTAAATAATATCAGAATACACAAATATTCATAGATTCAAATAAAAAAGGCTAAAGGGATATTTACCACACTTTAACAGGGATATTTCCAGAAGGTGACATTACATGAGCCTTGCACTTTATATCTCTTACATTTCTGGTCACTAAATTTTTTTATAACAGTTTCAAAATTACCATTATTATATAATAAAATGTCCTTACTTTAGCTATTGGAAAACATCATAACCTTGTCATTTTCCCAATCTTTTCCATTCAAATACAAATTCTTAAATGAAAAACAAATGTAATCAAGTTTGCCATAACTGGAAGAGTTCAAATGTAGATGAAACAAACATTTGGCACAGATACTACAAAGAAGATCTGAGCACCAAATATAATGTTTGGCTACGTGACCTCTGAATGAGTCCTGTGTTGTTTGCCATTCAACAGTTTTACCATAAAGTTCTTACCAACAAAAGTGGAAAATTTCTGAGTGTCCTTCAAAGCCCTCATACAGTCTTTAACATTCACCACGTTGTCATCTGTAAGAGAGAGAGGGGAGGGGAACAGACAAGAATCCCTGGAAAACGTAATATTAAAAAGCTCATATGAAAATCAAAACCAGCATACAATTTCTTTACTTTACATACAAGATACTTGGGATTCATTTTCACCCACTGTGCCTTGCAATTAACCTTACAAGATTGTAGATACGCTAGTTCTGATTCTACCTGTAAGGCAACTAACCTACTAAGAAAGTTGTAAGTCCAATAACTTTACTTGGTACAAACCAGCAAAGCTAGGTTTTCTATTCACAGAGCTGGAATTTCCAAACTATGTGTTAGTCACTAAATCAAGATCTATCTAAAGAGAGTGGATACCAATGAGCCCACTCCCCCACAAAATTTCTACCTGCTTGCTAAGAGTATTCTCATTAACTGTAAAAAAGGACTTTAAAAGAAAGTCTCCTCTTTAAGGACATTTACAGCAATACAAGCAAATACCTATAGATATTAGCTCAAAGGAGCCCTATTCGCTTGAACAAAAACCTTGCACACTTTCTTCAGTTACTCCTACCCAAAACAAAAAAATGGATAATAATATTTAAATGCTTACCAGAAACAAGATCTGACTGAAGAATTTTCTCTACCTCTTCTTCAGGTGACTTAATCCCAATATTGCCTAGAAAGCTCTCCAAGTTCTTCCCAGATATCATGTCACCTTCAAGCCCATCAAGAGCTAAGACAATGTCTTGTAACTCTAGAAACAGAAAAAAGTGATTCGGTAATTGAACTAACCTCTGACTTAAAAAACAACAGTAGCCATCACTCAAGACTTTTGTCAGTGGTAGTCCATGAGTTATGATCACCTCTTGAATAAGAAATCTCAGTGAAGAATCCAGCCCTCAGGAAATTCTAAGTCCAGCAAAACAATATGCTTGGTCTGCCATGTTTCTTTGGTGCTAATATAAAATTGGCACAACCAAAATGGTTGCTATGGCTGAATTTTTCACTGCAATGACACAAAGTAGTTATTTTAAACTAGAGCTCTAATGGTAGCAAACAAAATTAACTCATCCTGGTGGAAGTGAAATAGATTTCAGAATCATGAGAAATGTAAAATTGTAAACACAAGTATCACAAAGACTCACTCACCTTTTCTTTTCAATTCTACCAAGATCCAGTTGTACTCTGGCATCTGGAATTTTGCTTTATTTCCAGCCCTTTCAAAGGAGGCAGTGTTAAGTACATTCAAATCCTGGCTCCAGGATTTGTGACCTGAAACTATCTGACCTTGAGCAAATTATTACTATTTAACCCCTCTATCAAATTCAGTAGTCTTATATCTAAAATAATTTAATAATACTATCTACCTCACACAGTTAATATGGAGATTAAATATATGATGTATGAAAAACACTTAAAACAACATTAGGTATATAGCAAACACTAAGTGTCATATTAATAGCAATAAAGTTACTATTATTATTATTATTATTATTATTATTATTATTATTAAGCCTTCAGGAATAGCTGCAAACAGTAATCACAGCTTCTTAGTACCTCCGATCCCGCTTCACTTTCTGTCCCCCTAACATCTCAGCGAGGCAACTGCAAATGACAGTCACCTAAAAACCTGTATCAGCTCTGCTTGTTTTACCTAAAGCTTGGTTCCCTTTAAAATATGGTTTCTTTGCACAGACACCTTAAGAGGAGTCTGCTCATCCTCCCATGCTCCACATAGGACCAGGAAGCAGAGAAACACTCCTAAGATACTGCTGTCTGGCTATTTTAGTTCCACCTTCAATCAAACCTATCCCTCCCCTGAGATTCAGGCCTGTCATTGACCTACACTACCCTCCGGACACCATCATCTACTGACTTTCTGATCACTCTTTCACCTTCTTGGAGGATCTTTGGTCACCCTGCTCATAATCCTCCCTCAGCCCCATTTCCCATTATCATCTGATGACAATAAGAATGACCTTGACCTCTCAACTCCAAAAACTTTCACTTCCTTTCCAAAGTCATCCAGATCAATGGCTATCCTTAATCCTCATCAATACCTAGAACTGCCTGCCCAACCTCTAAAATCTTCAACTACAAGATCAGACACTGACCATAATCCCTTAAAACTGTGTGTATACTGAAGGAAAGCATAGAACTTGATCCACAATATGCCTGTTTTCTCAGCCCCTCCAAGTTTGTCAACAAATAGTCCAGGCACAGTGAACTAACTTTATCAGTCAGTAATGAAGGGAACAGTCTGAGCATATGACAGTCAACCTTGCAAGGAGACTTTTCTAAAAAGAGCAGTTTCAGGCCTGCTATGTTAACACTTTTCTTCCAGGGTGGCCCTTCCTCACTCTTCCCTGTAATTATTGGCCTTTTCTTGCACTGGCTGACAGATTCCAGTGTCAACCCCCAATCATTATGACCAGCTCCCAGATTCAGGTACCTAAACTACACCTTTCTCCTTTTTCACTGTTCTCCTTTCTCAATGGTTTAGTTTCCACTTTTTTTTCCTTCCTCCACATAAAAAGTTATCTGTCCTGAATACCAGTCTTTCTGAACTCTGTTTTCTGATTTCAAAATTAACTACCATTTACCAAGTATATAGTATGTGCCTAATAATTAGATTATGTGCTTTATATGTGTTTTTGCAGTTGATCCTGACAACTCTAGGAGAAACGTGATTTTATTAGCTTCCTTGTTTTAAAGATGAGGAAACCAGAATGACCTACAGAGACTACCCAGCTGGTAAGTCAAAAACCCACAAACCACCATGTATCAAACTCCATAGCCCATGTTCTTTTCTACCTGTATGCATTGTTTCCTATAGCACGGCTAATCTATTTCACTATACTATATTGATGCTAATTATGTTACGTGACCCAGGTAACATATTTATATGTCAACAGGGAATTATTAAGTACTTTTCTTAACCTAAAAGAGAAACAATGATGTTAAAAATTTTATACCAGGGCAGAGTGGTTATGAAAAATCTGAAAAGTATCTATCTACTTCTTTACACCCAGAAATGACTCCGCTTCCGTTTTCCTAAACATATACCTATGTTGTTATTCTTCTCCTGACAGCGCTCATTGACCAAACAGTCATTTGAATGTTATTCAAATAAATTACCAGTGATAATTAAGTTTTAAACTTATTTTCCCAATAGAAAAGTACACAAACTCCATGAGTATGATCTCCATTGGTTTTAGGTCTATGATTTAACTTTTAAGCAAAAATGGAAGTCAAGTGGTAGGAAATAGCCATGGTACCAAAATGCACATGGTCACTCTTGTATGTTAACAAAATCCAAAGAAAGGAACATGAGGAATGTCTACTAAAGGAAGAGGTAGAAGATTTCTGAGAAATTCTATAATATATAAGCCTTTACACAGGGTAGAGTCCTAAGTCTGAGGCTAAAAATGGTATAGAAAATTTTCATATCTGAAAAATTGTAAAGCTAGTATCTGACTTTACATAAAGTCCAGAACAAAACACACACACACACACACACACACACACACACACACACACACAAATAACAACAACAAAAAAAGGGATTTAAAATAGGTTACACAGGCCCCATTCCAGAAAAAGGCATTTTTCTTTCATCATGGATGCTGCCAACTTTTAATCAAAATCAAGTTTTGCCTGCCTTAAAACAGATCAATGCCAACATGGTAAGCAGAAATTAACAGAACTAGAAATTCTAAAAAACAAAACACAAAGACATCCATTCAATAAAAGTAAATTTAACAGTCACAAATAATTTACTAGTTACCTTTTAACCTGGAGGCATCACGAATATCCTTTACCACTTGTCCAAATTCTTCTATTTGTACTTCATCATCTTCTGCAAGAAAAACATTTTTTTTCAGTTTATTTATTTATTTTGAGGGGGGGGGGAGGGGAAGAGAGAGAGGGAGAGAGAGAATCCCAAGCAGGCTCCATCCTGTCAGCACAGAGCCAGACAAGGGGCTCGAGTCCACGACTGTGAGATCATGACCTGAGCTGAAATCAAGAGTTGGACAGTTAACTGATTGAGCCATTCAGGCACACCCCCACCCTCCCAGCCTTTTTCCTTTTTTAACATACACCATGGTCAAAAAGAGGATCCTAGGTCGGGAATGCTTACGTTCTTTCTCACGTTTCTAAAGCTCTGTTGAAATACTTAAGCAGTTCACTTGGTCATTTCCCCCACTTTATTCAGAGAAACTCAACTTTTATGATTTATATATTGAGGGACTCTGTAAGATTTCATTTAGAAGAAAAGGATTCTACTGCTTTACCAGCACCAAATATAAATACAAAACCAAAAATAACAAGGTTCAAAACTTTGCAAACCACTGCATTAAAATAGGAATTAAATCACATTGTACTGAAGGTCCAATAAAAGGTCTCAGTAAAAGAGAGGGAAAAAAATCGCTATTATCAGGTAGTATCATATTTTCATCAACCCTCTTCATCTCAAATATGTTAATAAACAAAACAACCAACACACTTAAAGTTCAAAATTACCAGTCTCACTTAAACAGGAGCTTAATGAAGAAAAAGGGGTAAGTAATCCTCACAGGGAAAGACAGTTCTTTGACAAAGACCGTAGACAGCATGCTCTTGTTACGAGGCTAGTTTTGCATAAACATTTCACATAAAAGAGTGTAACAGTACATTTGTAACTTCAAGGTATGAAAAATACGAAGGAGTGGAAATGTTCACCTGTGGTTGTGTACTACCTGTCTCCTACATGCAGAACATCAGCAGTAAATAATAGTCTTATTTGAAAAACTGTAGAGGTGCCTGGGTGGCTCAGTTGGTTAAGCGTCCGACTTCGGCTCAGGTCATGATCTCATGGTTCATGAGTTTGAGGCCCACAACGGGCTCTGTGCTGACAGCCCAGACCCTGGAACCTGCTTCTGATTCTGTGTCTCCCTCTCTCTCTGCCCCTCCCCCCACTCCTGCTCTGTCTCTCTGTCTCTCTCTCTCTCAGAAATAAATGCTAAAAAAAAATTTTTTAAGAAAAATTATAGTCCATGGTCTTTGTTTTACTTTGTAAACTCATTTTTGTTTTGTTTGAATCTTTTTTTACTTGCTAACTTAGTAGTGGTGGTGGCCACCACAAAGTCTATTTTACAGTATGGATATCTGAAGTCATGTTAATAAAAAAACGGGAATAGATCTCTTAACATTTCCTAACAGTCCCCTCTGTGTTCACGGGATATGCCATTTTCCAGTTACATGTTACACAACTTGAAGGTAATCAATGCATATTTGATCAATTTAGAGTAACAATAAATTAGATATTAACATTTTTTCTGTTGGACAACCAAACAATCTGAGGTTTCTTTATATTTTCTAAGTGTATATATTGGCATATCAACCAAGTACAAGATACAAGGAAAAAAAAAAGATTGACGAAAGGCAGACCGACAGTCTTATGTATCTTTTAATTGTAATATTTGGAATACTTACCATCCACTGTTGTTAATTTCAGCACAGCTAGGAATTCATTTTTTTTCAAGTTACTATTCAAGTTAGACAGAGTGGTCCACAGGTGAGAAATCTTCATCTTCCCTTTGCTGAGATTATGGAGGTTTTCAATAGCATCAGGCAATACTGAAAGGTAGATCACACACAAGTTTTACAACACCCTTGTCCAAGAAGTTAGTACAGTTAAACTATTACCTGGAACAGTCAGGAATTAAGGTTTTTATGGCTAAGAAGAATAACAAATACGTTATAAATGATTGCCAATTTTCAAATATTAAAACACAATAAAATATTGAACACCAAAATTAGTGTTTCTTTGAGGATTCTGAAATATTTCAAGAACTTATAGTGACCCACTGCTGAATAACCAATATAAAGAGTCATTTTCATTGACTTATAGATTTACAGAAGTCTGAATTCATAAACAACTCCAACTGATTAAACCATGAATTAAACCATAAAACCAAAATAGCTTTTGCTCTACATCTCCCCCGAACATCGTTCCCTGGATCTTACTTTCTCTTCAATCTACTACTGCAGACCATGGAAAGAAATTTTGTGGGGTTTTTTGTTTTGTTTTGGTTTTGGTTTTAATTCCAATGGAAAACCTTTGGAAGGTTTAAGGGGCAGGGAGTGAAATTATCTCATTACCAATGTGTAAAAGGATCACTCTACTACTGTATAGAGAACAGACTCTCTGGAAGATCAAGCAGTTAGGAAGCTAGTTCAGAGAAAAAGATGACAGTGGCTTCAGCAAGGGTAACAGTGATGAGAACAAGAAGTGGACAAACATAGGACGTGTTTGGAGAATAAAACTGGAAGTATTTTTAAAATTTTTTTTTAATTTAAGATTTTATTTTTAAGCAATCTCTACACCTGATTGTGGGGCTCAAACTTACAACCCAGAGATTAAAAGTCGCTCGCTTTATCAACTGCACCAGCCAGGTGCCCCAAGACTGAGAGTATTTACTGATGAATTGAATGAGAAGCTGGGGCCATGAAGAACTCCTAGGTTTAGAACTTAGCAGCTGAGTGGACAGTGGTGTCGAAAACTGAGGTAAGAGAGCCTAGGTAAAGAATAAGATCGTTGGACAGCAAGAATTCTTTTTTATACATATTAAGTATGAGATACATGGGGAGTCAAAAGAACAGCAATATTATTTAAAGCAATAAGATGATTCGGGAAGAGGCTTAGAGAATGGGACTCAGAATGGATCCTGGGATCATGCTAATATAAAATCCAGTCAGAAAAGAAGGAGCCAGAAAACAAGACCAAAAAAGAGCTAGGTCTACAATGGAATATTATTCCGTTATGAGAAAGAAGGAAATCCTGACATTAGGGACAAAAGAGTGACAAGCACTATGCTTGGTAAGATAAATCAGAGAAAGACAAATACTTATAAGGTCTCACATCTGAAAAAGCAGAACTCAGAAACAGAGTAGAATGGTGGTTACCAGGAAATTAGGAAGAGGCTGGTCAAGGGTACTAATTTACAATTAGAAGATGAATAAATTCTGGGCATCTAAGGCACAGCATTGTGATTATAGTTAGCAATACTATATACTTGAATGTTGCTAAGAGAATAAATCTTGGTGTTCTCACCACAAAAAAAGAAATGATCATTATGTGATGTGATGATGCTGTTAGTTAACACTATGGTGGTAATCGTATTGCAATATATAAGTGTATCAAATCAACACTTTGTACACCTTAAATTCACACAATGTTATATGCCAATTATATCTCAATTTTAAAGAAAAAAAAGGAAGAGCCAATAAGGTGGGGAAAAAATGAGATGACGGTGTCACAGAAAACATAAGGAGAAGAATTTTGAAGAATAAACATATTAAATTAAAAATAATGGTTGAATCATTATGCTGCACACCTGAAACTAATGTAATACTGTATGTTAATTACACTTGAGTTAAAAAAAAACTATAGAGGTAAATAAGATGAAAATAGAAAATTGGCAAATGGAGTTAACAAAGTGAGATTTAACTTTTGTAAAAAGCTAAGGTGGAATGTCAAGGTCAAAAACCTGAATGAGTGGGTTTTTTTAAGTTTATTTTATTTCTATTTTGAGAGAGACAGAGAGAATGAGAGCAGGGAAGGGACAGAGAGACAGTGGGAGACAGAGAGACAGCAGGCTCCATGCTGTCAGTCAGCACAGAGCCCAACATAGGGCTTGAACCCACGAAACTGTGAGACCATGACCCGAGCCAAAATCGAGAGTTGGATGCTCAACCAACGGAGCCACCAAGGCACCCCATGAATGAGTGTTTTTATTTTTTATTTTTGAATGTTTATTTTTGAGAGAGAGAGAGAGAGAGAGAGAGAGAGAGAGAGAGAGCATGAGCTGGAGAGGGGCAGAGAAAGAGGGAGACACAGAATCTGAAGCAGGTTCCAGGCTCTGAGCTGTCAGCACAGAGCCTGACACAGGGCTCAAACAGCTCAAACAGCACAGAGCCTGACACAGGGCTCATGAACAGCATGATCATGACCTGAGGCAAAGTCCAACGCTTAGCCGACTGAGCCACCCAGGTGCCCCCTATAAAGAGAGAACTGGCAATATAGAATGACAATAGCCAGATTCCCCTTCAATTTCCAATGCAAAACACACTCTATACTGAGTTAAAATATCAATAAAAATAATATTTGGTGATGAATTGAATCAGGGAAGTGGAAGTGGTGGAGCTAGGGCCATAAGGAAAAAAAAGACCAAGAATGACTCCTAACTTTTCAGCCTAAACAACTGAGTGATAAGCTCAATAGAAAGGAAAATCACCAGATGCCAGAAGTGAGGAAGAATTATTGTGTGTGTGCCTGAGCTGACGCCATGGCAGTCAGATGGTATAATGCATAAGTAGAGAACATAAGCTCTGAGTTGCTTTTTTTAAAAATTAATGCACTTATTTTGAGTGAGAGAGAGGGCATGCGGAAGGAGCAGAGAGAGGGAATCCCAAGCAGGCTTCTCACCGTTGCATGGATCCTGATGCAGGGCTTGAGCTCACAAACTGTGAAATCATGACCTGAGGTGAAATCAACAGTCAGATGCTTAACTGACTGAGCCACCCAGGCGCCCCATGAGTTGCCTTTTTTTTTGAGAGAGAGACAGAGTGTGTGCATATGGGAGAGGGGCAGAGAGAGAGAGAGAATGCTTTTTTTTTTAAAATATAACTTATTGTCAAGTTAGCTAACATACAGTGTGCTCTTGGCTTTAAGAGTAGATTCCCATGATTCATCGCTTACATACAACACCCAGTACTCATCCCAACAAGTACCCTCCTCAATGCCCATCACCCATTTTCCCCTCCCCCACAGTCTCCCCATCAATCCTCAGTCGTTCTCTGTATTCAGGAGTCTCTTATGGTTTGCCTTCCTCCCTCTTTGTTTGAAACTATTTTTTTCCTCTTCCCTTCCCTCATGGTCTTTGGTTAAGTTTCTCAAATTCTACATATGAGTGAAAACATGATATCTCTCTTGCTCTGACTTATTTCACTTAACATAATACCCTCCAGTTCCATCCATGTTGTTGCAAATGGCAAGATTTCATTCTTTCTCATTGCCGGTAGTATTCTGGTGTGTGTGTGTGTGTGTGTGTGTGTGTGTGTGTGTGTGTGTGTATCACATCTTTTTTATCCATTCATCAGTGGATGGACATTGGCTCTTTCCATAATGTGGCTATTGTTGATAGTGCTATTATAAACATTGGGGTACACGTGCCCCTATGAATCAGCACTCCTGCATCCTTTGGATAAATTCCTAGTAGTGCTATTGCTGGGTTGTAGGGTAATTCTATTTTTAATTTCTTGAGGAACCTCTACACTGTTTTCCAGGGAGGCTGCACCAGTTTGCACTCCCACCAAAAGTGCAAGAGGGCTCCCATTTCTCCACATCCTCACCAACATCTGTTGTTTCCTGAGTTGTTAATTTTAGCCACTCTGACCTGTGTGAGGTGGTATCTCAGTGTGGTTTTGATTTGTATTTCCCTAATGATGAGCGATGTTGAGCATCTTTTCATGTGTCTGCTGGCCATCTGGATGTCTTCTTTGGAAAAGTGTCTGCTCATGTCATCTGTCCATTTCTTCACTGGTTTGTTTGTCGGGTGTTGAGCTTGGTAAGTTCTTTATAGATTTTGGATACTAACCTTTATCTGATATGTCATTTGTAAATATCGTCTTCCATTCGATCAGTTGCCTTTTAGTTTTGTTGATTGTTTCCTTGGCTGTGCAGAAACTTTTTATCTTGATGAGGTCCCAATAGTTCATTTTTGCTTTTATCTCCCTTGCCTTCAGAGACGTATCAAGTAAGAAGTTGCTGTGGCTGAGGTCAAAGAGGTTGTTGACTGTTTTCCCCTCTAGGGTTTTGATGGTTTCCTGTCTCACATTTAGGCCCTTCATCCACTTTGAGTTTATTTTTGTGTATGGTGTGAGAGAGTGGTCCAGTTTCATTCTTCTGCTTGTTACTGTACAGGTCTTCCAGCACTATTTGCCAAAGAGACTTTCTTTTTTTCCTTGGATACTCTTCCCTGCTTCATCAAAGATTAATTGGCCATACCTTTGTGAGTCCAATTCTGGGTTCTGTATTCTACTCCACTGGTCTATGTGCCTATTTTTGTGCCAATACCATACTGTCTTGATGATTACAGCTTTGTAGTAGAGGCTGAAGTCTGGGATTGTGATGCTTCCTACTTTGGTTTTCCTGTTCAACATTACTTTGGCTATTCAGGGTCTCATGTGGTTCCCTACAAATTTGAAAGATTGTTTGTTCTAGCTCTGAGAAGAATGCTGGTGCAATTTTGAGTGGGATTACACTGAATGTGTAGATTGCTTTGGGTACTATCCACATTTTAACAATATTTTTTCTTCCAATCCATGAGCCTGGAATGCCTTTCCATTTCTTTGTGTCTTCTTCAATTTCTTTCATAAGTTTTCTACAGTTTTCAGCATACAGATCTTTTACCTCTTTGGTTAAACTTATTCCTAGGTATTTTATGGTTCTCGATACAATTGTAAATGGGATCGATTCTTTGATTTCTCTTACTATTGCTTCATTCTTGGTGTATAGAAATGCAACCAATTTCCGTACATTGGTTTTATATCCTGCGACTTTGCTGAATTCATGTATCAGTTCTAGTTTTTTGGTGGAGTCTTTTGAGTTTTCCATGTAGAGTATCATGTCATCTGCAAAAAATGAAAGTTTGACTTCTTTGCCAATTTGGATGCCTTTTATTTCCTTTTGTTGTCTGATTGCTGAGGCTAGGACTTCCAACACTATATTAAACAACAGTGGTGAGAGTAGACATCCCTGTTGTATTCCTGATCTCAGTGGGTAAACTCTCAGTTTTTCCCCATTGAGGATGATATTAGCTTGGGCTTTTCATATGTAGATTTGATGATGTTAAGATATGTTCCTTCTATCCCAACTTTCTGGAGGGTTTTTACTAATGATGCTGTATTTTGTCAGATGCTTTTTCTGCATCTATTGACAGGATCATATTGTTCTTATCCTTTCTTCTATCGATGTGATATACCACATTGATTGATTTGCGAATATTGAACCAGTCCTGCAGCCCAGGAATGAATCCCACTTGATCATGGTTAATAATTCTTTTAATATACTGTTGAATTCAATTTGCTAGTATCTTGTTGAGAATTTTTGCATCCATGTTCATCGGGGATATTGGCCTGTAATTCTTTTTAGTGGGGTCTCTGTCTGGTTTGGGAATCGAGGTAATGCTGGCTACATAGAATTAGTCCAGAAGCCTTCCTTCCATTTCTATTGTTTGGAACAGCTTGAGAAGAATAGGTACTAACTCTGCTTTAAATGTCTGGTAGAAGTCCCTTGGGTAGCCATCTGGCCCATTTGTTGGGACTCATTTGTTGGGAGATTTTTGATAACTGATTCAATTTCTTCACTGGTTGTGGGTCTGTTCAAATTTTCTATTTCTTCCAGTTTGAGTTTTGGTAGTGTGTGGGTGTCTAGGAATTTGTCCAATTTCTTACAGATTGTCCAGTTTGTTGGCATATAATTTTTCACAGTATTCTCTAATAATTGTTTGTATTTCTGTGGTGTTGGTTGTGATCTCTCCTCTTTCATCTGTGATTTTATCTATTTGGGTTCTCTCTCTTTTCTTTTTGAGAAGTCTGGCTAGGGTTTTATCAATTTTGTTTATTGTTTCCAAAAACCACCTCTTAGATTAATTGATCTGTTCTACTGTGTTTTTTGTTTTTTGGGTTTTTTTGGATTCCATATTGTTTAGTTCTGCTCTAATCTTTATTATTTCTCTTCTTCTGCTGGCTTTGGGGTTTCTTTGCTGCTCTGCTTCTAGTTCCTTTAGGTGTGAGGGTAGATTCTGTTTTGGGGACTTTTCTTGTTTCTTGAGATAGGCCTGGATTGCAGTGTATTTTCCTCTTAGGACTGCCTTTGCTGCATCCCAAAGGGTTGGGAATGTTTTATTTTCATTCTCATTTGCTTCCATATATTTTTAAATTTCTTCTTTAACTGCCTAATTGACCCACTGATTCTTTAGTAGGATGTTCTTTAACCTCCATGCATTAGGAGGCTTTCCAAATTTTGTCTTGTGGTTGATTTCAAGTTTCATAGCATTGTGATCTGAAAATATTCATGGTATGATCTCAATCCTTTTATATTTATTTAGGGCTGCTTTGTGACCCAGTATGTGATCTATTTTGGAGAATATTCCATGTGCACTCGAGAAGAATGTGTATTCTGCTGCTTTTGGATAAAAAGTTCTGAATATATTTGTCAACTCCATCTGGTCCAGGGTATCATTCAAGACCGTTGTTTCTTTATTAATTTTCTGCCTAGGTCATCTCTCCATTACTGTAAGTGGAGTATTAAAGTCATCCACAGGGAAGATGGCGGCGTAGGAGGATGCCGGGCTCACCGCATCCTGCTGATCACATAGATTCCATCTACACCTGCCTAAATAACCCAGAAAACTGCCAGAAGACTAGCAGAACGGAGTCTCCGGAGCCAAGCATAGACGAGAGGACCATGGAAGAGGGTAGGAAGGGCGGAGAGGCAGTGCGTGCTACAGACTGGCGGGAGGGAGTCAGGGCAGAAGGGCAGCCCGCCGGGCAAGCAGAGCCCCCGAGTCTGGCTTGCAAAAGCGGAGGGGCTGGACGGAGTGTGTTCAGACAGCAAGCAGGACTTAACATCTGGAAGGTTATAAGTTAACAGCTCTGCTCAGAGAGCGGGAAGGCTGGAGGACAACGGGAGGGAGAGTTGTTGAGCCCCGGACGACAAAGCTCAAATTGGTGGGGAACAAAGGCGCTCGCCAGCGCCATCTCCCTCGCCCATCCCCCAGCCAAAATCCCAAAGGGAACCGGTTCCTGCCAGGGAACTTGCTTGCACCGCGCAAACATCCAACGTTGTGCTTCTGTGGATCCATCCCACTGGCGGCGGGTCTGACTCCCTCCCGGTGCCGCAGGGCCCCTCCAGAAGCTGATCACGGAAGGATAAGCTAGCTGAGCCTGCCCCTCCCGCCCCTGTGCACCTTGCCGATCCACCACAGCTAATACGCCAGATCCCCAGCACCATAAGCCTGGCAGTGTGCAAGTAGCCCAGATGGGCCACGGCACGCCACCCCACAGTGAATCCCGCCCCTAGGAGAGGGGAAGAGAAGGTACACACCAGTCTGACTGTGGCCCCAGTGGTGGGCTGGGGGCAGACATCAGGTCTGACTGCGGCCCCACCCACCAACGCAAGTTATTCAAGACAGCACAGGAGAAGTGCCCCGCAGTTCCGCACCACTCCAGGGACTATCCAAAATGACCAAACGGAAGAATTCCCCTCAAAAGAATCTCCAGGAAATAACGACAGCTAACGAACTGATCAAAAACAATTTAAACAATATAACAGAAAGTGAATTTAGAATAATAGTCATAAAATTAATCGCTGGGCTTGAAAAAAGTGTAAAGGACAGCACAGAATCTATTGCTACAGAGATCAAGGGACTAAGGAACAGCCAGGAGGAGCTAAAAAATGCTATAAATGAGCTGCAAAATAAAACAACCACGGCTCGGATTGAAGAGGCAGAGGAGAGAATAGGTGAACTAGAAGATAAAATTATGGAAAAAGAGGAAGCTGAGAAAAAGATAAAAAAAATCCAGGAGTATGAGGGGAACATTACAGAACTAAGTGATGCACTAAAGACAAATATTCTACACATAATTGGTATTCCAGAGGAGGAAGAGAGAGGGAAAGGTGCTGAAGATGTACTTGAAGAAATCATAGCTGAGAACTTCCCTGATCTGGGGAAGGAAAAAGGCATTGAAATCTAAGAGGCACAGAGAACTCCCTTCAGACGTAACTTGAATCGATCTTCTGCATGACATATCATAGTGAAACTGGAAAAGTACAAGGATAAAGAGAAAATTCTGAAAGCAGCGAGGGATAAATGTGCTCTTACATATAAAGGGAGACCTATAAGACTTGTGACTGATCTCTCTTCTGAAACTTGGCAGGCCAGAAAGGAATGGCAGGAGATCTTCAATGTGATGAACAGAAAAAAATATGCAGCCAAGAATCCTTTATCCAGCAAGTCTGTCATTTAGAACAGAAGGAGAGATAAAGGTCTTCCCAAACAAACAAAAACTGAAGGAATTCGTCACCACTAAACCAGCCCTACAAGAGATCCTAAGGGGGATCCTGTGAGACAAAGTACCAGAGACATCGCTACAAACATGAAACCTACAGACATCACAATGACTCTAAACCCATATCTTTCTATAATAACACTGAATGTAAATGGATTAAATGTGCCAACCAAAAGACATAGGGTATCAGAATGGATAAAAAAGCAAGACCCATCTATTTGCTGTCTACAAGAGACTCATTTTAGACCTGAGGACACCTTCAGATTGAGAGTGAGGGGATGGAGAACTATTTATCATGCCACTGGAAGTCAAAAGAAAGCTGGAATAGCCATACTTATATCAGACAAACTAAACTTTAAATTAAAGGCTGTAACAAGAGATGAAGAAGGGCATGATATAATGATTACAGGGTCTATCCATCAGGAAGAGCTAACAATTATAAATGTCTATGTGCCAAATACAGGAGCCCCCAAATATATAAAACAATTACTCACAAACATAAGTAACCTTATTGATAAGAATGTGGTAATTTCAGGGGACTTTAACACTCCACTTACAGAAATGGATAGATCATCTAGACACACAGTCAATAAAGAAACAAGGGCCCTGAATGATACATTAGATCAGATGGACTTGACAGATATATTTAGAGCTCTGCATCCCAAAGCAACAGAATATACTTTCTTCTCGAGTGCACATGGAACATTCTCCAAGATAGATCACATACTGGGTCACAAAACAGCCCTTCATAAGTATATAAGAATTGAAATCATACCATGCATACTTTCAGACCACAATGCTATGAAGCTTGAAATCAACCACAGGAAAAAGTCTGGAAAACCTCCAAAAGCATGGAGGTTAAAGAACACCCTACTAAAGAATGAATGGGTCAACCAGGCAATTAGAGAAGAAATTAAAAAATATATGGAAACAAACGAAAATGAAAATACAACAATCCAAACGCTTTGGGATGCAGCGAAGGCAGTCCTGAGAGGAAAATACATTGCAATCCAGGCCTATCTCAAGAAACAAGAAAAATCCCAAATACAAAATCTAACGGCACATCTAAAGGAAATATAAGCAGAACAGCAAAGACAGCCTAAACCCAGAAGAAGAGAAATAATAAAGATCAGAGCAGAAATAAACAATATAGAATCTAAAAAACTGTAGAGCAGATCAATGAAACCAAGAGTTGGTTTTTTGAAAAAATAAACAAAATTGATAAACCTCTAGCCAGGCTTCTCAAAAAGAAAAGGGAGAGGACCTAAACAGATAAAATCATGAATGAAATGGAATTATTACAACCAATCCCTCAGAGATACAAGCAATTATCAGGGAATACTATGAAAAATTATATGCCAGCAAACTGGACAACCTGGAAGAAATGGACAAATTCCTAAACACCCACACACTTCCAAAACTCAATCAGGAGGAAACAGAAAGCTTGAACAGACCCATAACCAGTGACGACATTGAATCAGTTATCAAAAATCTCCCAACAAATAAGAGTCCAGGACCAGATGGCTTCCCAGGGGAGTTCTACCAGACGTTTAAAGCAGAGATAATACCTATCCTTCTCAAGCTATTCCAAAAAATAGAAAGGGAAGGAAAACTTCCAGACTCATTCTATGAAGCCAGTATTACTTTGATTCCTAAACCAGACAGAAACCCAGTAATAAAAGAGAACTATAGGCCAATATTCCTGATGAATGTGGATGCAAAAATTCTCAATAAGATACTAGCAAATCGAATTCAACAGCTTCTAAAAAGAATTATTCACCATGATCAAGTGGGATTCATTCCTGGGATGCAGGGCTGGTTCAACATTCGCAAATCAATCAATGTGATACATCACATTAATAAAAGAGAAGATAAGAACCATATGATCCTGTCAATCGATGCAGAAGAGGCATTTGACAAAATTCAGCATCCTTTCCTAATAAAAACCCTCGAGAAAGTCGGGATAGAAGGAACATACTTTAACATCATAAAAGCCATTTATGAAAAACCCACAGCTAACATCATCCTCAATGGGGAAAAACTGACAGCTTTTTCCCTGAGATCAGGAACACGACAGGGATGTCCACTCTCACTGCTGTTGTTTAGCACAGTGTTGGAAGTTCTAGCATCAGCAATCAGACAACAAAAGGAAATCAAAGGCATCAAAATTGGCAAAGATGAAGTTAAGCATTTACTTTTTGCAGAAGACATGTTATTATACGTGGAAAATCCGACAGACTCCACCAAAAGTCTGCTAGAACTGATACATGATTTCAGCAAAGTTTCAGGATACAAAATCAATGTACAGAAATCAGTTGCATTCAACAGTTGCATTCATCAGTTGACAAATAAAGAAACTGATCCCATTCACAATTGTACCAAGAAGCATAAAATACCTGGGGATAAATCTAACCAAAGATGTAAAAGATCTGTATGCTGAAAACTATAGAAAGCTTATGAAGGTAATTGAAGAAGATATAAAGAAATGGAAAAACATTCCATGCTCATGGATTGGAAGAATAAATATTGTCAAAATGTCAATACTACCCAAAGCTATCTACACATTCGATGCAATCCCAATCAAAATTCCACCAGCAATCTTCTCGAAACTAGAACAAGCAATCCTAAAATTCATATGGAACCACAAAAGGCCCCGAATAGCCAAAGTAATTTTGAAGAAGACCAAAGCAGGAGGCATCACAATCCCAGACTTTAGCCTCTATTACAAAGCTATAATCATCAAGACAGCATGGTATTAGCACAAAAACAGACACATAGACCAATGGAATAGAATAGAAACCCCAGAACTAGACCCACAAATGTATGGCCAACTCATCTTTGACAAAGCAGGAAAGAACATCCAATGGAAAAAAGACAGTCTCTTTAACAAATGGTGCTGCGAGAACTGGACAGCAACATGCAGAAGAATGAAACAAGACCACTTTCTCACACCATTCACAAAAATAAACTCAAAATGGATAAAGGACCTGAATGTGAGACAGGAAACCATCAAAACCCTAGAGGAGAAAGCAGGAAAAGACCTCTCTGACCTCAGCCGTAGCAATCTCTTACTCGACACATCCCCAAAGGCAAGGGAATTAAAAGCAAAAATGAACTACTGGGACCTTATGAAGACAAAAAGCTTCTGCACAGCAAAGGAAACAACCAACAAAACTAAAAGGCAACCAACGGAATGGGAAAAGATATTTGCAAATGACATATCGGACAAAGGGCTAGTATCCAAAATCTATAAAGAGCTCACCAAACTCCACACCCGAAAAACAAATAACCCAGTGAAGAAATGGGCAGAAAACATGAATAGACACTTCTCTAAAGAAGACATCCGGATGGCCAACAGGCACATGAAAAGATGCTCAACATCGCTCCTCATCAGGGAAATACAAATCAAAACCACACTCAGATATCACCTCACGCCAGTCAGAGTGGCTAAAATGAACAAATCATGAGACTGTAGATGCTGGAGAGAATGTGGAGAAATGGGAACCCTCTTGCACTGTTGGTGGGAATGCAAATTGGTGCAGCTGCTCTGGAAAACAGTGTGGAGGTTCCTCAGAAAATTAAAAATAGACCTACCCTATGACCCAGCAATAGCACTGCTAGGAATTTACCCAAGGGATACAGGAGTACTGATGCATAGGGGCACTTGTACCCCAATGTTTATAGCGGCACTCTCAACAATAGCCAAATTATGGAAAGAGCCTAAATGTCCATCAACTGATGAATGGAGAAAGAAATTGTGGTTTATATACACAATGGAATACTACGTGGCAATGAGAAAGAATGAAATATGGCCCTTTGTAGCAACATGGATGGAACTGGAGAGTGTGATGCTAAGTGAAATAAGCCATACAGAGAAAGACAGATACCATATGGTTTTACTCTTACGTGGATCCTAAGAAACTTAACAGAAACCCATGGGGGAGGGGAAGGAGAAAAAAAAAAAGAGGTTAGAGTGGGAGAGAGCCAAAGCATAAGAGACTCTTAAAAACTGAGACCAAACTGAGGGTTGATGGGGGGTGGGAGGGAAGCGAAGGTGGGTGATGGGTATTGAGGAGGGCACCTTTTGGGATAAGCACTGGGTGTTGTATGGAAACTAATTTGACAATAAATTTCATATATTGAAAAAAAATAAAGTCATCTACAATTACCGTATTATTATCAGTAAGATTGCTTATGTTTGTGATTAATTTATAAATTTGGGTTCTACCAAGTTGGGGGCATAAACATTTACGATTGTTATCTCTTCTTGATGGATAGGCCCCTTAATTATGACAATAATGCCCTTCTTTATCATTTGCTACCGTCTTTACTTTAAAATCTAGTTTGTCTGATATAAGTATGGCTATTCCAGCTTTCTTTTGACTTCCAGTAGCATGATATATGGTTCTCCATCCCCTCACTTCCAATTTTCAGGTGTCCTCAGGTCTAAAATGAGTGTCTTGTAGACAGCATATAGATGGAACTTGGTTTTTTATCCATGTTGATACCTTATGCCTTTTGATTGGGGCATTTAGCCCATTTACATTCAGAGTTATGACTGAAAGATATGGATTTAGTGTCATTGTGTTATCTGTAGGTTTCATGATTGTGGCAATGTCTCTGGTCCTTTGTAGTCTTTGCAGCATTCCACTCACAGAGTGCCTGCAGGGTTGGTTTAGTGGTCATGAATTCCTTCAGTTTTTGTTTGTCTGGAAAAGCCTTGATCTCTCCTTTCACTCTGAATGACAGCCTTGATGGATAAAGGATTCCTGGCTGCATATTTTTCCTATTCAGCACATTGAATATTTCCAGCTACTCCCTTCTGGCCTGCCAAGTTTCAGTGGACAGGTCTGCTACTACCCTTGTGTGTCTGCCCTTGTAGGTTAAGGCCCGTTTGTCCCTAGCTGCTTTCAGAATTCTCTCTTTATCTTTGTATTTTGCCAATTTCACTATGACATGCCTTGGGGCTGACCTGCTTCTGTTAATTCTGAAGGGAATTCTCTGGGCCTCCTGGACTTGGATGTCTGCTTCCTCCCCCAGATTAGGGAAGCTCTCAACTATAATTTGGTGAAACAAACCTTCTGCCCCTGTCTCTTTCTTCTCCTTCTGGAATTCCTATGATACAGATATTATTATATCTCATTGAATCACTTAGGTCTCTAATTCTCCCCTCGTGGTCTAATATTTTCCTCTCTCTCTCTTTTTCAGCTTCATCATTTTCCATGTTATCTTCTATTTCACTTATTCTTCCCTCTGCTCCTTCATCCTTGCTGTCTCTGCATCTAGTTTATTTTGCATCTCATTTACTGCATTTCTTAATTCATCATGACTATCTCTTGTGTCCTTGATCTCTGCAGCAATAGATTCTCTGCTGTCTTCTATAGTTTTTTCAAGCCCAGCTCTTAGTCTTATGACTATTATTCCAAATTCTTGTTTAGATATATTGTTTATATCTGTTTTGAGCAATTTTTCTGGCTGTCATTTCTTCCTAGAATTTTTGAGAATTCTTCTGTCTAGTCATTTTGTCTAGTTTTCTGTCTTTTACGTGTTTTAATAGTTTGTTATGTGTCCTGCCCCTGTGAGTACTACTATGTTAAAAAGGGGTCATATACTATCCAGGGCCTGACCCTTCAGGAGGTGTTTTTGGAGTGTGTCACATGCTCTCTGTTGTTGTGACTCTGGTTGCTTTATACCCCTACTCGCACTGGTGGTTTGGACTTTCCACCAGGCGTGCTTTGATTTGTTCATTGAAGTAACCCTGGAAAAAATTAAAAAGGGGAGGGGGTGGAAGAAGCCTTATCCCATAGAAAGAGGGAAATGACAGAAGCAGGGAAAGAGAAAAAAAAATTGAGCAGGCAGAGAATCAGAGAAACTATATGGCTTAATCTAGAGAGAGAGAGAAAAATAAAGAAGGAGGAGATACAGAAGAGGTGTAAAATGCATAGATTAAAAATGCCTGCTTAAACAAATTAACAACCAGAATAGAGAAGGGAAGGAAGAAGAAGAAGGAGAAAAGACAAGAAAAGAAAATATGTATTTCCAAAAATCAAATCAGAAAATGAAAAACTGCCGGACCGTTGTCCGATGGTGCCCTGGAACCAGTGGTTGTGCTGGTCTGGAGGAGGGACCCTCTGGTTGGGTAAGGGTCAATTCTCCCTCCAGCAGATATGCAGTTGCCAGGCATGGTGAGGCAGGGTTTGGTGTAAGCAGTCCAACCTCCACTGGGGGCCTGCTGTCCTGTTCCCTGAAGCCCCACCATGTTGGTGATTGGAGGAAAATGGCATCGTCGCAGTTTCTCCTCCCTAGACCAAACCACCCTGTTCAGGCAGCCCTCACAGCACAGCACAGGCACGATCTGGTCAGTTTGTCCCGCTCCACAGTCTCCTGCACCTCCCAGGCACTCAGCTGGGATTCAAACCCCAACGTCTTAAAGGATCCCACTCCACACACCCGGGTTCTGGGGTGGCACCACTCTGCCAAGCTGACAAAGGGCCTCTCAGGACAGAATCTTAAGCAGGATCCATGCCCAGCACAGAGCCTGATGTGGGGCTCCATCTCACAACGCTGCGGTCATGACCTGAGCTAAAATCAAAAGTCGGACACTCAACTGACTGAACCAACCAGGCACCACTCTACCCGAGTTCTAATCTTAATTCTACCACATACTAGCTATGTGACTTCTTTAACCTCTGTGCTGTGGTTTTCCCATCCATAAAATAAAAATAATAGAGTTGATGTGAGAATTAAGTGAGTTAATAAATAAAAATTATTTAGAACAGTACTGGCACATAGTAAACCCTCAATAAATGTGAGTAATATAATAAGTATTATTGTTATTACTTGATACAGACAAGTCTAGAATTATAGAGGTGCGTACTTAACACCAGGGCCCAGGTAGCTCAGTCAGTTAAGCGTCGACTTCAACTAAGGTCACGATCTCTCAGTTTGTGAGTTCGAGTCCCCCATTGGGCTCTGTGCTGACAGCTCAGAACCTGGAGCCTGTTTCGGATTCTGTGTCTCCCTCTCTCTCTGCCTATCTGCTGCTCGCACTTTGTCTCTTGCTCTCTCAAAAATAAATAAACATTAAAAAAAAATTTAATACAAAACAAACAAACAAAAAAAAGACAGGGCCCAGCTTTGCACAGTGGCAGTATCATAGCCAATGAGGTTTATCCGAGGCGCGATTATTGCTAATTGAAAACTTTTCCCAAAAAAGACAGGGCCCCGGAAAATCTTTCCATCTGAAAATTATTAATAAAAACACTTTAGTCACCTTTTTAGGAATTCAAGAAGAAAGCCTGTTCTCTGCCAGAGGTATGACTAGAAGGAATAAAATCTCCAATGATAACCTAAATCCCAAGGCCATCATGTGTGAGTGTCAGGTTCCAAATCAATTTATATAATACATAAATCTCAAAGAATTAATATAAAACTGTCACCAGCTAATATCTTTATGGAAAAAAATTAAATTGGATCCCAATTTCACTCTAAACATAAAAATCAATTTCAGGTGAATTAAAGACTTAACTATGAAAAAGAAATACTTAAAAACTTTTAGGAGAAAATATTGGGAAATATCTTAACGTCCTCAAAATAGTGACAGGCTTCTATTTTCCTTATAAAGGCTAAGTTATCTGCTAAATGTGAGAAGGGCTAAGGTTGGAGTAGGAATGGAAGTTTGAGAGAATGGAGATTGTTAATTAGTTATTTCAGAGAGTAAAAGAATAAACTAACTGGGAGAGGGTGGGAATCACATAATTCCTAGGTAGTGCTGAGGGCCACCAGACACTGATGGTCAAGATTTCAAAGTGTTCAATCTGCTGAGCTATATAATTTTCTCTAGAAATGATGTCAGCCACGAGGAAAAGCCAGGGTTGGGAGTTTTGTAAGACAGGTGCAACCAAAGGGCAATTTAGGGTACTGAAGACTGTAGGGTATTCGAGGTACACAGACCAGTGATTTTCAAGTGGATAAGGAAGAAAAGTGAAAACAGGGAGACTGGTGGGTAAGGACAAAGTTGAGGGATAAATGGATAGAAGGTCCCAATGAGGTATACAGAACCAATAAGCTGTCTGGTGAAGAAATGAGCAGCCAGATGAAGAAAAAAGGAAAACAGTGAATATAAATGTGCAATATTTAACAACAAGAAAGGAAATTTAACTATAGATACGAGTAAGATAATATACTATACAACTCCGTGATAATAAAACTTTTTAACTCGGGGTGCCTGGGTGGATCAGTTGATTAAGCATCCTACTTCGGCTTGGGTCACGACCTCACTGTTTGTGAGTTCGAGCCCCACGTCGGGCTCTGTGCTGACAAGCTCAGAGCCTAGAGTCTGCTTAGATTCTGTGTTTCTGTCTCTTTCTGCCCCTCCCCGGCTCGTGCTCTCTCTGTCTCTCAAAAATAATAAAAATGTTTAAAAACAAAAACAAAAACTTTTTATCTCCACGAAACTAAAATTCCTAGGATAAATGAAGTGACTAACAATGCAAATAATCTCTTCATCCAATTAATCTATTATGTTCCACCTTGTATAGAAAGCAAATTAAATTGATTTCTAGTGTAAGGTAAAATAACTGTTACTTAAAATGCACTATTACCCAACAGCTAAGCACAAAATAACAAAATGCTACTTTTCGCTTCAATTTTTAAACTAGCTTCACTCCATTTAAAATGTACATATAAGACCTTGTATTTCTTTACAGTGAGCTTCTGAGTGGCCAAGACTGTCTTTCTCATCTTAACAGCTCATCAGCTTAACAGAAAGCATATATAACAATGGCTCAGTAAATATTACTGAATAAATTGGAAGATGGAAAAAAATATATAAACAAATGAAAGAGGAAATTCTGCATATGAGTACTCAGCGCTAGTCACTAGATGGCATCACTTCCCCAAACTGGGAAGACGTTTTACATCTTCCGAAAAGGAATTTTATATACACGGTTCTAGCTCTTTATAGTAAGTGTGAGGATAAACAGGAAGCTCATAAAAACTTTCAATTCATTTGCACATGGAAGTGCTCGAGATTTAGAAATCATTAACAGAGAAGATTGAAACCAAACATCAGCAGTAAGCCAGGCATCTGTTTGGCTGATGATCTACAGGATGACTACCTCTTCTAGTCTGCTACACTCTTCTAAAGTTTGTCACACCAGTTGGTCCACTAAAAGCACAATATATGTTGGGGTGGGTGGCTCAGTCGGGTAAGTGTGTCCAACTCTTGAGTTCCGCTCAGGTCACGATCTCATGGTTTGTGAGATCGAGCTGTGCACTGGGCTCTGTAACTGACAGTGTGGAGTCTTCTTGGGATTCTCTCTCTCTCCCTTTCTCTCTCTCTGCCCTGCCCCTGCTCTTTCTCTGTCTCTCAAAATAAATAAATAAACTTGAAAAAGTAAATAAAAGCACAAAATGTGATGTTCTTACATAATTTTTCAGAGAAGCGTTCCGTATTGGTCATCATTGTATCAATGAAATCTTTAAAATTCACTTTTTTCGTTTCTAAGGAGAAAAGAATATTTTCTTCAATATCTTCAAATGTTAATTATGACAACTATAGAATTATGTAAAATAAATTATAGGGAGATAACATGATTATAGCCATCAGCTAATACCACTAAAAATATATGGTTCTAAGAGGAAAAAGCAATTCAACACACAAGGAGAAAGTAAAACTGAAAAATGCCAGGAAAGTTAATCAAAATCTTTCTAGTTACAAGCGTACAACATTTTTAATTTTAACTTACATTATCTTGTCTTGGCCTGACAACAACTCAAAGATATGTCGGTAAAGAATTAGTGTATTATTTTATACATTTTAAAAAATACTTAGACATGATATCATGATTTTTTTCCCCAGGTCACAAAAGGAAATACAAGATCAGAGATTAGAAGTGAGCTTTCTTGACCTCTGGTTTCTCCCACCTCAGGCTACCATTCACTTTGTTATCTTTATTCCAGTATGCTTTTGAAACTATTAAACATTTTAATAGTCATTCTATACTTAGAAAATGTCTTTCTTTGATTATATATAATATCCCAATATTAGAATGGATAAAGATTTCTAAGAATTTTCTAAGGCCGCATATAAAGGTTTTATATAAATAGGATGAGCTTTTGATAACACTACTCCTTTGTTTATCCCACTAAAAAAATCAAATTCCAGTTCTAATCTATAAAAGATAAGGCACAGCCTATTGCCTATTTCCAAGATAAAGAATCTTTGAGAAGTTTACTTTAAGGAGCACCAAATTACTTTGTATTCTTAACCAAATATTTAAAGACTTGAAAAAAATGAGACTTTGAAAAATTCTAGGCGAATGTTAGAGTTAATGAAGATTTACATTCACTAACAGGAACATATAACTTTCTAAAGCAATAGATTCCCTATTTTTGATAATGTCTATTTGATACACAAATGTTTTAGCTGAACCACTGAACCCACCTCCCATTTGAAGAACATTATTGTTTTAAGGACAAAATTACTTTTTATTTTTATTATTTTTTAATATAGTTTATTGTCAAATTGGTTTCCATACAACACCCAGTACTCATCCCAACAAGTGCCCTCCTCAATGCCCATCAGCCACTTTCCCCTCTCCCCCACCCCCATCAACCCTCAGTTTGTTCTCAGTATTTAAGAGTCCTTATGGTTTGCCTCACTCCCTCTCTGTAACATTTTTCCCCCTTCCTCTCCCTCACAGTTGAAGAACATTATTAACACCACTGCATCTGCGTCTGTGCTTCCCCCATTCTATTCTACTGCTTCTCTACAGAGAGAACATTGCTGAATTTTTTAAAATTAACCAAGGTCTTGCTTTTTTACATAAAATTTTACACAGGATAAACAAAATATTCCTTAATTTTGTTTTACAGCTCTATAAAAATAATCACACTATAGCAACCTAGACTTGCTTTTTTCATTCAATATATTTCCAAGAACCATCCATATAGTATATTGCTATAGTTCATTTTCACTAACGTACACATTATCAGTATTTCATCATGCATCAGTGGTAAATACCACAATTTATTTATACATTCTATCACCGATCATGTTGTTTCTTTTTGTTCCTTCCTTCCTTCCTTCCTTCCTTCCTTCCTTCCTTCTTTCCTTCCTCCCTTCCTTCCTTTTTCTATTAGGATCAGAGCTGCTATGAGCACTTTTAACATGTCTCCTTGCACATCAGTGCAGAGATTTTCTGGGATGTATCACTAAAAAATGGATTTTCTAAGCCATGAAGTATGAAAACCTTACAGAATACTACATAATGTTTTTCAAAGTTCTTTCACCACTTTTGCCTTATTTACCAACAATTAAATTAACAGACCTTAATTTTTGCCAATTTGGTCAGCATCAAAAGGTATTTCATTGTGACCTAAATTTTGCATTTCCCTGATTACTATGATGTATAAAAAGACTTCATATGATTATTAGCAACTTATGTTTCTTCATCTGGCAATGGCTGTTCTTGTAATTTGGCCATTTTTCTCTTGGGTTGTTAATTTATAGGGGTTTTCTATTTATTCTCCACAATGATCTTTCGCTGTTATGAGTGTTACAAATAATCTTTACTCTGGAATGCCTGGGTGGCCCAGTCAGTTAAGCATCCAACTTTGGCTCAGGTCATGATCTCACAATTCATGAGTTCAAGCCCCGCTTAGGGCTCTGTGCTGACAGCTGGGAGCCTGGAGCCTGCTTCAGATTCTGTCTCCCTCTCTCTCTGCTCCTCCCCATCTCATACTCTGCACCTCTCTCTCTCTCAAAAATAAATAAACATTAAAAAAAATTTTTTTTAATAATAATCTTTGCTACATTTGTGGCTTGTATTTTCATTCTGTTTGTATTACCTTTTAATAAAGAGAAGTTCTTATTTTTAATGTAGTCAAATGTATAAATCTTTTCTTTTCTGGTTAGTGATTTTGTATCTTAAAAATAATTCCTTGTAACTCTAAGTCAGAAAATTTTTCTTCTTTCTCTAAAGAGAATTTTAGTGTTCGTATCTGGAAATCATTACTGAATATGATATATAGGTAGGGATCCAATTCTATTTTTTACATTTGAATAATTAATTATTCCAGCACCATTTATTAACTGGTGCTTCCCCTCCCCCCCAGTAATCTGCCACCTCATTATATATGTTTCCTTATATGTGTGTAGATATATTTGGAAGTTACTTATCCTGTCCTATCAGTCAATTTCTCTATCCCTGTGCCATTTTCACACTGTTTTACTTACTGTAACTTTATAATGAGTCTTAATATCCAGGGTAGCAAGATCCCTCCAACACCACTCATACACCCTATCCACGTTTTTCTTCCTCAAGAGTGTTTTAGCTACTCTTGATCTTTGTTTATGCATACAAATATTAGAATCAATTCATCAAAAAAGTCAGGGTTTTATTAGAATTGCTTTAGATAAGTAAATTAATTATGAGAATTGGCAGACTTGGGGGTCTCTGAGTCCATTAATATGGGATATATTCCAATTTATTTAGGTATTCTATAATGTCTTTTAACAAAGTCTTATTTTCTCACGTAAGGCACATAACTTCTATTTGTTCTATTCTTTTTTTGCTTTTCATTATGGAAAAATTTTAATACACACAAAATAAGAAATATATTGTAATAAAAGTTCACATACTCTTCCTGTACTCTTCACATACTCTTCATGGCCATTCTTATTTCATCGATAGCCCCACACACTTGTCTATCTCACAACCACCCTTTCTCTTTAGAAAAGATGCTGCTAAGTTATAAGGGTAGAGATACTCAAAACTAGTACCTTCCTTATGAATTATAGGCTTTGGCATAATAAAGAGTCATTTGTCCCATTTAATGACTTCTGTCCTGACCTCTTCCTTGTCAGAAAGCAAAACCACAAACTCTACTTTCTTTTTGTTTGTACTTTTGCCTATAGGAAAAAAATGTCTGGAAAGACTGTTAATACTGGATATTTCTGGATCATGGGATTTTGTGTGTTTTGTTGTGCTTTTGAGTATTTTTCTGTATTGACTTCATTTTAATGGACTTTTTTCTAATCAAAAAAATAAAGTCATTATTCTGAGGGAAAAAAATAGCAAAGTGACCATCTTTTCACATGTGTCAACCCAGTTTTCACTTACTGTCAGCTTCAGTCAACTCTGTGATCTTCTCAAATTCTGGCTTAGAAAGGTAAACTCCAAAATGCTGAAGACAAGTATTCATATCCTCATAATCAATATTTTCATCTTTAATTTTATCAATGGCTTTAATGACATCAGTCAACACTGAAAATAAAGCAGTATGCTAATGAGTATTAAATATAAGTCAAAAAGAAAACACCAATAGTAAGATGAATTTTAGTTCTAACACTAAATAAACAAGCATAGAAAATAACTTCAGAAATGTTATATATGAAAAGAATTACCAGAATCTTTAATACTGAAAACCAACAAAGTACAAAATGAGAGCCAAAAATATATTCTACTTTGCTATAATCTCTGTATCGAAGGAAGTGCCAATTTAATTGCAATTTAAGTGCACAGGAACAAAAATATTATACAATTTCCCCATTTAATTTTCTAACAATTTAAAGTTTCTTAGTAGTCTGTTTCTCGGTAGCAGATACAGAAATAAGTAGAAAACTTTCAATCCTGAATAATGAATTGGGGTAAGATTTTGTAGCAATACATGGCTCAGTCCCTGGTTAATCTTAGTTTATCTTCTGTGTACATAAATATTATCACTTGGAAATAACTATCCCACATGTCTTTTTATGATACTTTGGAATATATGCTTCACAAATTTGGGCAGTATTCCCTCCATTAAATTTAAACAAATTTTTACTGCAATGAAAGCTTTAATGTTTATTTTTGAGAGAGAGAGAAAGGCACAGCATGAGTCAGGGAGGGGCAGAGAGAGAGGGAGACACAGAATCTGAAGCAGGCTCCAGGCTGTCAACACAGAGCCAGACATGGGGCTCAAACTCAGGAACGGCGAGATCATGACCTGAGCCAAAGTGGACCCTCGATCAACTGAGCCACCCAGGTGCCCATGCAATAAAATTTTCTTAAAATAACTTAGAAACACATAGAATTATTAAGGGGGTCGACAGGTATGCATGCGGGTGTGTTTTTGTGTAAATTTTGGAACAAACTAAACTCAAATAGATTTTCTCTAATAGAAGATTAGGATAGGGAAAGTGAGGAAGCTGGGCAGTGGAGGGCATTAAAGCCATTATCAGGAGTTAATCGACTTTAGGCAGTCACTGGATGTCATTATGGATTACTAAACAAAGAAATGATCAAAATGATGTCTGAATTAGATGATTCTTAAAATGATTCTTAAAAAGGTAATTTTTATGTATAAATATGTAGAACAAGATATATGATACTATCTTGTGAAAGGAATTTTTAGATGAAAAAAATTCTCACTTAAAAGTAAATAGCTTTACTGGGCACCTGGGTGGCTCAGTTGGTTGGGCACCTGACGTCAGCTCACGTCATGATCTCATGACTCATGGGTTTAAGCTCTGTGTTGAGCACTGTGCTGACAGCTCAGAGCCTGAAACCTTCGGATTCTGTCTCCATCTCTCTCTGCCCCCTCCCACTCTCGTTCTCTCTCTCTCTCAAATATAAATAAACATTAAAAAATTTTTTTTAAAAAAGTAAACAGCTTGTGAGTGATGTCAGTAAGATGGTTGAGTAGGATGCCCTGGACCCTTCTTCTCCCCACAAACACACTGATTCAGCAGAAATTAAAAAATAAATTCCTTTTGTGAGAAATTAGAAACTAACGGACAGGCTCTTGTATCCCAGGAGAATGCAAAACCAGACGTACTGAAGCTGGTACAGAGATTTGGGACACCCTCCCACAAGTGCTGCCTCCAATGCAGCACCATATGATCCAAAAAAGACTCTAGCTCCCAGCTTCAACCAAGGGGAAGAAGAGTTTGGTCCACATATCCAGAAATTCAGCTTTTCCAAAATGCCTCCCCAGAAGATTGGCGTCTGTTTTGCCAGCCTTGGAGCTCTGATGGGTCTAGCACAGTCCAGTATTTGGGGTAGAATAAAGCGATGGCTTGGGCTGGTAGAAAGCAGTGATCTTCCCCTCTGTTCAGCACAGGATTAGATTAAAATTCCGAGCTGTTAGTTTCCTCCTGGAGAGGTAAAGAGTTTATCCAGCACATCAACTTTTTCAGGGCGTCCCAAAGAACCATCAGCTATCTTGTCAGTCCTAGAGCCTGGGGAAGGAAAAAGGTGGTAGAGGCCTAGGGCCTATCAGGCTGGGCCGATGGGTGGGGGTCTTCTCCTGTATAGGGACAGTATGTGAGGACTGGGAGAGCTGCCTGCTTTTTCTCTTGCACAAACACCAACACAGAAAGTCCAAATGGAGATTTAATGACTAAAAAATATGATGACTGAAATTAAAAGTTCAGTGGATGGACTCAACAGCTAAAAGGAGGAGAGAAAGGTAAGAATCAATGAATTGAAAGCAACTGAAATCATCCAATGAACAACACTGAGAAAATAAACTGAAGAAAAAAATGAACAGTTCCAGAGACCTGTAGGAATATAAAAATGATCTAACATTTGTGTCCATCAGAGTCCCAGAAGAAAAGAGACTTAAAAAGGCACTCAAAGAAATAATGCCTGCACACTTCCCAAATTTTTATCAAGAGACATTAACCTACAGATCCAAGACGAAAGTGGACCTCAAACAGGATAAATCCAAAGAAATCCATGTCAAGATCCATCATAATTAAACTTCTGAAAACTAAAGACAAGGGAACATTTTGAAAGCAGCCTAAGAAAAACACTATAGGGAAAGAAAACCAATTTGAATGACAGAATTTCCAGCAGAAACCATGGAAGCCAGAAATAAGTGACACAATATTTTTCAAGTGCTGAAAGTAAAGAACTATCAACGTAAAATCCCATATTCAGAAAAACTATTTTTCAGGAATGAAGAGGAAATCAAGATGTTCTCAGATGAGAGGAAACTAAAAGAATTTGTTGTCAATAGACCTAAGAATGGATAAAGGAAGTTCTTAAACAGAAAATAAAGGATAAAACAAAAAAACTCTGGAATATCAAGAAGGAAAAAAGAAAATGGTAAGTCAAAATATGGGTAAATATAGTAGGCTTTCCTTCTCTTGAATTTTTTAATCAAGTCTGATGGTTGAAGTAAAAATAATACCACCTGATGTGGTTTTAAATATATATAAGGAAATATTTAAGGTAATTATATCATAAAGGAGGGAGGGATGTATATGGAGATAAGGCTTCTGTATTTCACTTGAACTGGAAAAATGATGACACCAATAGTGTGATAAGTTATGTATATATACCTGAAGCAACAACTTTAAAAGAGATATACTCTGAAACACTATAGATAAATCAAAATGGAATTCTAAATATGGGCAAAAGATTTGAATATATATTTCACCAAAGATATATGAACAGCTAGTAAGCATGTGCAAATAAACTTGACATTATCAGTCATTAGGGAAATGCAAAATTAAAACCATAATGAAATTCCACTACACAATTATTAATTATAATGATTATAAACAAAAAGATAATACCTAAATGTGGAGGATAGGAAGAAACCAGAATCCTTACACATTGCTGGTGAGAATGAAAATGGTATAGCCACTTTGGAAAACAGTTTGGTAATTTCTTTAAAAGTAAAACATAAATTTACCATATACACTAGCAATTATTCTCCTAGGAATCTACCCAAAAGAAATGGAAACATGTCCACAGAAAGACTGCAATGCAAATATTAATTTCAACATTATGCATACCAGTCCCAAACTGCAAATAAGCAAAGGTCATACATTGGTGAATCATCAACAAAATGGAATATACCTATAAAATGTAATATGGACTTATTTAACCATACAAAGGAACAAACTACTGATACATACAACAACATGAATTAGCCTCAAAAAAAGTGAAGTCAGGCACAAAAGACCACATGTTTTATGATTTCATTTATATTAAATGTTTTTTAAAAAAAGGCAACTTTATGGAAACAGAAAGCAGATCAGTGGTTGCCTGGGAATGGAGGTAGAGATTAATGATAAATGGGCACAAGAGAATTTTAGGAGTGAAGGAAACGTTACAAACCTGGATTGTGTCCACTTCTGATTATATATCCCAAAGAATTGAAAGCAGGGGCTCAAAGAGGTATTTGCATACCCACATTCACAGCAGCACTAGTCACAATTGCCAAGAGGTAGAAGCAACACAGGTGTCTATTAATGGATGAATGGACAAACAGAATGTGGCATATACATGCAATGTGATATTAGCACGAAAAGGAAAGAAAAATCTGGCACGTGCTACGACATGGATGAATCCTGAGGGCATTATGATAAGTGAAATAAGCCATTCATTCACAAAGACAAATACTATATGATTCCACTCAAGTATCTGGAGTAGGCAAATTCACAGAAACAGAAAGTAGAATGATGGTTGTCAGAAGCTGGAGAGGCACAGATGGGTAGTTGTTGTTCACTGGGTATAGAGTTTCAGTTTTGCAAGATGAAAAAGTTCTAGAGATTCGTTGTACAACCGTGTGAATATACGTAACCCTAATGTTATTGAACTGTACAGTTACAAATGGTTAAGATGACAAATTTTATGTTACGTGTTAGATACCACCATTAAAAATAAATTTTAGGGGCACCTGGCTGGCTCAGTCCAAAGAGCATGAGACAATTGATCTTGGGGTTGTCAGTCTGAGCCCCATGTGGAGTGTAGAGATTATTTAAATAAATAAAACGTTAAAATAAGATAAATTTTAAAAACAGTATAACGGGGGAAATGGGAGGGAGAAGTCGGCTACAACCACGACACTACTTCACAAAACAGCAATGAAACGGTGACTAAGTTCGTGAATGAATGATTACAAGGTAAAGCACTCAAGAAATTTGCTAATATTGTCTTTAAGAACACCACTTAAGCAATTCATCATAACTGACAAATTATAATGTAGCTTTTTTTTTAAGTTTATTTATTTTGAGAGAGAGAGAGCACACAGGGTAGGGGCGGAGAGAGAAAGAGAGAATCCCAAGCAGGCCCTGTGTTGCCCACAAGAAGTCCAACACAGGGCTTGAACTCACAAACTGTGAGATCATGACCGGAGCCGAAACCAAGAGTCGGACGCTTAATGGACTGAGCCACCTAGGCGCCACAATAATGTAGTTTTTAACATGAGACTTCATGTAAGTATAAGAGAAAAATCTCTTCCTTTGGATTAATTTTTCTCTATCTGAGAAATCCTTTGGGAAGACACAAAAAGCTTATCTTTCATTTTTAGCATATGAATAAACAAAAGGAAATAAAAACAGCAAGGCTTAGTATCTTTCATTTCTCATTTTAATCTTGCTGAAAAATATTTAATTATTTGCATAAAAACCCAAATCATTGCAAGCAAAATTTTTAACAAACTGATTGTGGTGTTGATTGTATGACTCTATACATTTCATGAAAATTAGTGCATGAGTGAGTTTTATGTATGTAAATTATAGCTTAATACAGTTTTTTTAGAAATGTTCTAAAACAAGGGAAACAAAACCAGTATTTCATTCAAACAAGTTCCTTATAAAAAAATTAAAAATCAAATCACCCATCAGTTGCTAAAAATGGGGCTAATCACCTGTTGGAATCCCTCATTACCTTACTATACATTTATGTAGTACTTTACAGTTTTTAAAATCCATCTAACAATTCTGTGAGGGAAGCAAGTTAGCTATCACTACCCTAATACATCAAGTTTTCATGGCTTGCCTGAGAATTTCAGAACTATTAAGTATCTACCCAAAAAGCAAACTCAGTTCAGTTGAACCTCTTTTCAACCTAACCACTTCTTTCCTCCAAATCATTTTAAAATAAATTTCCTACCTACCATCACATTCAGGAAGACTTTGCTCCTTGGAGAGAGCGCTCATAAAGTCATCTAACTTCACCATTCCATTTCCTGTAAAATAAAGACTTTAGATCATGCATTCTTTATATTTTTGCATAAAAGGTAAATTCATAGTTTCATACAACTATGAAAAAAATTACTTCTTCACTTCATCATAATTCTATTTCTCCTTTCATATCCTGTCTCCCTAGATGAGTCTCTGAATTAGGTCAGTTCGTTTCATTTTGATAATTACTCAATAATTTTTAAATACCTATTATAAAGTGCAATGGACTGAGCTAGGTCCTCAATTTTTGATAGATATAGGAAAAAGGAAAGGTGACCATATAGATGGACCATGAGAAACTTAAGGAGTCTATTTCATACCATCATGAAAACCCAGTCAAAATGCTATCCATTAAGACACCTTGACAATACTGACCAATCCTGACAGACCCAAGTGTCCCCATTACTATCAGCTGATCCAATTAACTACCTATTTTTAGATATACACCCTCCACAGTGATCCTACCAATCCTGATAAGCAACATGAAAGGGCTCAATAATTTTAGTAGCACCTACACCTTAGGTTTTTTTTTTTTTTTAATCTTCTTTCCCATTTGCCTTAGCTAAGAAATTTTGCTCAGGTTCTAAGAATTCATTTCTAACATATTCCCAAGTCAGTCTTTCCCCAAAATGTTGCCTCTGCCCTCTCCTCAGCTGAACTTCTGTTGTGGATGGGTCTTACTTAATGATAAAACAACTTCTCCAATACAAAAGCTCTTCCTGGAAACTTAAAATCTGCCTTGAACTTAGGCTGGTGACCGGGATATGCTATTTAACATCTAGATGCTAATCATCTGCCTTGATTGGTTAAGTACCATTAGCCCTAAATTCCTAGTTGTAGCACTTCCTTACCATTTTGGAATCTCCGGTTATTTCTTCTTGGATGCTTTAGGCTATTTGCTCAGAGATTTTTGTACCCCTTGGATTTTGTGCTCTTATTGCCTGAACCTCCCTACAACTGGGCCAGCCTTTCCAGTACCTGTCCCATACGGGAAGGCATAGCTAGGGATAGTGATAGAGTGTTACATAACAATTCTGAGATATAAAAGGCCTAGTCCCTCCAAACCAATGCATTAGGGCAGATTTTCCAGGAATTTTTTTTTCCACTTTCCATTTTTATATCTGTTCTTTTAGAATCTTCTTTAGCATGGCCCATTCTGTTCCATTCCTAGTTGAGAACTTACTCCATCATTTAATACTATCCCATAAAAGTATCTAATTTTTTCAAAAAGTTTGGTATTATCAGTCTCACCATTTTGAGTAGTCTTTGCCACAATCTCCTTGAACTCTTTGTCTGATAAAGTAACTCCTATTGAAGGCAAAATGGATTGAAGTTCTTCTGCAGCAATGTAATTTTCTTGGAGTTTATTGATAGCTTCACAGATGTTTTGTAAATATACAAAATGTAGAAGACTATTCAGCCACAGAATTTATGTGTCTTAAGCAATAATTAGCCCCCAAAGTCTTTAGCAATTAGAAAACAAGTTTTATCTAATTATTATTACCTCATATGACTGCTTTTTTCTTCATATTTCTGTTGTAGCTTACATTATACCTAAATATTTCCCATATAGCTCAAACAGAAAACAATCTTGAAGTTCTATAAATGTTTATAAACTACTTGTTTGGAGGAACAGCCTGTTCCAGTGACCCAGCCAATGCTGCTTGGTTCTGATTAAAATATAATGAACGAGTTCAAGAGATCACAACAACAAAGTGTTTTGTCTAAATTCCAGGATTCCAAGCAAACAATGAGAGTTCTTCCCCTTCCCATCATTTTAGGCTACATGTTTTCAGTTCACAATCTTCAAAATCATAAAATCTTAGCAGTAGATACGCATGGCCGTCATGAGTCCCCTAATATCATGCACTGAGATAGGCATAGTATCACTTCTCTGTAATTCCCACCAAAAATGCATAACCTGAACTTACGAAGAAATATAAGGAAAACCCAAAACGAGGGACATTTTACAAATTAACTAGTCAATACTCTTCGAAAGTGTCATGGTCATGAAACTATCCTAGATCAGAGGAGACTAAGGGACACATGACAACTGAATGTAACGTGTGATCCTAGATGAGACCTTGAACCAGGAAAAATACATTTATGGACCAATTGAAAAAAATTGAATAAGGTCTTCAGATGAAATAGTAAATAATATTGTATCAGTGTCAATTTCCTGATTTAGTTCACTGTACTGTGATTATACAAGATCTTAATACCTGGGAAAACGAGATGAAGAGTATATAGAAATGTCTTTCCCTTTGTGTAATTCTTATGATTTAAAAATTATCATAACATGAAAAGTTAAAAATGTTTTTAAAATGTATATCAAATGACAGTCACATTTCAGAAATGCTCAATTACCATCAATTTATCTTGAGAAGTTATACCAGATAAACTATTTCACACTTCTCTTTACAAAGAATATTAAGTATGGCAAAGGTTGGCGACACCAGCAAGATAGATAAGCACTTTCTTCCACAGGCTGCTTCTACCCATGGGCTAAATGCCTACTATTCCACTGTTCCTTTAACAAGTGTTTTAATCTTACTGGAATATAAAGAACTCAGAATTAGGAATGAGGCACAGAGTAATAGTAGTGTATCAGTAAAGGAATCAGAAAGAACATTGTTGTGCCTCCTTAAAAGAGCACATTTTCTGTTCAACTGAGTTGTTTAAAATTTGTATTACTGTGTAAGAACCACTAGTATTTCACTAAGCACTCATTTTAACAATTACCTTCAATATTAAATGCAATAAAAAGATAAGTTTCTTTCAAGAAAATAAACAACTTGAGTAACTTCAGCCAAGGACTATAGGAAGGAGTATTTAATTAAGTTCCAAACACAGGACTTCTGTGATAGAGGTACCACGGAAGGAGGAAACTATATATTGGTTGGAAAGCCTTGCTCATCTTTGAGAAAGACCATAAAGCCCTGGGGACCCAAACTGTAAAATAGTAGTTATTTTATCTTTCTTCATATTCCCATGTCCAAAAGAGATGATATCTGAAGCATTATCATATCATGTTGGATATGGATATCATATATTTAAATTACGGAACCTGAACAAAAATTTCACATAGACTCCTTACATATTTAGTTTAAAAATTATAAAATAAGCATTTCCAAAAGAAAACAGGCCCTCTATTTCTAGGGAACTTGAGTGAGTTGAATTAATCTCTGAATAAACTTCTTGGTCAAAGTTAGGCATCTGAAAAAGGGAACACAACCATCTAAAAAGGCACAACTTAAAACCACTGTGTTGTATACACTGATCTATATACCAGAAGTGGTGATTACTCAATAGCACTGACAAATGAAATGCAAACAACTGTCTAATCAATGGTTAATTCAGCTTGTTTCTGTGATGACTCAAGAACTCAAGGACCTATATTTTGACTTACATATATGATACTGACCCAGAGCATTCACTGCAATCTTTTCTTTCGACGAAACCCGTTTTAGGAGGCTGGAATGCCTTCTCACAGCTGGCTTCTGAAGTTTCGGGATACTAAAATTATCACTTTTATCCAGAGACTTTTTGAGGCTTGTAATGCTCTTCAAGCTATGTGACGTAGACTTTGAGTCATGAATTTCAATCTTCTCTGAACTTTTCTTAAAGTTTATGCCATCCTTTGAATATGGTTCCCAGAATCCTGTATCACTGCTATCAACCCCATTTAGGAATTTTTTTATTTGCAAAGGATTTTTTGATCTTTTAAGTTCAAGGTAATCATTATCCTCCATAATTTTATGATATTGGAGGTGTTTTCCATTTAACTTTGGGAATAATGATGGTTCACGTAGTCTGGAAGAGAAACTGCTTTTCATCCTATACTGTGGATAACATTCTGATATATTTGATAACTTTCTGTTTGAAGTAGATTCATCCAAGGCAGATGATTCCATACCTGCTAAGCAAGAGAAACATATTTAATTATTCTATTTACCTGTACCATTTGTAATAGTTTTTAAAAAGTAACAACTAAGTCCTCATGAAAACTATTCAAGAAATTATCAATTGCTTAAATAAACAAAGTTTAAAAAGTTAAATAAGGTTAATATGTTGAAAAACTAACAGAGCTGATAACTAAGACTGAAATATTAACTAGGTTAAATATAATCTTCTGGTTTAATATATTTAAATTCTTTTATCCAAAGCTATTTGAAGTTGCACCAAATCAAAAGTGATAGCCTACTGAAGGTTGTAGTTCTCATTCCCCACTCTGCCAATTTTGAAAGATTATAGGCTAAATATGCCAATACAGCTACAAATCCCTTAGTTATGAGCATACTGAAGTATAAGGAAGTTGGAGTGGGGAAATTTTTATTTATAAAATCAGAATACAGGGGCACCTGGGTGGCTCAGTTCGTTGGGCATCCCAGTTCGGCTCGGGTCATGATCTCACTGCTCATGGGTTTGAGCCCCAGATTGGGCTCTGTGCTGACATCTCAGAGCCTGGAGCCTGCTTCAGATTCTGTCTCCCTCACTCTCTGCCCCTCCCCCACTCACGTTCTGTCTCCCTCTCTCTCAAAAATAAACATTAAAAAAATTGTTTTTCATTTAACATCAGAATACAAATATTTACCCTCCTAAAGATTCTCAGTACTTGTGGGAAAAAATAGTTTGTATATAAAATAACCTCTTCAGAAAAATATTAATACAATGTCCCACTGGGGCTTCCTTTATAAAATTCATCTGATGGCTCAGAATAGTACCTTACATTTGAATAACACATTTTAAAGTATTTCAAATGTTATAATACTTGATTTTATGATAGACTATTATTCTCCTCTTAGAAGTTTAAAATATGTTTGATCATTGAAGGCAAAACTTATAAAACATTGTCTGAAGTTTTCAGTGTGTATAGTGGTAATACATAATAAAATTACAGCTTAACAGAGGGAGGGTAAAAAGATCTATATAAGGGTAAAACTTCTATATTCCACTTGAAGTGGTAAAATATTTATTTTAGCATACTAGAAAAGGTTAAGTATGTATACTATAATCCTTAAAACAACCACTGGAAAAATACAGAGATATAGTGAAAATACATATAGAATAAATTCACATACTAAAAAAATGCTCCCCAAAAAAGAAGGGAGAAAATGGTTGAAAAACAGAGGAAAAAATAGAAAACAAATAATAATATGGTACACCTGGTCTGAATGTATAAGTAATTACATTACATATGATCTAAACACTCCAATTAAAATACAGGAATTATACAAATAAATACAAAAAACATCACCCAACTCTGTGTGGTTTACAAAATACTTCAAAACTGGTGATATAAGAAGGTTAAAAGTAAAAGGATGGAAAATACTTACCATCTAAGCACTAATCAAAAGAAAACTGGAGTTATATTAGAATCAGAAAAAGTAAACTTGAGAGAAAAGAAAATTACCAGTGATCACATACATATTGCATAATGATAAAAGAATCAGCTCACCAAGAAGATAGAACTATTCTAAATGTGAATTCACCTAGCAACAGAGATTCAAAATGCATGAACCAAAACCTGACAAAACTGAAAGGAGAAATAGACAAATCTACAATTATATTTGGAGACAATATTCCTTTCTCTATAACAGAACTAGTAAAAAAAAATCAGCAAGGATTCAGAAGAATGAATAACATGAATTATTATGCATGGGAGTGGGTATGTGATTATTAGTAATATCTATGTCAGAAAAGAAAAATTAATGAAAAAACTTCCACATCAAAGACAAAATTAGAATTCAAAATAAACTTTGAAACGTTCAGGTAATAATAGCAAATTGAACAGCCTTCAAACACTCCATTTAAACTAAGGAATTTTGGGGATGCCTGGCTGGCCCAGTCAGTTAGGTGTCCAACTTCAGCTCAGGCCATGATCTCGCGGTTTGTGAGTTGGAGCCCCACATCAGGCTCTGTACTAACAGCTTGAAGCCTGGAGCCTGCTTTGGATTCTGTGTCTTCCCCTCTCTCTGCCCTCCCCGGCTCGCTCTCTCTCTCTCTCTCAAAAATAAACTAAAGGAATTTTTAAAACATCACAAATCCATAATAACAAAAAAGAAGAGGAAAAGAAACTACTACAATTAAATTTTGGAATCTGGAAAGCTGATGAACTTAGTAGACCTGAAAAGGCTGAACCATAAGGCAGAATGGGGAAAGCCAAGAAGCAACCCAGTTCATAACACAAAAACTCCAAAAGCTCATAAATTAGTAGCATTTAGGTATCTCTAAAAGTGAGGGTAAGAGTGAAGCTAAAAAGAAAGAACTGGTTAAAATCCCTTTAAGTAGTAATTTGATACCTAGGGTCTCTTCACACGGCCAGATATTCACTTTTATCCACTGGGCACAGCCAGTTATTGATCTTCTCCTACTCCAGCAGGAAAGTGACAATTCATCAGAAAGGGTTAAACACAAGGGCTCTGGATTATGGAATACTAAACACAATAGAGGGTAGGAGTATTACCTGCAAAACTCGGAGGGAGGCTTACACTGAATAATGGGAACTTCAGTCTTTCGTCTTATTTAACACCTGGAATTCTATGAAGCAAGGCTATACCTGCGGGAAGGATATTCAAAGTTTCTTTGAACACTCTGACCATCTCAAAAGGAAATATACCCTAAAGACAGTCATATTAAGGGTTTTCCAGGCAAATAGCCCAGCCAGACCACCCGATAGCAGGGTTTCTCAGTCTCAGCAGTACAGGCATTTTGAGACAGATACTTCTTTATTGAGAGAGCTGTCCTGTGTATTGTAGGATACTCAGAAGCATCCCTGGCCTCTCACCACTTGATGCCAGTAATACAGATTGTGATGACCAAAAATGTCTCCAAATGTTTCCAAATGTTCCTGGGGGAAGGGGAAGTTCGGGGCGGGGGGCGGGGGAAATCTCCGAATCATCTCTGGTTAAGAATCATTATCCTACAATGGAACTGGAGAGTGTGATGCTAAGTGAAATAAGCCATACAGAGAAAGACAGATACCATATGGTTTCACTCTTATGTAGATCCTGAGAAACATAACAGAAACCCATGGGGGAGGGGGAGGAAAAAAAAAAAAAAAGAGGCCAGAGTGGGAGAGAGCCAAAGCATAAGAGACTGTTAAAAACTGAGAACAAACTGAGGGTTGATGGGGGGTGGGAGGGAGGGCAGGGTGGGTGATGGGTATTGAGGAGGGCACCTTTTGGGATGAGCACTGGGTGTTGTATGGAAACCAATTTGACAGTAAATTTCATATATTAAAAAATAAAAAAAAAAAAAAAAAAAAAGAAAAAAGAATCATTATCCTACAGCTCATAATCAGCTAGTTTTGCCCTCAGTCTCAGAGCTTCCAAATAGCTTTTGAGTTCACCATTCTCAAATATGAGTAGACAACCAAAGATCACCAGACATTTGAGGAACACTCCTAAAATGAAAAACAAACAGAAAAAAATACCTTGGAGGAGACAGAATATGAATGAAAAAGGAAATCTCAAAAGCATTGCAACAGAAGTTCTTAGTTGCAACAGAAGATATTGTTTGTGGAACAATAGAAATGCTCATGAAATAAGAGGAGGATATTATAATAAAATAACAGAGGGGAAAGAAATTATTGGAAATTTAAAAGTACAAATGAAAAACTAAATAGAAGCATTGGAAGATAAATTTAAGGAACTCTCTCAGAAAACATAACAAAGAGTGGCACCTGGGTGGCTCAGTCAGTTAAGCATCCGACTCTTGATTTCGGCCCAGGTCATGATCTCACAGTCGTGAGATTGAGCCCTATGTTGGGTTCTGCGCTGGGTGTGGAACCTGCTTAAGATTCCCTCTCCCTCTCCCTTTGCCCCTCTTCCACTCTCACTCATGAAATAAATAATAAATAAATAAAGCATAACAAAGAGATAAGAGAAAAAGGTTAAAAAAAAAAGGAATCATCCCATTATGTCACATATCCAAATATCAAGAGTTCCACAGAGACAGAAAAAATAGAGGAAAGGAAATCATCAACAAATTATTTTAATTTTCCAGAATCAAAGGACGCTGTATTCAGCACAATCGTTACAAAGAAACTTCTTTCAAGGAGACTTTCAGAAGACTAGAAAATATCCTATATGCTTGAAAAAAAAAAAAATCAGTGTCAAAGTCAAGAGTCAGAAAATTTTGCACTTCAATGGCAATACTGAAAAGTAGGAAACATAGAAAATTATTTACAATCTAGAATTCTGTACCCAAACTATCAATAAAATATGAAGACAGAATCTGTCATAGGAGGAGAGAAGTGAAAAGTCTCCAGCATGTTAATGAAGAAACATCTCAAGATGACAGTTGCACACAAAATGTAGAGGGCAACAAATTCATACTGAAGAACATCAAAATACTCTAAAGAAGATTTCTTCAAGAAGACAAAACTACTAGAATACCTTGTGCAGACAAACTTACGAAGAGGATATTTAGACAGTTGGCAGAGTCTAAGCTTCAATCAGTAATATATATACTTTTTTTTTAAACCAAGCAAATAAGTAAATAAGACAACTCAAAGAGGGAAAAATTGTACAGAAAGAGAAAGCAGCCACAAGATACTTACATGTGGCTCAGCAGTGAATAGTGTGTACATAAATATATTAACATAAATACAGAATTAAAACTTACTCAATTACCCTATGACTATATTAGGAGGATGGATAGGTATGGGAAGTGGATATGGTGGGGACAGGGAAAATGAAACAGAGCTAAATCCTTATTTTTCATATTAAGGAGTTTACTAGGTCTACCCAAAATTTTAAAAAATCAACAAGAAGCAATACAAACATGTTATTTACAGTCATGAAAACAAATATCAGGTAATCAGCTAAAATGTTTGCCTCTGGAGAAACTGAGGAAAGGATCAGGCAAGAGGCTGCTCTATTTGTAGCAAGTTTATTAGAACTATATAATTCTTTTTTCTAATCTTTTTGAATCTTTATTTATTTTTGAGGGAGGCAGAGACAGACTGTGAGCAGGGGAGGAAGAGAGAGAGAGGGAGACACAGAATCCGAAGCAGGTTCCAGGCTCTGAGCTGTCAGCACAGAGCCCAATGCGGGGCTCGAACTCATGAACCGTGAGATCACGACCTGAGCTGAAGTCAGACACTCAACCAACTGAGCCAAATTGAGCTTAAAATTATACACATAGATAATCTTGACCAAAGGATGTCCGGACAGAGAAAGAAAAGGGAGTGACACCATGTGTAATAGGAAGAGATTTTTAAAAACATACTTAATGGAGAAAAACAAAACTAATCATGAATGATACTGAATAATATACTAAAAACAATTTTTAAAAAATGTTTTAATGTTTATTTATTTTTGAGACAGACAAAGCACAAGCAGGGGAGGGTCAGAGAGAGAGAGGGAGACACAGAATCTGCAGCAGCCTCCAGGCTCTGAGCAGTCAGCACAGAGCCTGATGAGGGGCTCGAGCTCACGGACCATGAGATCATGACCTGAGCCGAATTTGGACATTTAACTGACTGAGCCACTCAGGCACCCCTATATTAAAAATTTTTAACTGTCAATGTCAGGATGTCAGAATGACCCACAAATTGCAAATTACATTTTTTTTCTTAGTGTTATTATTTTGTTTTAAAGTTGACTTCATGTTGCAAAATATTAAGGGAAAGATAAAAGAAAATTATGGTAGTTACATAATCAATACTGATTAGGTATATTTAGGATTTAAACTTTTATCTAAAGAGTTAGAGTAATGGGGGGGGGGGTGCACACGGGTGGCTCAGTCGGTTAAGCGTCTGACTTCAGCTCAGGTCGTGATCTCGCAGTCTGTGAGTTCGAGCCCCGTGTTGGGCTCTGTGCTGACAGCTCAGAGTCTGGAGCCTGTTTTGGATTCTGTGTCTCCCCCTCTCTTTCTGCCCCTCCCCCGCTCACGCTCTGTCTCTGTTGCTCTCAAAAAATAAGTAAAACATAAAAAAAAATTTAAAAGAGTTAGAGTTAATGGGGTCAGAGAAGGCTTTCAGATTCCATATGATAAAACCTACAAATTAGGATTTAATTTAAAGGCAATTTATTTATAAATAAAACTTGCTGTAGCAACAAGAGCTCACTTACAAAAATCTTCATACTGGTGCTGTAGTTCATCCAAAATAAATAGAATATCTCTAATATCCACCATGTGGTTACCTGTAATAGAAAGAGTAAGTTCAAGTGCTGTTATTTCTTTTTTGAACACAAATCTAGTTTCCATCCCATTCTAATACAAAAACAACACAGAGATGTGTGAAAGTAGGAACAGAGGTTGTGAATAATATCTAGAATTGTTAATAGCTCAGTATACACTGAAACATAAAAGACCATTATTTTCTTTTTCCCTTAATAAAAGAGTTTCCCATCAAAAGAAATTAGTCACATTTTAAGCTCCACAGCTAGGTAATCAGGTTAATATTTCATTCATTTAACAAATAGTGTTTTGAGAATTTACTATAGGTAGAATTTCAAGTTTTAGCTCTTTTGTCTTTCTCACTGGATTGTGAGCTCTTCAAGAGTACAGGATGTCATTTGTTTCCCCAATGCCTAGCAAATTATATACTTCCTAGCACTTAAAAACTAATTTTTTTGAGGGGCACCTGAGTGGCTCAGTCAGTTGAGTGTTTGACTCTTGATTTGGGCTCAGGTCATGATCTCAGAGTTCATGGGTTCGAGCCCCACGCTGGGCTCTGCGCTGACAGTGCAGAGCCTGCTTGGGATTCTCTCTTTCCCTCTCTCTCTGCCTCTCTCCCACTTGCACTGTCTCTCTCTCAAAATAAATAAATAAACTTTAAAAAAATTATTTTTTAAAAATTATTTTTGATAAAACAGGGAGGGGGACAAAACATAAGAGACTTGTAAATATGGAGAACAAATTGAGGGTTACTGGAGGGGTTGTGGGAGAGAGGGTGGGCTAAACGGGTAAGGGGCACTAAGGAATCTACTCCAGAAGTCCTTGTTGCACTATATACTAATTTGGACGTAAATTTAAAAAAATAAAAAATTAAATAAAAAAAATATTTTTGAATGAATAAATATACTAAAGGCTGTAAAGAATCATGCAATGTCTACATTGTGGATAGCAGTAAACCATTTACTTAGCATCTTACACATGTACAGCACTCCCATAATTATAACTTCTACCATTCCTTCCCTTGCCTCTGTCTAAAACCATTTTCCTTCTTGGACAGTGTATGACAGAGAATGGGGTCAGAGACAGTGACCTCAAATAATGTTGTTCCAATTGGACACCCAATAGTTCTTGCCTCCAAATGTCTAACTTCGCTTGACATTCAAGGTGAGAAAGACCAGGTGTTGACTTACCTACTTATAAAAATACTAGGTTTGTTCTTCAGCCTATGCCTAAAAAATCAACTATTCAGTTATAAGCATAAGCAAAGACCCTGAAAAGAAGATGCCAGTTTTTAATGTGCCTTTTGAGTCCAAGAATTATTATATACACTATGGTTTTGGTGTTGGGTAAGATTGATTCATTCTGCTTCTTTGAAAATTGGTAAGCTATGTCAGGTCCAGGACTTTAAATCACTGCAAAGCAAGTAAGTATTTGACCCAACCAAAGAAGTGCTACACCAATTGATGTTAAGTTGCCTTCTGATTAGAACTGCTTCTCACATTCTGGGGGTTTTTTTAATTATTTTTAATGTTTATTTATTTTTGAGAGAGACAGAGACAGAATGCAAGTGGGTTGGGGCAGAGAGAGGGGGAGACACAGAATCTGAAGCAGGTTCCAGGCTCTGAGCTGTCAGCACAGAGCCTGACGTGGGGCTCGAACTCACGAGCCACGAGACCATGACCTGAGCCGAAGTTGGACGCTTAACCGACTGAGCCACCCAGGCGCCACTCTTACATTCTGTTTTTTTATTTTCTTGGTATTTATTCTCATTCTGTTCTTGATTGTGGTTCTAACACCCCAGTGAACTTCTGGAACTTCTGTAGAGTCCATATCCCAAGTTCTTAGATCAAAGCATAAGTCCTAAAATAATTCAAGGCTTCAACCCTCAAACTCGTGAATTTGATCAGTGTAAAGTTTCTGTTGGATCATCCAAAAATTAATCCAATGGAGAAGGCTGTATTGTTTATATCTGGTCTCTACTTAAAGAACTCCCCTTTCTGGAAAGAGGTCCAACATTGACCAGTGAGCATGCAGTAGCCAACCATGTATAGATTTACTAGCTCTCGCTCAAATTTATTCCTTCTTCTATGCAATGACAAATACTTCTCACACACATCTAAGACAAATACTACCCATTTATATAGTCTCTGGTGGCCAAATAAGCATTACAGAATCTGAAATTACTATTTTGACCCCTATCTAGCTTATCAAAACCTCAATGAATAATTCCTGGTTGAGACTGAGACAATCAGTACAGTTACAGGTAGCATTTACTTCATAAGAGAAGTTCAAAACAGCTTCCCACTCTTACATTTGTCCTTCTGGAGGAAGCTCATATTGGAACTTTCCTTTCCATTCAACCTGGAAAATGTAACTATCTAATGTGAAAAAAAAGTATCCTAATCATCAAAGTCATATTCAAGGCAACATTACTTTGAAGGTGTTAAATGACTATTAACACATTTCCATAATCTCCACAATAGCTCCACAATATCAGAGACCTTCTCATCAAAAATCGTACTAGTTACTACTTTTCACCCAATTCAATTACTAGATCGGTAAATACCACGAGAGAAAAAACTACTGCACCAATATCCTATCTCAGAAACCAAACTACCAGAACTGTCATCAAGTGATTTTCCATATTCCTCTTGCCAGATCTTAATGAAGCAAATGCTTATTGGACTTCCTTGCAAATTCCAGCAGCATTCCTCTTCATCATGCATACTCATGAAGATATTCTCCATGTTATCAGTACTGCTCCAAAAAACCAAACCAAATACAAAAACAAGATGTTAAAACAGTACCTATATTGGGGCGCCTGGGTGGCGCAGTCGGTTAAGCGTCCGACTTCAGCCAGGTCACGATCTCGCGGTCCGTGAGTTCGAGCCCCGCGTCAGGCTCTGGGCTGATGGCTTGGAGCCTGGAGCCTGTTTCCGATTCTGTGTCTCCCTCTCTCTCTGCCCCTCCCCCGTTCATGCTCTGTCTCTCTCTGTCCCAAAAAAAAAATAAATAAAAAACGTTGAAAAAAAAAAAAACAAAAAAAAAACAAAAAAAAACCAGTACCTATACCAGGGTGCTACGACTTCTACTAGCAGGATAACCGACTTATATCACTCCTTACTTCAAAATTCTGTTACAGAAGAATCCATATCTCTTACCGGGGTAACCCAAAACTTTTGGCATTCTGAGGGTGTCCTTTCCTTTAATGTTTAAGTAAAATAGCCCCGACCCCACACCATACATTATATGAACAGCAATCAATACTCCCTCCAAAATTTGAAGATTCCTGAGTGTTTTATACTCTGGCAGTTGATTTTCGTTTTTTCTATTCCCGTGGACTCCTGATCTCTCTCACATTATCACATCCTATAGGTGCTATCTTCTCTCCACCCCAAGCCTACCTAACACAGAACCTACAGACCCTTTTCCTTTAAATCCACCCACCACATGACTAACACAAGGCTATTGTATATAACCAACTCTTACTAGATAACTTGAAATTAATGAGAGTAAGGGATTTCTTTATAGCACAGCAAGCACTACATAGTATTGTCCTAAAGTTCTACAGCCACTCTCTATTGATTGCTAGACCCCCATCCAATCTTAGGTTCCCTCAGTGTTCCTCTTCCAGCTGCCGATTAGCCACTGTTGTATTCTAAGTTCCTGTTGTTGTCTTATATAGAGTACTTTACCTTACCTTTTTGCTCAAACTAGGTATCTCCCAATAGGCTTTAGCTCTCATAATCAAACATACCTGTTAAAATGATTTTCCTAGTCAAAAGACAAGGACCTCCCCTATGAGGAATTTTACCTTAAGTCACAACCAGGTTATTAAAAATGACAAAATGAAAAAATCTTATTCTCTCTGGTTGGAGGAGATGGAGTGAAGGGTGAGACTTATTAATTCATTCAACATATATTTGTTGAGCAGTTAATATGTGCCACAAGCACTGTATGGAGTACTGAGGATACAATATTGAGCAAAAGTACACATGATATCTGCTTTCTTGGTATTTAGTCTTATTTGAGATACAGATCTTCACAAAACCATAAGAAATAGGGGTACCTGGGTGGCTCAGTCGGTTGGGCGTCTCATTTTGGCTCAGGTCGTGATCTCGTGGTTTGTGAGTTCGAGCCCCGCATTGGGCTCTGTGCTGACAGCTCAGAGCCTGGACCTTGCTTCAGATTCTGTGTCTTCCTCTCTCTCCCTGCCTCTCCCTCACTCACACTCTGTTTCTCTATCTCTCTCAAAAATAAACAATGAAAAAAATTTTTAAAAATATAAGAAATAAAAATTGCAACTGTGATTAGTGCTGTGAGAGTGTATGAGAACTTGACCTAGTCAGAAAAGTCATGGAAGCATCCTTAAAGAATAGAGTGGAGTTTAGATCCAAAGTATGAGTCGTAATTCACTAGGAGGGAAAGAATGCTCCAGGAAAAGAAAAGAATATATGTAAAGGCTATGGCAGGAGGAAGCCTGGTATATAACTGAAACTCTAAGAGGGCACAGTAAGCAAAGCAGAATGTGGTCTGAGATGACGCTGGAGATCTAAGGTAAAGGCCAGACATTGCAAGTCCTTGTACGTGACCTTAAAGGGCTCTTCATCCCAAGAAGTATTATTAGAGTTTATGCAAGGAGGTAACATGATCAGATGTGTGGGGTTTTTTTATTTTTTTATTATGTTTATTTATTTTTGAGAGGGGAGGTGGGGCAGAGAGAGAGAGGGAGACAGAATCTGAAGCAGGCTCCAGGCTCCGAACTGTCAACACAGAGCCCAACATGGGGCTTGAAACCACAAGCCTGAGATCATAACTTGAGCCAAAGTCGGACACTTAACTGACTGAGCCACCCAGGCGCCCCACAGATGTGTGTTTTGAAAAGATCATTCTGGCCATAGTGTTAAGGGGGATAAGACTGGGTGTGGGTGGGGGCACCTGGGTGGCTCAGTCGGTTGAGCGTCCGACTTCGGCTCAGGTCATGATCTCACAGCTCGTGAGTTCGAGCCCCCCGTTGGGCTCTGTGCTGGCAGCTCAGAGCCTGGAGCCTGCTTCGGATTCTCCCTCTCTCTCTGCCCCTAACCCACTCGCATTCTGTCTCTGTCTCTCTCAAAAATAAATAAACATTAAAAAAAAAAAAAAAAAAGACTGGATGTGGGTGGACTTGTTAGGATGAACAGTGATGGTCCTAAGGAAAAATTATGGTAACTTGGACTAAGGAAATGGTGGAAAATAGAGAGATTTAAGAGATATCTAGAAGTTTAAAATAATAGTAATTCACAACGGTTGCATGAGGAGAACAGAGAAAACAAGAGTTGTCAAGGATAATTCCCAGGTTTCTGCTTCCTATTTCTTGAGACTATTCTAGTGCCAATGGGTTCTATTTAATTCCTACAACAATCTATGAAATCAGCATAATTTTTCAGTTTAGCTCCCCAAGTACAAAGCCTAGAAATCCAGACCAGAATTCCATAAGCCAAAAAAAGAAAAAAAAAAAAAAAAAAAAAAAAAAGCCACAGTGGTTTCATATGTAATTTCTGTTGCTTCTGGTAGAGCATGCCCTAAAGGCTATTTAATAATATGACTTGAGATTAAGCTTTAAAATCCCTATTTTATGGGCATCTTTATGCTCCAGAACATCCCTCCACTTATGTCTATCAACCCAGAACTCACCATAAATGACTACCTACTAAAATCCATGCAGCCTGGTTCTATCTTCACACTACATCCCAGCCACCAAAGACCCCCTAAAAGCCACCACTGACAAATGACAAAAACCTGTGGAAGCCCATGGAAAAGGATGCCATGTCTGATAATGTTCCTGCCATATTTACACAAACTGTTCCCTCAGTCTAAAATGTCTTTCTCATTCTTCATTACCACCTTCAACCAACTAACCCCTATTGATCCTTCAAGATTTAGCTCAGACATCACATTCTCTGATTATCTTTCCCTGGTGTTTCCAGTATACATTTGCAGCCTAACTACATTCTGTAACAGTATTTGCTATATACGACATTAAATTTTCATTTTATTTGACTCTTTCCACGCTAGAATGTGAACTCCTTTGGAAAAAGAAATGTGTTCTATTCATCTCTGTATCACCTTGCATAGTTCCAAGCACAGTAGATATTAAATGACTGACTCATTAAATACATGGATAATCAATGAATCAATCATTTATCAATCCATTATTATCAGACACCCCTGGTGACATATAAACATGTAATACAAAACATCTGCTAAATATATTCATAATGTTTTTTTAAAAATCTACATTTTGCAAAGAGTAACTGAATAGCATGAGAAGATTGTGTAATCAAAGCTATCTAATAAAGTTAAAAATTCAAGAAATTTAGGTCTCCTAATTTGTGAAGCCAATGCCCTTGACATTAAAGAAACCATCTCTCCACAAACAAGAAATGGAAAAGAGAGGAAAGTTTGAAAAGAAAATAAATACATTTTTCTCTTAGATTTTTATCAAACATACCAAAATCTAATAATTTTAGAAATTTCTCATTTAATTTTTCTAGACTATCTCTTACCACAGACACCAGTAAGCAACATTGATAGGTGGCAAGAGGTAAGAATCAAGAAGGAGAGATAAAGGATGAATCAGAGCACTGATATCCAAGAAAGGTATATTTACATAGTAATTCAAATAACTCACTGTCTATACTAGCATGTTTTATCACTTCCTGGAAAAGTTTCAGGAATTACAGGAATATCCATGCTATCCAAAACAGCAGCCAGTTCATCAGTCGCAACTCGACCACTTTTTATCCTACAGAAAATCTTCAAGGCATTCTGGAATGCTGCAAAAATATAATAAACAAAGAAGTTATTTTATCATGAGAATCAACAGCTTTTCTTGGAGGGGCTGATTTTGTGTCAACAGCCTACCAGGGTACAATACCTTTACATAGGCATAGGGTTTTCTAAAAATTTACCTGCAAGTAGGCATTTGCCCAATTCCATTTGCCCAATTTATATTAGGACCACATTCCTAATATAAAATGTAATATTTGCTATTATCACTATTGATATAATATTAGCAAAGATAGGTGGTATTTATTGAATGCTATCTATATGCCAAACATTGTGCTAAAAGCTATAGGCATTGTGCTAAAAAGCTCTGGATTATCTGATTATTCTGTATTCACCGCTTAGTTAAGCCTTGTAACTAAAATAATTTCATATCTATCAGTGGTATAATCTATAATAGCAAGGCAGCTTAATCTAAAATTTGAGGGCATCATTGTTTTAAAATGTAATTTAGAAAAAATAGTGTAAAAGAAAGAACAGAATAGATGCAAAATTTCTCTTCAGATTTTTTATATTACAAAGAGTTTAGCAATGGTTTAACCACTATTTAAAGGTCTTCTATTTCTCCACAGAAACTTCATTTTCTTATGCTAACAGTCCTTAACATCAAAAATGAATTGGAAAGATTTGCAACAATATGGATAGAACTAGAGTGTATTGTGTAAGTGAAATAAGTCAGTTAGAAGAAGACAAATATGTTTTCACTCATATATGGAATTTAAAAAACACAACAGATGAACATAGGGGAAGGAAAGGAAAAATAAGATAAAAACAATGAGACTCTTAAATACAGAGAACAAACTGAGGGTTGCTGGAGCGGAGGTGGATGGGGGATGGGCTAAATGGGTGAGGGGTATTAAGGAGGGCACCTGTTGGGATGAGCACTGGGTATTATATGTAAGTGATGAATCAGTGGATTCTACTCCTGAAACCAATACAACACTGTATGTTAACTAATTTGACTTTAAATAAATAATTTTTTAAAAATGAATTGGACAGAACACAGTTAAATGAAAATATTCATATTAATGAGAGAATTTTCCCTAAACAGATGTCCTCCTTAAAATCTAAACAGATTGATACCTGTGTCCTAATGCTAAATTTAAGTGATCCTCCGACTACCGCACCCCTTAATTTGATAAGGAAACACAATTCCCATAATCAACTTCAGAGAGCGAATCACTTTTTGTCAGACTACATTTTCTCAGAATTCAGGATATAACAAGCCTAGTGATCCACAAGTTCTTAGATTTGCACAATCATGGCGGAAGAACTGGGCATTATTCACTCATCCAACCAACCAGTTGTTATTGACCAGGCGAGCAAAAGTAGCAGAGGAAGGACCTCTGGGAATCCTCTCCTCCATAAAAGCTGTGAGAACACGGACGCAAACTGTCAGAATCAACTTTTTTCAAAACTCTGGCTATAAATCAAAGGCTTAGAGTAATCCAAAGAGTGTTTTCTTTCAGAAAAACGGCTGAACTTCAGTAATAGTGAGCTTTGTGGCATTTTAGCTTGCCATTATTCCCATCTTACCATCCCAGCTTCCCAGGAGCCTTGAAAACTAAGAGCCTACCCTCATGATGAAAAACAGCCGCCTGACAGCCAATGGAGAAGAATGAGTTTGGAACTTCTTCAAAGCCCCATTCTCTAAGAACTGTCATTATTAGACCTGTCTTGTGGCTCCCTGGAAGACCCTACTTGCCAAGCTGCCTTATTTGACCGGACTCAAAGCTTGCCCAAGGCAAAGAGCCTTTTCCCTGGAAGTACTCCTCAAACACAATCAGAGGCAATTAGTTAACATTATAACGGTCTGAAGTGGTGGGTAATAGTTGGAGCAAGCACTGGATGTTACATGTGAATGATGAAGCACTAAATTCCACTCCCGAAACCAGTATTATACTATATACTAACTAATTAGTTTAAGTAAAAACTTGAGACAAATGAACAAAAACCAGTCAGATTCAGGAGCCCTGCTCTTAAATGCTATTGCTGCTCTTCCAATGACATACTAATATTTTTTAGGATTAAAAAAAATTTTTTTTTTTTGGAGAGAGAGAGAGAACAGGGGAGAGGGGCAGAGGGAGGGAGGGAGGGAGGGAGGGAGAGAGGGAGAGAGAGAGAGACAGAGAGAGAGAGAGAGAGAGACAGAGAGAGAATCCCAAGCAGGCTCCATGCTTAATGTGGAGCTTGACTTGGGGCTTGATCCCACAACCCTGGGATTGTGACCTGAGCCAAAATCAAGAGTTAGATACTCCACTGACTAAGCCACCCAGGGGCCCCGACCCACTGATTTTTAAAAATCAAATAAACCCACAACTGTACAAAGAAGAAAGATAAAAGCAACACAAATTTCCCAACCAGGGCATGCAAAAAATGATGCATTTTGATTAATATCCTACTTGGATACCTTTCTATGTCTCTTTACGTTCATCAACGATTGTGAACATTTCACTCAATTAAAACAGTACATATAGTATACTGCCTTTTCACTAAAAATATGCCATGGACCTATTTACAAGTCAATAAATGTAGATTCATGCCATTAAAAAAAAAACAATTGGGGCAAATAATAGGCTAACAAACAAGCTTAAAAGGAAAATCTGGGAAATGAGACGTCTGTAGAGGCCTTTGAAAAGTTCCAACATATTCCTGAGCATCTAGATGGCCACACACATAAACAGGTCTGTACCCAGGAATACCAGAGTAGGTTCTGAACTCTCAGGTCTGGCTTACGTTGAGGATATACACACGCAGGAAGTGAAGGCTAAGGAAGAGTTGAAAACTATCTGTCTGAGTGTTGAAGGCATGCCCCAATGCACACATAGGGGTCCCTCTGGTTCTCCTCTACCTAATAACTGGCAACTAATTTTGCCTTGAAAGGAACTTAAGGACACAAGCACACATATATAAACTATAATGTGAAAATAAATATGTATAAAATATAAAATATAAGAAAAGATATTCATTGTGAAAGTGTCTATAATAGGAAGATAATTAGAATCAATAAAGGATTAGTTAAATAAATTATAGTACATCTACATTTTTCAGACACCATGCAGCTATTAAAAAATAAAAGGATCGAGCACCTCGGTGGCTCAGTTGGTTAAGCATCCGACTATTCTGGCTCAGGTCATGACCTCATGGATTGTAAGATCAAGCCCCACATCAGGCTCTACACTGACAGCATGGAGCCTGCTTGGGATTCTATCTCCCTTACTTTCTGCCCTTCCCTCACTTGCTCTGTATCTCTCTCAAAATAAATAAAAATAAACTTAAAAACAATTTTTTTTAAGTAAAAGGCTGACCTACACTTACTGGCATGGGGAAAACTTTCCAAGACATATTACTCAGTTAAAAAAAAAAAAATCATGCTAGACAACAAAGTACATAGCATGATCCCTTTCTCTTAAAGTATAAGATGATCATATTTTTCCCTTTTATTTTCTTAGGGTCTCTTGATTTCTAACTGTATGCTTGATCTTTTCACTTGCCTCTATAAGACCCAGGTACTCTAGTTCTCTTCTGCCTAGTAACTGATAACTCATTTTCTCTTACAAAATATGTAAATATATACATTCATAAATGCATATAATAAAAGATGCTAAAGTCAACATTAACTTTAATATAGGAAGGATTAAAGAGGGTATTTTACATTTATATACTATTATATTGCTTGGATATTTTACTAAAAATAGTGTATTTGAGAATTAGGCATACTGTTTTAAGAGGAAGAAAAGAAATTTGGCACTTCTTGGTTGGTCTCAGAACATTTGACCATAAATAATAAATAAGGTCAAAATAGAAAACCAGAACTTGAAAAACAAAGGAATACATGATAGCTCAACTGTGGCTCGACAAGCAGGCAGTACTTAGGTACCCAAACACACTTACAAATCTAGTCAAGAAAAAGCTATAACCTGAAAACCAAGTAGACAAAGAGGAAACCCAGTGCTATAGGAGTTAATCAAAATGCCAAGTAGGAAGAAATTCAAAGAGGGAAAGCAAGCCAAGCATCACATCTATATTGCTAACTGATGCATACGGTAATGTATTAAATAACATTCACTACATTAATGAATAAACATTAAAGAGTTTTTCTTGCCTCTTGCTTCTTATCCAGGTATATAAAGATTATCACATTCATATATCCTTGATTCCAAGAAAATACAGGCTGGTTGACAGAAATATATAATCCCAAGGACAGATCATAGGAATTTGATCTTGCCTAATGGCAAAACCAAGGAACTGGTTTTTGTTTTGATTTGTTTTAACCCAAAGAACTGTTAAAATTAGGTCGCAAACCCTAGAGATCTCAGAATATTGGAAGCACTGTTTCTATCAGTAACATGAATATTTCTTCCAATCACTTTCTTTGCTATTTATAGGAGTGTAAACTAAAAGTTGTTAGGAGATCCATCAGTGTCGGAAATTTTTAGGGAGAAATACAAGCAGATTCCAAAGAGAGCAAAGAAAGTACTATTCACAATGGAGAAGAAAACAGATATGAGATTTCAAAGGGAAAAAAAGAAAAAAACACATGAACAAAGAAAGGCCTGGAAACAAGAATGAAATTGGCATGTATAGACATTTGTGTCTATAACTGGAGCATGGGGTTCTTGCCTGGAAAAGATTCTACCAAGAGGAAAGTGGCAAGAAAAATTATAAGGGGGTGAGGATGTCAAGCATAAGGGTTTGGACCACATTCATTTCATCACAGGAAAAGCATCTAAATTTTTGAGCAGGAGAATGATATGACAAAAATCGTGTGTTAAGAAAATCTAGCAGTTGCATGCAGGAATAAGTGGAGATTATGGATAGAAAATTAGGATACTCATTGGGGTGGACAGGTTTTTAGTGCCTTTTATGAAATAACTCGTGTCTAATTTTTCTCAACCTAGGCTACAGGGGAAAAAACTATGTAAGAGATCTGAAAAAAACATAAATTCATATAACCATCCCACCCTAAAATCAGTGACAATCAAAATCATTCTTTTCTGCAATTTTGAAGAATCGTTTTTTTTTTTACCTGGATCCTGGGAGACCAAATAACAAACATCATTCACAGTCTTAAGGAAATCTGAAAAATCCAGCATTCCATTAACTATAATAATGGTTCAGAAACAGAAGGAAAAAAACTGCATTAGCAAACTCATTAAGAACATAAGATAAAAATGCAAACTAAAAATGTGAATAGAATTAACTGATAGTCTAGAGGAGCATTAACATTAAATATAGAATGTAAAAAGAAAACCTATCATAAAAACATAATTACACATTTTAATTATATAGTAAATAGTGCCCAGCAATAATCAAAATGATATAGATTAGAATTTAAGATACTGCAATATTCTTTACTCAAAGCTCTAATTTTTATACTTGTCATTAGGTGCAAAAAAATCATGCAATTTGTCAATTTTACATATATAATGGTTTTACCTGAAAAGAATAGGACTGATTTCATCGTGTTCTAGCTAAGACCCTCTATACCAGTGGTTTTAGGGGAGATTACAGATCCAGATGAGACTCTAATGAAAGCTTTGCCTCAAATCATTCCATCTCCTTCTCTCCTCTCCTCCTTTCCTCTCTCTCTCTCTCTCTCTCTCTCTCTCTCTCTCATTACACACACACACACACAAAATGCATTAAACAAATGCACAAAATATTGCACAATATTAAAATCTTCATCCAAAAAATCATCTCATTTATCACGCAAAAAGTAATGCCTATTTATTAAAAGAAAGAAAGAAATCTAAATTGTACAAATGAAAATTTCAGTAAGAAATTATTGCTTGGTTTGAGTGAGAAGTTGAAATTATGGAGCTTTTTTTTCTGCATGTTAATGCACAGGTCATCTCTGATGAGCAGCTAGAGCTGAAAATCCAGATTTACAAAGTGTGACAAAACACAGAATCAGGATTCTTCTGCCTCATTTTCTAGACAAGCATAGATCTGTGTCAAGCAACATCTTAATTTTTCAAGACTCTTCAAGTTAAATAACTCTAATGTCATTTTCCTCTTCATATAGTAAATGAGGCCAATTTTGAAAGGGTTTATCTGTGTTTGGAAGAAACTTATTATAAATTTACATTTTAAATTAATGTAATCTGAACAAAGTAACTTATAAAAGAACATTTCAGTGCTTCTGGTGGTCTGCAGGCTTCTACGTTCAGAGAAATTGACAAGGCTTAGTTGTTCTCATTTCTAAACCACAGAAACACTTTCTGGATTGGAAAATTTGTCAAGTTGTCTACCTCAAAAATTTTTTTTCAGTGTAATAACTTGAGAGTGGTTTCTCCTTTCCTTCAAAGAAACAATGAAACATTTGTGCAAATTTCAATCAATTATTTTGATTTGTTTTCTGACTTCTATGTGATTTAGGTTTAAACAAAAACCTTATAGATAAAACATCAAGAGCACAATCCATACAAGAAATAGTTGTAGACTAGACTTCTTCAGAAGTATGAACTTAAGTTGAAAGATATTCTTCAAAAATTGGGGTGGCTGGGTGGCTCAGCTGGTTAAATTCCGACTCTTGATTTTGGCTCAGGTCATGATCTCACAGTTGGTGAGTTCAAGCCCCGCATAGGGCTCTGTGCTGACAGGGCAGAGCCTGCTTGGGATTCTCTTTCCTCTCTATTCCTCCCTTGCCTGTGCTCTCTCTCACATATCCAGTAAAGGACTCGTATTCAGAATATATACATTCAAAATGCAATAGTAGGAACACAAACACATTTTCAATGGGCATAAGATATACAGGTAGCAAAAAAAGCACATGAAGATATATTCAAAATCATTTGATCATTCAGGAAATGTAAATTAAAACCACAACGAGAAAACACCATACATCTATTAGAATGACAATTTTTAAAGGCTCACCAATTCCAGGATTGACAAGGATGAGAAGCATCTGAAACTGTCATAAATTGTTCATAACAATGTAAAATAATTCAGCTGCTTTGCAAGCACAGTTTAGCAGTTTCTAAAAAATTCAAATATACCTACCATATGACCCAGTCATCCTACCATCAGGTATTTACCCAAGATAAGTGAAAGTATATGACTACACAAAGACACATAAATGAATGTTTACACCAGCTTTATTTGTAATAGCCAAAAACTAGAAGCAATCCAAACATCATCAATTAATGAATGGATGAACAAATCATGGTACATCCATAAGAGAGAACGCTGCTTAGCAATAAAAAGAAATAAACCTGATATGTACCAAAGCATAGATGAATCTCAGTATAATTAAGCTGAGTGAAAGAAATCAAACTAAAAAAATGAGTACTTACTGCATGATATCATTTATATAAAGTTCTAGAAAATACAAACAATCTGTAGTGACAGAAGCAGGTTAGTGTTTGCTTGGGAAGTAGTGAGGGGGGGTTGTGGAAAGAGAATGGGGGCTTACAAAGGGGTATAATGGGATTGAGTTTTCACAAGTATATACATATGTAGAAATTTTCAAATTGTATACTTTAAATATGTCAAGTATATACCTCAATAAAACTATAAAATATGCAGATAATTTAAAATCCATTGGAATAGCCAATTCCAAAAACAGTACAGAGGTTTTGTCTAAAAATTAAAAACAGAACTATCATATCATCCAGCAAGCTCACTTTTGGATATATACCCAAAGGAAATAAAAGCACTGTCTCAAAGAGCTATGTGCACTTCAAACATTGCAGCATTATGCACAATAGCCAAGAAATGGAAACAGCCTAAATGCTCACCAACAGATGAATAAAGAAAATGTAACCTCTATGTATATGACATATTCTGGAGGGTGGAGGGAATGGGCAGATGTTTGTCAAAGGATACAAACTTTAGGTATAAGATGAACAAGTTCTGGGAATCTGATGTACAGCATGGTGACTATAGTTAATAATACTATATTGTATCTTTGAAATTTGCTGAGAGACTATATCCTAAGAGAGTAGTGTTCTCATCACACACAAAAAAGGTAACTATGTGAGGTGATGGAGATGTTCTTTACTTGATAGCTGGTAATCATTTCACAATGTATATGTATATCAAATCATTATGTTGTACACTTTAAATATATGCAATTTATATTTGTCAATTATATCTCAATAAAGCTGGACAAGATAACATGACTTGACATAAACCATGTTCCTATAGGTATATGCATATCCTATGACCCAGCTTCTTCATTTCTAGAAATCTATCCTATAAAAATATTTACACAAATGTGCAAGAATTGATGAACAAGGATGCTCTTTATAGCATTATTTGTAATAGCAAAAATTTTAGAGGTAACTTCACCATTAATCAATATGAGACCAATTAAAATGTATATAACAAATATCCAGGAAAAATACCTACCAAATTATTAAGTGTGTACTATGAAGAATTGTAGGGAAAGATTGAGGTGAAGAGATAATTTTCGTTTTGTAATTTGTAAACTTCTTTAAGCTAAAAATACTAACTTAAAACAAAAAAACCTTTATATTCAGTTATTAAACTTTTTCTTGTATTTGCAATTTTTACCAAGATATTCAATATAGGTCTACATTTTTTCAATGTAAAAATTAAGGAATAAAAATTTAAACTAACATATGTTATCTAAAATTGTTTGTATGGACACTAATAATGAAGCAGCAGAAAGCGAAATTAAGAAAACAATCCCATGTACAATGGCACCAAAAATAATAAAATACCAAGAATAAACTTAAGCAAGGAGGTGAAAGATCTGTACTCAGAAAACTATAAAACATTGATGAAAGAATGTGAAGATAACACAAACAAATGGAAAGACATTCCGGGCTCACGAATTAGAAGAATATTGTTAAAATATCCATACTACCCAAAGCAATCTACAAATGTAATGCAATCCCTATCAAAATACCAACAGCATTTCACAGAACTAGAACTAACAATCCTAAAATTTGTATGGAAACAGAAATGACTCCAAATAGCCAAAACAACCTTCAAAAATAAAAAGAAAGCTGGAGGTATCATAATTCCAGATTTCAAGTTATATTACAAAGCAGTAGTAATCAAACCAGTGTGGTACTGGCACAAAAATAGACACATAGATCAATGGAACAGAATAGAAAACACAGAAGTAAACATACAGTTAAATGGCCAATTAATCTTCAACAAAGGAGACAAGAATATGCATTTGGAAAAGAGAGTCCCTTCAACAAACGGTGTTGGGAAAACTGGACAGCAACATGCAACAGAATGAAACTGGACCACTTTCTTACACTATACACAAAAGTTCAAAATGGACTAAGAACTTAAATGTTAGACCTAAAACCATAAAAATCCTAATAGAGAGCAGAGGCAGTAATTTCTCTGACATCAGCCATAGCAACATCTTTTTAGATACATCTCCTGAGGCAAGGGAAACAAAAGTAAAAATAAACTACTGGGATTACCACAGAATAAAAAGCTTTGGTACAGCAAAGGAAACAACCAATAAAACTAAACAATAACCTACTGAATGGGATAAGATGTTTGCAAATGACATACCCAATAAAGGGTTAGTATCCAAAATATATAAAGAACCTATATAATTCAACACCAGAAAAACAAATAATCCATTTTAAATGGGCAGAAGACAGGAACAGACATTTCTTCAAAGAAGACCTACATATGGCCAACAGACACATGAAAAGGTGTTCAACATCACTCATCATCAGGGAAATGCAAATCAAAACCACAATGAGATATCACCTCACACCTATCAAAGTGGCTAAATTTAAAAACACAAGAAAAAACAAGTGTTAGCAATGATGTAGAAAAAAAAAAGGAACCCTTGTGCATTGTTGGTGGGAATGCAAACTGGTGTAGCCACTGTGGAATACAGTATGGAGATTCCTCAAAAAATGAAAACTACCATATGATCCAGTAATCGCACCTCTGGGAATTTACCCAAAGAATACATAAACATTAATTCATAGGTATATAGGCATCCCTATGTTTATTGCAGCATTACTTAAAATAGCCAAATTATGGGAGCAGTCCAAATGTCCATCGATAGATGAATGAAGATGTGGTGTGTGTGTGTGTGTGTGTGTATATATATATATACACACACACACACACACACACACACATACAATGGAATATTATTCAGCCATAAAAGGAATTAAATCTTGCCATTTGCAAAAACATGGATGGAGCTAGGGAGTATAATGCTGAGTGAAATAAGCCAGTCAGAGAAACACAAATACCATATGATTTTACTCACATGTAGAATTTATGAAACAAAACAAATGAACAAAGTGGTGGGGGGCGGGGGTGGGGAACAGGACAAACCAACAAACATACTCTTAACTATAGAGAACAAACTGGGGGTTACCAGAGGGAAAGTGGATGAGGGGATGGATGAAATAGGTGAAGGGGATGAAAAGTATACTTATCTTGATGAGCACTGTGTAATATAGGGAATTGCTGAATCACTATATTGTACACCTGAAACTAATACAACACTGTATGCTAACTAACTGGAATTAAAATAAAATAAAAACAAATAAAGTAAAATAGGTTGTATGGCTTTGGAGTAGACTTTTATCTTTCTGTCCCTCAGTTTCCCCAACGGTAAATCCAGGTAATTGGAAGAAACTCCATCTGAAGTCTTGAAATCTAAAGTTCTAAAGATTTATTGCTTTGAATTTCTTTTTTTTTTTTTTTAATTTTTTTTTTCAACGTTTTTTATTTATTTTGGGGACAGAGAGAGACAGAGCATGAACGGGGGAGGGGCAGAGAGAGAGGGAGACACAGAATCGGAAACAGGCTCCAGGCTCCGAGCCATCAGTCCAGAGCCTGACGCAGGGCTCGAACTCACAGACCGCGAGATCGTGACCTGGCTGAAGTCGGACGCTCAACCGACTGCGCCACCCAGGTGCCCCTGAATTTCTAATAACAGTATTACTTAAAAGCCTTAAAATGTTCACATCCTTTGACCTAGCAATTTCAATTTTAGTAACCTATCTTTTGCCTGATGAGATAAAGAGAAAAAACCCAGCTTATAACAGCAAAAATATTAGAAATAACATATTTATTTAGATTATTTGTTATATAGCTTATTTTTCAAAACAATTTGTTTTTGTGCTTTGATCTGTTCCACAGAATAATTCACAGCTGCCAAAAGCCAAGCTCTCCAACCAGCCTGATGGCAGGGCCCGGGCGGTGGACGGATCGGGACTGCATGGCGGCGCACCGACAGCGAAGCTTCTCGTACTCCTGCTTTTATGTAATTTGGCCTTAGCATTGGTCAGGGAAGCCCCCCTACCAATGAAAGTACCTGGGGATTTGTCGGTTGGGGAATTGCCCATGACAGGCCCCCTGGGAAAAGGACCACGGGGGAAAGAAATAAGATTCCGCAGGGAAATTATGCGGGCCTATATCCAGCCCTTGCCACCCCCTGTAAAGACTCCCCTACCTAAAGGAAGGATAGCCCCATATATTTCCCAGCCAGGGAGGGGGACAAATGGATTTGAAATCCCCACCCTGGCAACAAAGGAATGTATCTATGGATACAAATTACTCCAACCCTAGGCCCACTTGGCCCCCAGGAGGCATTCCAGATGATAACTGGACCTGGTGGGTTAAGGTACAGAATGGTTCATTAGTTCCTAGGTATACACTGTCTCCCTGGGAGCGCATAAGGCGTGGGTTCCCAGGGCCGTCTTGGCTCCCTCCTGGCACCCCGGACCAAAGCGAATAACTTTTGTTCCTTATACGCAAATGGTTCAAAGAAACAATTAAGAAGTCATGTCCCTGTAAATGTTCCACTTGAGGTGTTGAGAGATAGATGACCTTTCATGAAAATAGCAAAGCAAATGCTTTATAGACTATAAATAAACATAGATACATAATGAAAATAATATGAAGAAATTAATCAATTTCTTGTAACGTTACAAGAAAATAACCATGTTGTCCCTTAATGGGTGATTACACAAAGGAACATTTTTAGAATTAGGTAAAGCCAAGAAACATAGATGACGCACGCTACAAGGAAATTGCTAACAAACATAATGCCACGGTTGCCGCAATAAAGCGGCCAGTCTAACACACTGTTGTTGTCCGTGTCCATTTGTTATTTTCGCCGACACCGTGAATCCTTCAGGAACCCCAGGACCTGCTGGGGCTGGACCCTGGCACACAGCCATTTAAAAAGGCAGTGTTGGGGTGCCTGGGTGGCTCAGTCGGTTAAGCGTCCAACCTCGGCTCAGGTCATGATCTTGCGGTTTGTGAGTTCGAGCCCCACGCCCGGGCTCTGTGCTGACAGCTCAGAGCCTGGAGCCTGCTTCTGCTTCTGTGTCTCCCACTCTCTCTGCCCCTCCCCCACTCATGCTCTGTCTCTCTCTCAAAAATGAATAAATGTTATTAAACATTTAAAAAGGCAGTGTGGATCTGTATTTATTTACATGGAAAGTTGCCTAACATATAAAGTTAATAGAAAAAGGTAACAAAATTGTATGCATGTGAGTCAACATATATTTTTTCTAATTATGTGTTTATGCATATGTATATACCACAGTTACACACATACACGCACACACATGCTTAGAAAAATCCTAGAAAAATATATGTAAAAATACCAAAGTTCAGCTCTGGGTAGTGGGATTACACATAAGTTTTATTTTCTCCTTTCTATTCTCCTATGCTTTCAGAGAATAAAGTTATTTCCACTTTGAATAATTATTTTAATAATAAATCTCCAAAAAATTATATGTCAAGAGAATTAACATATGGATAAATAAACATGTCAGAAAAAATAGAGTTGCTTTTTAGTCTTTCTAAAAGTTAGATTTATATTTATTATTTTATTTTTATACCCTCTGAAAGTTGTGCACAGTAGACACTCAAAAAATGTTGGGGTGACTCGGATAGATAGACGAATGCACGCTATTGTAACTTGTCAATTCCTGTTAGGTTGCTAAGTAACGTTCTATTGGTGGTCCATTTGACTCCTAGTATTCTCCATCTACAAATTTTTTATAATAACCAATCCACATCTTTTATTTGAGTAGCTTGATGCTTTTAACCTCAGAGTATTACTGTGTCATTGTGGGTATTAAGTTTATTTTATTTCTGACCAATCCTTCAACTTATCTATACCATTTTTATTCTAAACTTATCTCTCCTCCTTAATAAGCTTGGAATGATCTGTAAATGTAATCAGTTCTCTATTTATTATTTACTTCTTTAAGTATTGGACACTGACAACAAAAGAACAATTACTTTTCCAGAGGTTTTAAAATAAAATTATTAGGATTTTGATTTGCATTTTTTTGACTACTGAGGATGGAAAATATTTTTATATGATTATTGGCTACATATATTTTCTTTTATGTGATATTCTTATCCATGTGTCTTACTCACTTTTCTATTCCATTGTTTGTTACTAATTTGTATGAGTTCTTTACACATTCTGAAAACTAACCACTAGTCACTTCTGTGAATTGCAAATATTTCCAAGTTCATAACTTGTCTTTTTACTTTAAAGTGTCTTTTGATAAATAAAAGTTCTTAATTTTAACATAAATATATTAATCTGGTCTTTTATACTCAAACACTTTTGCCTTAAGAAATCTTCCCTATCGTATGCAAGTAGCAAAAATTAAAAGTCTAAAAATATCAGATGTTGATGAAAGTATGTCATAATCCAATCTAGTAATCAACCAATCCAATTGTACCGGAGGCCCAATTTTTTAATATTATCGTAAATGTGCAAAAAAAGGTTTTAGAACATATTATAAAGCTTAGCTTTCCTATGATTTGTAATTAATCTGACCAACATAGAACTTACATCCATGTTTGCAAACCTTAAACTAATAATGAAAACACAAAACTTACCATCAATATCAACAGTCTTTAGTGCCTTTTGCATTTCCGAATCACTTATAAAAATCTTCAAGGTGTGATGGATCATTGGCAGATCATTCACATAAATTTTACCACTTTGAATTTTGCTAAAAATTTTACAGGCCTTCTGAAGTGCTAAATACACACGACAAAACGGTTAATTAATTCAAACGAATAATTATCGTCAACCCCGCTACACTCTCTCCCAATGAAAAAAACAACAATGATCAGTAAAGGAAGAAAGAGGAGCAAGTCTTTGTGTTCTAATTCTTTGCTTTAAAATCAATCTCATGATTTCTTTAGGTATGTCTAGAGTTAATGACCTCCAAGTCTACAAGTTTCCTAAACAACTCTCAGAAACTGAGAAAAGTCATGCAAAGCTCACATAGCAAAGGCAGTCACCATTTTCCCTGGGAATGTTTAAATCCTTCTTCCATGCTCCCATATCACTTGGTACATATCTCAGACAAAGCTATTGGTATTGTGATTGCTTGCATGTCAATATCCCTCACTCAACTATCAGGCTCTAGGGGGCAAGATTTTTCATTCTTCAAGTGCCAGTGTCTACTTCAGAACAGATCCTCAAAAAATGTCTGTTGAATTAAACTGAATTTAGTTCAGTGGGTACTACCCTTAGTTTTCAGAAAAAGAGGTGCTAGATGACAGTGCTAAATACCAGAGAAAGACTAACATATTGATAACAATGTGTTTTTTTTAATGTTTACTTATTCTTGAGAGAGAGAGAGAAACAGAGTGCAAGCTGGGGAGGGGCAGAGAGAGAGCGGGAGACACAGAGTCTGAAGCAGGCTCCAGGCTCTGAGCTGTCAGAACAACCTATGTGAGGCTCGAACCCATGAACTGCAAAATCATGACCAGGGCCGAAGTTGGACGCTTAACCGACTGAGCCACCCAGGCGCCCCACGATGGCTTTAATAACAGGAGTTTTAGTAGAGTATTAGGGGTGGAAACCAGGTTTCAGTGAAATAGGAAGTAAATAAATAATTAAGGAAACCAACTCTTTCAAGAAGCTTCTTTGAAAAACATAGAGTATAATATTGACACAGTCCCTGAGGAAGCATAAGAAAATTCAATGAAAGAAAATTAAGAGTGAAGGGATTAGTGACATGAAAGGGACTCTTCTCCAATGAGAAAATAGGGAAGGCTATGGATGTTGTTTACAATCCTAACAGTTCTCCTCATGAGGAAAACTTTTTTTCCTTTTTTTCTGTATCTATATGAGATGATGGATATTAATTAAACTTACTGTGGTAATCATCTCACAACATATGTAAGTCAAGTCATTATGCTATACACCTTAAACTTACACAGTGCTACATCTTAATTATATCCCAATAAAACTGGAGGATAAAAGATGTCTGGGGCACATGGGTGAGTCAGTTGATTAAGCATCCAACTGCAGCTCAGGTCATAATCTCGTGGTTCGTGAGTTCAAGCCCCACATTGGGCTGTGTGCTGACAGCTCAGAGCCTGGAGCCTGCTTACGATTCTGTGTCTCCCTCTCTCTCTGCCCCTCCCCTGCTCACGTTCTGTCTGTCTGTCTCTCTCTCTCAAACATAAATAAACATTAAAAATTAAAAAAAAAAAGGAAAAGATGCCTAACATAGGGGCACCTGGCTGGCTCAGTTAGTAGAACACGCAACTTCTGATCTCAGGGTTGTGAGTTTAAGGCCCACGTTGAGCACAGAGATTACTTATGAAAAAAAAAAAATAAAAAGATGCCTAATATGATGATCAGAAAGGAAAAATATGCTAAATGACTCCATAAATATAAAGGAGAGGCCCAAGATACGGGAGAGTTCAGTGTCAAGAAGTGAAGGGGGAAAAAAAAAGAAGTGAAGGGTACTATGTACCAAGAACTAAGTCCTAGTAAAATCAGTGACTCTAGTGCTTACTAATATATTCATTGGATGTAATATTCACACTTTTTTCCCAAAATATTTTAACTAAAATAAGCACATATGTTACATTTTGCCTATCAATATAACAGAAGATATTTCTAAAAAAAGACATTTATGAATCCTTATTTTACCTAGTTTGCTTATGCTTACTCACAGACTACAGCATTTGTCACATCATGTAATATTAGTTGATATCATATGCCATTAGGAGTAAAGAAAGCGACACTAATCACTGAAACAATTTCTAAAATGTACACAATCAGGTAATTTATTCAAGAAGTTCTAGAATCTATTATTACCGCTTAATTCTTGTGAGTGTAAGTGTCCTTGAGGTACTTCATTATATGATGTCTTGCAGAGGCTAGAAACCATTTCCCTTTTCCTGTCAAAGAAACAGCCACATTAGAAAGCAGCACAAAAACGAAACAAAACACCACACACACAAAATATTTATGCCATTTTTCCATTAAAATATTAGCAAACCTATCAACAGTTTGAGATTCTCCAGTCTCTTACTCCATAAAAACCTTTGTTAAAAGACCATCCAAGTGATAGTGAATTATATACTCTTCATCCCAGAATTCCCACCTTGCTTCTTTTAGACATCTCTCTATGGAGCAGAATTTACCCTGGTCAGTAAGCAGTGCCCATGATTCACTATCCTTTGGCTGTCGTCCAATTTTTGCTACTCTTAATTCAAGTCACAGCAAATTTTATAGAAAGTTATTATAGAAAGGAAAAACAAGAGTATCTTTAAATAGCAAAGAATCCCAGATTCCACAACCTGTCAGTAAAAATTTTTTGAAAAGATGATTTATCTAATCACCTAACATGTAAATAACTCAAATCATAGAATGTTAGTGTTAGAAGAAATCTCAAGGGTCCGTCTAGTACAAGATTCTTGTACAGATGTGGAGACTGAGGCCCAGAGATATAAAGTGAATTGTACAAGAGCCTAAGCTAGCAAGTGAGGTCAATAAGGACCCAACGTTAAGTTTTTGAATTCCACATACAGTGATCTTAGCTCTACGCCACCCTCCCTAGAGCATAGTCTTAGTTTGCACAAACTATTTTGCATACTTTATGTGGAAATGATAGATGATTCTGAAAAGAAAAACCCAAATCTTAATGCAACATTTAAGGGGAAAAAAAAAAAACAACAACAATGATTTAAATACCGAATAATTGAGGAAGATGTACAAAGGGGTGATAAAGTCTTGTGAACACTGTACTGATTCGGAAACTTGAGTGAAGACCTTTCTTTCTTAGTCATCTTCTCCTTCAACAGCTTCACTGAGGAAGAGGCAATCTAGAGCCAAATGCAGGAATGTTGGTGCCTGAGATCACACTGGTAAACCAGCATTACTGGAAAATAAACCTCTTAAAAAGATAGCTAATCATATCTGGGTTCCTCACTGATGTAAAATTGCTTTTTGTAATGGAATTAGAGTTTACATACACTAAAATTTTAAATAAACTATAGAATTTTTTTTGCAGAGTCATGTTTTTCTAAGTATGCAACTAAACCACCTTATTAATGTCGTGTCAATTTAAAATAGTGGATTTCACAAAGCAGGGCAAATCTATGGTATAGTGAAGAGAAGACCACCAGATTCTAGGCTACATATATGGGCTTTGACTAGATGAGCAAAATAATGTGGAGAATCAACACAGTTATTCAAATAACACAGGTACTTATGCTTTAAATCATCCTCATGACTGAGAAAATTATCCACTTAACATGTATATGCATAAGCATGATTCAAAAGTGGCAAGTAGCTGGGTAGACAGAAAAGCATCACTTTAGAAAATGAGGACTGTAGTAATAGGTGTCTTCAATTTTACGTGGAGCCTAGAACCTTGTTTACATGGAGTCTAGGCCCCTTTTGAAGCACAGAAGTATGCAGAGTAAAATCTGTCTTTGTCTCAGCTCCAGGCTGGAAAAAAAAGAGAGAGAGAGAGAAGAAAGAGTACTCCTCTGGATTAGTTATAGTGATAGATCTACCCACACAAGTACAGAACTCAAATCTACACTAAATATGTGGGGTAGGAGAATAGAAACCAAAAAAGTCATTTAAAGTTGTCCCATGTTCATCACATCTCTGAAGTGCAGTGCAGAAGAGAATTCAAATTCTCTTGGAGGAGAATACTCTAGATCCAGACTCACGTGAGATTCCCACAGATTTAGATCAACAATATATGAGAAAATAAACAAAAAGTACAAAGCACCCAAGGACATAAGTTAATGAGTAAGAAGCAGACAAAGCAATAAACAGAAGATTTAGATCCACCAGGGACTTTATATTATATTTATCAGGTATCAGTCTTGAAACAACTAAAGAACATGACCAAAAAACACGACATAAGGCAGATTATAAGAAGAACCAAATGGGGGTTCCAGGGTGGCTCAGTCGGTTGAGCGTCTGACTTCGGCTCGGGTCATGATCTGGCGGTTTGTGAGTTCAAGCCCCGCGTCAGGCTCTGTGCGCAAAGCTCAAAGCCTGGAGCCTGCTTCAGATTCTGTGTCTCCCTCTCTCTCTGCCTCTCCCCTGCTCATGCTCTGTCTCTCTCTGTCTCTCAAAAATAAATAAATGTTAAAAAAAAAATTCTTTTTAAAAAGAAGAACCAGGGGCGCCTGGGTGGCTCAGTTGGTTGAACGTCCGACTTCGGCTCAGGTCATGATCTCGCGGTCCATGAGTTCCAGCCCCGCATCGGGCCCTGTGCTGACTGACAGCTCAGAGCCTGGAGCCTGTTTCAGATTCTGTGTCTCCCTCTCTCTCTGACCCTCCCCCGTTCATGCTCTGTCTCGCTCTGTCTCAAAAATAAATAAACGTTAAAAAAATTTTTTTTTTAATTAAGAAAAAAGAAGAACCAAATAAAGTTTCTAGAGGTAAAAAATATAAGCACTGAAATTAAATTCTCAATAGACAATTTAAACTAGAGATTATATTCAGCTGGAGAAAGATAAACGAGAAAGCAGATGGGAGAAATTACCCAGATGAGATAGACAGTATATCTAAGTACATCATATAGTGAATGAAGCAGGCTGAATGGTGGCCCCAAAAAGATAGGTCCATGTCCTAATCCTTGGAACCTGTATATGTGACTTTATTTGGATAAAAGGTCTGTGGAGAGGGAACAAAGTTAAGGATCTCAAGATGAGATATACAATGAAGTGTTTATAAAAATGGAAGGAGACTTGAGATATAAACACAGGGGAGAAGACCATATATAGAGCAAGATGGGGGCCAAGATTAAAGTTATGCTGCCACAGCCAAGGAATGCTCAGGGTCACTGTTACAACAGCAGAAGTGTTAACAGAGAGTATAGTAATAAAAATAAAGATCTAATGGAGAAGGAAGGGGAAAATGTCATATTCTTCTGAATGGGTTCCTTGTTACATTTTTTGTAAAAAAAAAAAAAAAAGAAGAAGGAGGAGGAGGAGGAGGAAGAAAAAGAGGAGGAACAGGGGAAGGAAGAGAAAGAAGAAGAAATATTTAAGATTGTGACATTTCAGGGGTACCTAGGTGGCTCAGTAGGTTAAGTGTCTGCACAAATTTCAGTTAAGGTCATGATCTCATGGTCATGAGATCAAGTCCACGTCAGGCTCCAGGCTGGGTGTGGAGCCTGCTTAGGATTCTCTCTCTCCCTTTTCCTCTGCCCCTCTGCCCCTTTCCCCTGCTCACACTCTCTCTCTCTTCTCAAAAAAAAAATGATTTTGATTGATGTGACATTTCAATACTTGGACTAAAATGTGATGGAATGTTTGAAAGCTAAAAACAATGCTCAAAAGTAAAACATTTTCAGATCATATGTACCTCAGTTCTTTCAGTATGCAACTGTACTTGTAAACTTTTCTTTCTTCTGAACTTTTTCTCTCCTGAAAAATCAGAGGATTTCTCTTCTCCACAGAGGAATATTGATGTTTCATACCTAAATTGCACAGAAAATTGGAATAATTCCTGAGTTGCTTTTTTTCTTACTTTTTCTTTTTTTCATCTTTTACCTATAGAAAATTTCAAGCATATACAAAAGTAGACAGACTAATGTGATGATTGGGGCGACTGGGTGGGTCAGTCGGTTAAGTGACTTTGGTTCAGATCATGATCTCATGGTTCATGGGTTGGAGCCCCGCATTGGGCTCTGTGCTGACAGTTCAGGGTCTGGAGCCTGCTTCAGATTCTGTGTCTCCCTCTCTCTCTGTCCCTCCCCCACTCATGCTCTGTCTCTGTCTCTCAAAAATAAATAGACGTGAAAAAGAATAATGTGACAATCTTCCCATGTACCCATCACCCAGCTTCAATAATAGGCAATCCTATTTCAGCTATATCCCTACTCCAGTTTCTTATTATTTTGAAGCAAATTCCAACATCATATTATTTCATGAGTGAAAATTTTAATATTAATTTCTACAAGGTGCTTTTTCTTTTATTTTTGAAAAAAAAAATTTAATGTTTATTTGTGAGAGAGGCAGCGCACAAGCAGAGGAAGGGCAGAGAGAGAGAGAGAGAGAGAGAGAGAGAAAGAGAGACAGAATCCGAAGCAGGCCCCAGGCTCCCAACGCAGGGCTCGAACTCACAAACTGCGAGATCATGACCTGAGCAGAAGTCAGACGCTTAATAAGCCACCCAGGTGCCCCAAGGTGTTTTTTCTTTTAAAAAACCACATTTAAAACACAATTATGACACCCTAAAAGTTAACAATAATTTCTTAGTATCATCAAACATGGTCAGTGTTCAAATTTCCAATTGTTTCATAAATGTCAAAATTTATTAACACTCTGCATAAGGATTCAGTAAGGTCACCATTACAGTTTGTTGATTGATGTGTCTTTTAGATCTCTTTTTTTATCTATAGGCTCTTTTTCCAAGTCTTTTATCATCCTCATTATCACTATTGCCAGGCAATTTGTACTATAGATTTTCCAGTCTGGATTTTGCTAATTATATCACCATGGTTGTAGAATTTTAAAGACTTGATCAGATTAACTTCAACAGATTAAGTGTTGAACCACTAAACTGTACACCTAAAACTAGTACTATACTATATGTTAACTGGAATTCAAATTAAAACTTAAAAAAGATAGCCAGGTGATTTTAACGTGTAGATAAATTTGATAGTCACTATGCAAACCACAGGCTTGTTCCTATTCAGAACTCCCATCAATTGGTCTATAACTCAGTATTTTATAAGAAATACCTTATTCTTCCTTATAAAGGAACTAAAAGCAAAACTAAAAGCTCTTTAGCAGAAGTGGCTCCTTTTTAGAGTAACCTGCTATACAAGGGCTACTTAAGTAATACAAAGGACAATGATAGGATTGAATCTATAACATCTTCAGATGAATTTGGCCCCAAGCAAAATTGTGATGTAGAGGTAATTTTTATCATGCACCTACCTCAACTGCCCTTCCTTAGCAGGTACCTTGCCCTTTTGACTCTCTATCCCTTTAAATCTAATCCCATGAATTCCTGCCCTGAGAGTGCCATTACCTTGCTCTTAGCCCCCCTGAATCTGCCCTATTATTAGTCTCCTCTGCAGTCCTCCACTCACAAAGGGAATGACTTTAACTCTTTTGATTACGACCCAGAGTATAAAATACATTTCTATTGAGATGTAGTACACATATACAAAGAGAGAGAACTGAAGTAATTTCACAAAATAATACTTATTATGTGAAAAACACTCTAGTGTCTTCAATATTATTCAAATTTCTTTTTAAACAAAATACCAGTTAGTGACCTCCTAAGTTGATTTTATAACACACAAGTGAGTCATAATCTAGAATCTACTGCTACTTTATATCACCCATCCTCTCCCCATATATCTCCATTGAGATCTTCATATTTCTGGAATAATTATGATTTCCACATTACTACATGATTTTTCAAATCCTTTATTATTTTTCTAAAGTATAAGTGTGTTTATGTTATGAGCTGCCTCAAACATTTTACAGAATTGGGATGACTTACTATAAATAATGAATAAGTGAAAACATTTGTTCTGTATCCTATTCTCCTAGGGCATTGTGTCTCCCAGGTAACCTAGTTTATACAGTGCTAATGAAAGAATGTAAAGGAACACTTCCACCATCTCCCATTCCTTCCTAGGTGACAAGTTTTATTGCGATGTTCTAGAAATAATTATTTTGCCTTTTGTCACTGAACATAAAGGAATAGTGGGATTCTCCATGAGATTATCACCAGATTTGTCAGCAGGAACCTTGCAGGCCAGAAGGCAGTGGTATGGTATATTTAAAATCCTGGGGGCAAAAAAAACCAAAAACAAAAACTTGCCAACCAAGAGTACTCTACCCCCCAAAGCTGTCCTACAGAACCGAAAGACAGATAGTTTCCCAGACGACAAAAAAAAAAAAAAAAAAAGGCTAAAGGAGTTCATCACACTAGATAGACTGACCTTATAAGAAATGTTAAAGTGGGGGTGCCGAGGTGGCTCAGTCGGTTGAACGTCCACCTTCAGCTCAGGTCACGATCGCATAGCTCGTGAGTTCGAGCCCCATGTCAGGTTCTGTGCTCAAAGCTCAGAGCCTGGAGCCTGCTTCAGATTCTGTGTCTCCCTCTCTCTCTGCCCTTCCCTTGCTCACACTGTCTCTCTCTCTCTCTCAAAAATAATAAATAAACATTAAAAAAGAAAAAAGAAATGTTAAAGGGAGTTCTTCAAGCTAAAATGAAAGGATGCTAATTAGTAACATGAAAACAAATGAAAGTGTAAATCTCACTGGTAGAGGTAAACATATAGTTAAATTCAGAATACTGAAATCTTGTAATGGTGGAAGGTAAATCACATATAACTCTCACATAAAGGTTAAAAGATAAATGTATTAAAAACAACAATAATCTGTTAATGGATACACAAATATAAAAAGATGTAAGTGGTGACATCAAAAACAAAATGAGAGTGAGGTGTTAAAATGCTGAACTTTTGTATACATTTGAAGTTAAGTTGTTACCAGTTTAAAATAGGCTTATAAGATGTTTTAAATTTTTTTTTTTTAACGTTTATTTATTTTTGAGACAGAGAGAGACAGAGCATGAATGTGAGTGTCAGAGAGAGGGAGACACAGAATCTGAAACAGGCTCCAGGCTCTGAGCTGTCAGCACAGAGCCCGACGCGGGGCTCAAACTCACGGACCGCGAGATCATGACCTGAGCCGAAGTCGGACGCTTAACCGACTGAGCCACCCAGGCGCCCCAATGTTTTATATAAGCCTTATGGTAACCACAAAGCAGAAACCTACAGTAAATATACAAAAGATAAAAAGAAAGGAATCAAAGTATATCACTAGAAGGGCACCTGGCTGGCTCAGTCAGTGGAACATGTGATTCTTGATCTCGAGGTTGTAAGTTTGAGCCCCACATTGGTTGTAAAGATTACTTAAAAGTTAAAAAATATAATTTTAAGTATATCACTAGAGAAAATCATCAAATCACAAAGGGAGAGAGTAAGAGGAAGAAAGGAACAAAGAAAACAAGCAACCAAGCCAGAAAACAAGCAACAAAATGGCAACAGTAAGTCCATACCTATCAATAATCACCTTCAATGTAAATGGACTAAATTCTCCAATCAAAAGACAGAGTGGCTGAATAGATTAAAAGAAAAAAAAAAAAAGACCCAAATATCTGCTGCCTCCTAGAGACTCCCTGTAGCTTTAAGGACACTTATAGACTGAAAGTGAAGGGATGGAAAAAGATATTCCATGAAAATGGAAACCAAAAGAGGGCAAATCTAGCTATAGTCATATTAGACAAAATAAATTTCAATAAATATTTTTTGTTTTTTGCTTTTTTAATTTTTTTAATGTTTGTTTATTTTTGAGAGAAAGAGACACACAGAGAGTGAGCGGGGGAGGGGCAGAGACAGAGGGAGACACTGAATCCAAAGCAGGCTCCAGGCTCTGAGCTGTCAGCACAGAGAGCAACACGGGGCTCAAACCCATGAACCATGGGATCATGGCCTGAGCGAACGTCAGTCACTTAACCAACTGAGCCACCCAGGCACCCCTCAATACGTGTTTTTTTTTTAATGTTTATTTTTGAGAGAGAGAGACAGAGCATGATTGAGGGAGGGGCAGAGAGAGAGAGGGAGACACAGAATCTGAATCTGAGCTGTCAGCACAGAACCCCATGTGGAGCTCCAATTCACGAACCGTGAGAGCATGAACTGAGCTGAAGTTGGACGCTTAACTGACTGAGCCACCCAGGTGCTCCCATCAATGGATGTTGTTTTTTTTTTAATGTTTATTTATTTTTGAGAGAGACAGAGACAGAATGCAAGTGGGTTAGGGGCAGAAAGACAGGGAGACACAGAACCCGAAGCAGACTCCAGGCTCTGAGCTGTCAGTACAGAGCCTGATGTGGGGCTCAAACCCACGAGCTGTGAGATCATGACCTGAGCCAAAGTCGGACGCTCAACCGACTGAGCCACTCATGTGTCCCTCAATGTATGTTTTTAAGCCAAAAATTACAACAAGAGACAAACAAGAATCATTACATAATGATAAAGGGGTGAATTAATCAAGAGGATATAGCAATTGCAGTGTTTATGTATCCAATATTAGAGCATCTAAACATACAAAACAAATACTAACAGATCTGAAGGGAGAAATAGACAGCAATGCAGCAATAGTAAGGGACACTTAAATACCCCCACTTTCAACAGTAGATAGACTAACTAGAGAAAAATGAAGGAGAACATTGAACTTCAACTATACTGGAAACCAAATGGACCTAACAGACATATAGAGAGCATTCTATCCAACAGCAGCAGCATATACATTCTCCTCAAGCACACATGCAACATTCTCCAGGATAGATAATTTGTTAGGCCACCAAACAAGTCTTTAAAATCTTAAGAAGACTGAAATCATATCAAACATCTTCTGTGACCACAAAGGTATAAAACAAGAAATCAATTACAAGAAAAAAAATGAAAAAAATGACATATGTAGCGATTAAACAATATGTTCCTGAACAACCAATTGGTCAAAGAGAAAATCAAAAGGGAAATAAAAAATACCTGGAGACAAAGTAAATGAAAACACAGTATACCAAAACTTATTGGATGCAGCAAAAGCTGTTCTAAGAAAAATGTTTATAGAGATAAACACCTACATAAAGAAAAAAGAGGGGCACCTGGGTGGCTCAGTTGGTTGAGAGTCCGATCGGCTCAGGTCATGATCTCACATGACAGCTGATAGCACAGAGCCTGGAGCCTGCTTTGGATTCTGTGTCTCCCTCTCTCTCTGCCCCTCCCCCACTCACACTCTGTCTCTGTGTCTCAAAAATGGATAAACGTTAAAAAATAAAACTTAAAAAAAAGAAAAAAGAAAGATCTCGAATAAACAACTTAATTTTATACCTCAAGGAACTGGAAGGGAAAAAGGAACTAAGCCCAAAGTTAATAGAAGGAAGGAAATAACAAAGCTCAGAAATATAGACTAAAAAGACAATAGAAAAGATAAAAGAAGCTAAGAGTTTGTCTTTTGAAAAAATAATCAAAATTGACAAATCTTACTAGACTAAGAAAAAAAGAAAAGTCTCAAATAAAATCAGAAATAAAGAGGAGACATTCAACTGATAACAGAAATACTAAAGCTCATAAGAAATTACTATGAACAATTATATGCCAACAAATTAGATAACCTAAAAGAAATTTATAAATTTCTAGAAACATACAAGACTGAATCATGAAGACATAGAAAATGTGAACAGACCAATTATTAGTAAGGAGATTGAATCAGTAATCAAAGACCTCCCAACAAAGTCCAAGATGGCTTCACTGGTGATTTCTACTAAACATTTAAGAATTAACACCAATCCTTCTCAAACTCTTCCCAAAAACTGAAGAGGAGGGAACACTTCCAAACTTGTTTTATGAGGCCAACACTACGGGTAACAAAACCAGACAAGGACACTACAAGAAAAGAAATCTGCCGTCCAATATCCCTGATAAACATAGATGCAAAAATTCTCAACGCAATATTTCAATAGTACATTATATTAGTACAATATTATTACAATACAATATTAAAACTAATTAGTACAATACAATACTAATATTGTACAGTATTAGTACAATATGCTAATATTTCAATTGTACATTAAGAGGATCATAGACCATGATCTAGTGGGATTTACTTCTGGAATTCAAGGATGGTTCAACATAGGCAAAAAGGTAAATGTGATACCCCACAATATAGGGAAAAACCCATTCTTCTTCTGTGTTTCTCCTTTACTCCTCCATGACTACCACACTCACAACACTTCTGACACCAGATGTGTGAGGTATTCTTCCCCACCACCAAGCAATTCTCTGCCACACCAACTGGGTGTGGCACCAACTGGGTCCTACAATTTACCTCAATTCTAACACTATCTACCTGGATATACTGTCAGATTCCACAGGTTAAGGGATCAGTCCCACAAGACTGCTCCCACCCCACTTGTGCCAATCACAACTCCAGATTGTGACCTGTGCTTCGGACTCATCACCTATAAATGAGAGGCTCCCAAAAGACCCTCCTTGGATTTGATTAATTTGCTAGAAGAGCTCACAGAACTTAGAAAAATAGTTACATATGTTTACCAGTTTATTTTTTAAAATATGATAAAAGATACAGGTGAATAGCCAGATGAAGGGATACATAGGGCAATGTCTGGCAGGATCTTAGCACAGGAGCTTCTGTCCCCAAGGATTTGGGAGGACATCAGCCTCCTGGTATGTGGATGTGTTTACCAACCTGGAAGATCTCTGAATAGGCCTATACTATTGAGATTTTTATGGAGGCTTATTCATGTAGGTAGGATCAATTATTAATTCCATTTCCAGTCCCCTTCCCCTCTCTGGAGAACTTCTAGGTTGGTGAACACATCCACAGACTAGGAGGGTGACACATCCCAACCCCATGGGGACAGAAGCTCCTGTGCTTGGGACCCTCCCAAACCTCACCCAATGAATATCTTCATGTGACTATTCTTCTGTATACTCAGTCATGTCCTTTAATAAACTGCTGAACATAAATGTGTCCCTGAGTTCTGTGAGATGCTCTAGCAATTAATTAAACCTGAGTAGGGGTCATGGGGACCTCTGATTTGTACCCAAGTCAAACAGATTACAAAATCAATAGACAAAAATCAGTTGTATTTCTATACACTAACAAGAAACTATCAGAAAGATAAATTAAGAAAACAATCCCATTTACAATAGCATCAAAAAACAAAATACTTAGAAACAGATTTAACCAAGGAGGTGAAAGATGAGTACACTGAAAACCATAAAACATTAATGAAAAACACTGAAGAAGACACAAATAAATGGCAGGATGTTTTGTGTTTGTGGACTGGAAGAATTAATATTTTTAAAATGTCTTATACTACCCAAAGTGATTTATATATTAAATGCAATTCCTGTCCAAATTCCACTGGCATTTTTTGCACAGAAGTAGAATAAATAATCCTAAAATTTGTATAGAATCACAAGAGACCTCAAAGAGCTAAAGCAATTTTGAAAAGGAAATAGTAACACTTGTAGAACATAGTAAGCTCTTCGACATTGGACAATAATGTTTTGGATTTGACACAAAAAGCAAAGGCAACAAAAGCAAAATTAACAAGCGGGACTACATCAAACTAAAAAGTTTCTGGACAGCAAAGGAAACCATCAGCAAAATGAAAAGGGAATCTATAGAATGGGAGAAAATATTTGCAAACCATATATCTGATGAGTCAATATTCAAATATACAAGGAATTCATACAACTCAATAACATAAATAATCCAATTTTAAAAGGACTTGAATAGACATTTTTCCAAAAAAAGACATACAAATGGCCGACAGGTATATGAAATGGCTCACAATCGCTCATCATCAGGGAAATGCAAATCAAAACCATAATGACGTATCATCTCATACCTGCTAGAATAGCTGTTTTCAAGGAGGCAAGAAACGAGTATTGGCAAGAATGTGGAGGAAAGGAAACACTTGTGCACTGCTGGTGGGAATGTAAATTGGTGCAGCCACTATGGAAAACAATGTGGAGTTTCCTCAAAAAATTAAAAATATAACTACAATATGATCCTGCAATTCCATTTCTGGCTATATATCTGAAGGCAATGAAAACACTCTCAAAGAGATATCTGCACTCCTATATTCATCACAGCATTATTCACAACAGCCAAGGTATGGAAACAATATAAATGTCAATCAACAGATAAATGGCTAAAGATGTGTCATCACACACACACACACACACACACACACACACACACACACACACACAGGAATACTACCCAGCCATGCAACATGGATGGACCTTGAGGGCATCATGTGAAGTAAAACAGGTCAGACATAGAAAGGCAAATACTGGACGATCTTATATATATGTGGACTCTAAAAAAGCCAAATTCATAGAAACAGAGAGTAGAAGGGTGGTTTCCAGGGATGGAGGTGGGGGAAATAAGAAAAGAGAGAGGCTGGTAAAAGGGTAGAAACTTTCAGTTAAAAGATAAATAAGGTCTGTGGGCCTAATGTATAACATGGCTATAGTTGATAACACTATATTGCACAATGGAAATTTGCTAAGAGAGTAGAACCTAAGTGTTCTCACCAACATAGTAAGTAAATAAGGTAAACATGTGAAATGAGTAAAAGGTGGTAATCATTTCACAATGTAAACATATATTAAATCTTCACATTGTAGACTTAAATACATTATTTTGTCAAAAAAGACAAACTTGCAGGCATATGGATAATTGCTCTGCTGTAACTAGAAGCCCATGGTGGCTTATAGGCTTCCACATAGCTGTGAGAGAAATGAGAAAAAAAATGAAAAGAATGGCTACCTAGGAGTTAAAACTATACCAAAAGAAAGGCCACAAATATGCATGATCCTCCACACTTAGTACCTTATGAGAACACAGGAGCTACATTTTTGGTTCTCTCAAGCTTGCAGCAGTATAATTCCATTAAGTGAGTTCAGAGTTTAACTTACCTTTTTTTGTGCTCTAGCCTCAAACCCCTAATTTCATGTGAAATTGTCTTCTGTGTCATTTGAGAAAACTTGATGTCTTTCTTGTTGTCAATATGTCTCGATGGCAAGTTGGTTGCAAGAGAATTACAGCCTTCATCTGATAAATCGCTATTTTCTTCTGCCTGGGGAGTAACCAAGAGCCACAGTCAACCATGTTCTCTTTGCACAGGTAAGTTCAGTATGACCTTCTGGGTCAAATAATTCATTGTAGATAAATATTTTCTCTAAAGTGATGCTACCAGACAGAATTTTGTTGAAAAGGATTTAATTATCAGTGCATTAGTTCACATTAGGTACATGTTCTAAATGTCACCAACTATCCTTAGTGCATTATGTAGCTATAAAATGCCCAGCATTCGTGAACATAGCTAACGGTTGTGGAATCTAGTTCTTAAGGCATCTTTAAACTTACTTCATTAAATTAAAAACTCTTCTCCATGAACATAAGGGAAGGGAAGTGAAAATAATATAAAAACAGGGAGGGGGACGAAACATAAGAGACTCTTAAATATGGAGAACAAACAGAGGGTTACTGGAGGGGTTGTGGGAGGGGAGATGGGTTAAATGGGTAAGGGGCATTAAGGAGTCTCCTCCTGAAATCACTATTGCACTATATGCTAACTAACTTGGATGCAAATTAAAAATATATAAAGTAAAATTTAAAAAAATAATTAAAAAGAAATAAAAACTCTTCTCTACATCCACTATCAAGAGGATGAGAAGACAAGCCACAGACTGAGAGTAAATACTTAGAAAAGACATATCTGATAATGGGCTTTACTCAAAGTACTGTTATTCTGTATATTCAAAAATATATACAAAGAACTCTTAACAATAAGAAAAAGCACAACCCAACTTAAAAATGGGCAAAAGATCTTAACAAAGAAGACGTGCAGATGGCAAACAAGCAAATGAAAAGATCATTTGCTCAACATCATGTCAATAGGAAAGTGCAAATTAAAACATCAAGATACCACTACACATCTGTTAAAATGGCCAAATCCAAAATACTGACAAAACCAAATGCTGGCAAGGATGTGGAGCAAGAGGAACTCTTATTCATTGCTGGTGGGAATGCAAAATGGTACAACCACTTTGAAAGACAGTACTAAACATACTTATACCATATTTTGCAGCAATTACACCTTACTGGTATTTACCAAAGGAGTAGAAAACATATACCCACACAAAAACCTGCACACAGACGTTTAAAACAGCTTTATTCAGAATTGCCAGAACTTGGGGAAAAAAACAGTGCCCTTCAGCAGATGAATGGCAGTAGACTCAGTACATGAACTGTGGTACATCTAGAAAATGGAATACTATCTGGCACTAAAAAGAAAGGAACTATCAAGCCATGAAAAGACATGGAGGAAACTTAAATACATATTGCTAAGTAAAATAAGCCCATCTGCAAAGGCTACATACTATATGATTCCAACTATATGACATTCTGAATAGGTTAAACTATGAAGACTACAGAGACCAGCGGTAGTCAGTGGAGGAGGGAGAAAATGAATAAGCAGAGCACAGAAGATACGTAGGGCAGTGAAACTATTCTATATACTATAATAATGGCTACATGTCACTATACATTTGTCCAAACTCACAGAGTGCACAATACTGAATCAACCCCAATGTAAAGTATGGACTTTGGGTGATAAAGATATGTCCGTGTAGGTTTATTGATTGTAACAAATGTACCACGGTGGTGTAGGATGTTGATAGCGGAGGAGGCTGCACATGTATAGAGGCAGGGAGTATATGGGAACTCCCCACTCAACTTTGCTGTGAATCTAAAACTGCTCTAAAAAATAAAAGTCTATCGAGAAAAAAAATAAAGCAGCTATATTTCTTCTAAACAGACACCTCCCCCTCCAAAAAAGAACTAGGGCCTACGAGCAATGAACATGTTTAGAAAAAGAGGAATGAAGTGAGAAATATACTCTTTTGAAATGCGGCTGTTTGCAGGTCATCTGGGTAGCTCAGTGGGTTAAGCATCCAGCTCTTGGTTTCAGCTTAGGACATGATCTCACAGTTCATGAGTTCGAGCCCTGCATCGGGCTCTTTGCTGACAGTGCAGAGCCTGCTTGGGATTCTCTCTCTCCTTCTCTCTCTCCGCCCCTCCACTGTTCATCCTCACTTTCTCTCTCTCTCTCTCTCTCAAAAATAAAGAAACTTAAAAAAAAAAAAAAAAAACATGGCTGCTTGCTTAAAACAACTGGACTGCATCTAGCTGATCAAAGGTATATTAGTTTTTAACCCCTGAACAAATTACAAAGGCCATGTATAAAGCAGATCACTAAGGGAGTTTAGAGAATCTCTATTTCTACACAAAATGTAAATTAAGGGAACTATTTCAGTGACTTTTAGGGTCTGCATACATTCATCTTACAACAGAGGCACACCTTTAACAACCTGCTTCAAAAAGGCAATCTGATTTGCTGCCCTAATATTTATTAGGAATGATGAAAAGTTTCCTAGAGATGTTGAGAAAAATGACTCAAAACAGAAACCAGGAAAATAAAAGGAGGAAGATCTAAAAAGACAGAGAGGCACAAAAACCTGTTATCAAAGACCAGATGAACAGAAGCAGTCAAATAGTGAACAGAAACTTTGATGATACAGAAAAGGAAGAAAATAATCTCTGAAATTCTGTGGTTAAAGGTGAACTGTCTGTGAAGTATAAACTACACAGTCTAAGGAAGACAAACTGGTATGATATATTAATGCTGTTAATTATTTTAACTTTTAAGAATCAGCTCTTCCAAATCAGCTCATGAGGATACAATCAACTAAGTATTAGGTATAAAAAAGTGGAACAGGTTAATAGACATATCACACTTCTTGGTACTTAGCAAGAAGCCTTGAAATTTTTTTTTTTTTTTTTTTTTTTGCAGGGGTGGGGGGGCGCCTGAGTGGCTCGGTTGGTTAAACATCTGACTTTTGTTTTTAATTTTTTTAATGTTTATTTATTTTTGAGAGAAAAAGAGACACAGATGAGTGGGAGAGAGGCAGAGAGAGAGGAAGACACAGAATCCAAAGCAGGCTCCAGGCTCTGAGCTGTCAGCACATAGCCCGTCGTGGGGCTTGAACCCAAGAACCATGAGATCATGATCTGAACCAAAGATGGATGCTTAACCGACTGAGCTGCCCAGGTGCCCCTAACTTTTGATTTCAGCTCAGGTCATGATCTCACAGTTTGTGAGATCCAGCCTCACACCACGCTGTCTGCTGACAGCACAGAGCCTGCTTGGGATCCTCTCTCTACTTCTCTCTGCCCCTCTCCCACTCATGTTCTCTCTAGTGCACATGTGCTCTCTCTCAAAATAAATCAATAAACGTTAAAAAAATTTTTTTTTAATTTCTTTCGGATTACAGTATAGGTACATGTCATATGGTAGCACCAGATCCATTGAAAGCGTATATTTAAAAGGTTAAGACTCTCAGTTGACAATGTTGAATTTTTCCTGAGCCTTGTGCTCCTGGAAAACAGTGAAGATTAAAGGAATCCCTTCACCCTTTTGTGTTCTGAAAAATGGCTTGCTGCAAGGAATCACCCTTTTCCCCCATAAGCTTTAGATAAAACTCACAGATGCCACCCTTGTTTACCTATGTCAAGGCCAAATATCTTCAAAATTCCTTTTCTTTGCTCTACGAAATGATTTGCTAAACTGTTTTAACCCCACTGATTAATTAGAACAAAAGGATTATTAGCCAAAATGTGGTTAAGCTTTCCTCCTTCCTCCAGGCCCCTAAAATATTCTCTGATCTGTTTATCTCATCATGCCACTCTTTCATCCCACTTCCCCCAATCCAGTTCCTAGCCTTGTTGACTCCTCTCCATGAAAGAAAAGCCATTTTTGCCTAGCCCTTGAGCTCCTTGAAGATCTTATGGTCACAGCCTTCCCTCTCCTATTTCAATAAATAGTCCCTTTCCTCCCTTGGAATAATCCTTTCGAATAAAGTCTCTCCTTACTAAGTCCGGGTTTGTTTTTTGTTTGACACAATACTGGCCAATGGATAAGAACATCTCCTGAATCACAGGGGAGAAGGCTAGAGACACTTGGTATCTTTTAGATTACCTTCTGGTTAGACTCCCACATCATTAATTATGTTACCTACAACCATTTATGTAGGTTTAAATCCTTTATTCTCCTAAAAAATTATCCCAGTCCCCTACCCCGCAAAATACTCTCAACATACACCACAGACCTCTTGATATTGCTGGGATGAAAGTTCATTATATGCCCACTAAAAGAACTCAAAACTCACCTTAGTTATTAAAAGATCCTATAATTATATTGCTCTATGAATCTGCTTACTGATTATGGGTGTGAGATAAATATAAACTAATTTTTTAATGTAAACTATTTTTAAAGAAGAAGAAGAAGAAGCAGCAGCAGCAGCAGCAGCCTTTAGAAACTATTTTTGAAAAAAATACCTGGCAGAATAAAGGTACTTTACTTTCCATTTTTCAGTTTAGAGATAAATTCGGCCCTTGAGGACTCAAAGGTCTTGATGAACAAGTATGAATGAGCACAAAAGGATTTCCTGCCAAAAAAAAAAAAAAGATAAGAAAAAAATCATATGCCTGCTTAAGAGACTTAATTACATTTACCTACCTGGTTATCCCTGTAATGTAACACAGTATAATACCAAATAGATATTCCCCAAGCCATATATGTGTACAAAAACTAGAAAAAGCAGTTAGTAGATTGTAATTCGCAGGAGATCACACTGTACCTTAATTTTACCTTTTGTGGTATAAGAAGTAGAGAAATCCAAAACAAATGACATAAAAGGCAGAGAAATCCAGTTATATTTATTTATTCAAATAAACCCAGAGAAACAGAACTACTAACATAGCAGCAATTCCCAATGTTATTTAATGCTTACTATATACTAGACATTATGATGAACACTTTAACATAAATTATTTCATTTATTCCTTACAGATATTTTTTTAAGGAATTATCATTATCTTTATTTTACAGATGAGGAAAATAAAGACTCAGATCAAGTTGTCCAAGATTATACCGCCAACAAATAGCGGAGTCAGAATTTGAAGTCAGACAGCCTAACTCAAGAGCCATGGTCTTCAGCACCCTATAACATCGCCTCTCAAAAAAATACTATTGTAAACAAAAGATGCCTTAGCCTGTTTTAAATCAAAGATTTCCACATCACATACCAACCAATTTTCAAAATTCCTTGCATTTTCACAGGTTTTTTTTACTTATATCTGAGTTACAGTGGATGTGCTATTTATTACATTGCTAGTTATATTACATTGTTACAATTTTCAGGGTCATTTGCATACCATGAAGTTTTACTGCAAGTATTAATATTCTTAACAGAGATAGTACTTTAAAATCACTTACTTCTGAAATGTTATACTAATTACTGCTGAATGTGGTATGTCCAACATTCCTGGAATTCAAACCATGTTAAAAATCAAATGAAACCTTGTGACAAATAGCCATCTCAGAAGACATTAGGTGGCTATGCAGATTTCCCCAGCAACCCACTCGATGTAACCTCTTCGAGGTCTTCTCTCATGAGCTCAATCTTTACTTAGCAACTATTTGGTATAGTATGGTCTCCACCATTGTTACTGTCTTCACTATTCAACTGGCATTAATCATTTGCCTTGTATTTTTATTTGCCACATATACATCTCCTATATCAACTATAACTTATATTTCATGGATGGACTGAAAGAATGGATTGGTATCTTATCATTCTTTGAATTATTTCTCACAATAACAAGCACAATGCTATTTGTATAAAACAAAGGAAGGAGAGAGGTTCCGGAAGATGGCGGCGTAGGAGGACGCGGGGCTCACAGCGCGTCCTGCCGATCACTTAGATTCCACCTACACCTGCCTAAAGAACCCAGAAAACCGCCAGAGGATTAGCAGAAGGGAGTCTCCGGAGTCAAGCGCAGACTAGAGGCCCACGGAAGAGGGTAGGAAGGGCGGCGAGGCGGTGCGCGCTCCACGGACTGGCGGGAGGGAGCCGGGGCGGAGGGGCGGCTCGCCGGCCAAGCGGAGCCCCCGAGTCTGGCTGGCAAAAGCGGAGGGGCCGGACAGACTGTGTTCCGACAGCAAGCGGGACTTAGCGTCTGGGAGGTCATAAGTTAACAGCTCTGCTCGGAAAGCGGGAAGGCTGGAGGACAAAGGGAAGGAGAGCTGCTGAGCCCCCAGACGGCAGAGCTCAGCTTGGCGGGGAACAAAGGCGCTCGCCAGCGCCATCTCCCCCGCCCATCCCCCAGCCAAAATCCCAAAGGGAACCAGTTCCTGCCAGGGAACTTGCTCGCTCCACGCAAACACCCAACTCTGTGCTTCTGCGGAGACAAACCTCCGGCAGCGGATCTGACTCCCTCCCGCTGCCACAGGGCTCCTCCTGAAGTGGATCACCTAAGGAGAAGCGAGCTAAGCCTGCCCCTCCAGCCCCCGTGCACCTTGCCTACCCACCCCAGCTAATACGCCAGATCCCCAGCAACACAAGCCTGGCAGTGTGCAAGTAGCCCAGACGGGACACGCCACCCCACAGTGAATCCCGCCCCTAGGAGAGGGGAAGAGAAGGCACACACCAGTCTGACTGTGGCCCCAGCGGTGGGCTGGGGGCAGACATCGGGTCGGACTGCGGCCCCGCCCACTAACTCCAGTTATACACCACAGCACAGGGGAAGTGCACTGCAGGTCCTCACCACGCAAGGGACTCTCCAAAATGACCAAACGGAAGAATTCCCCTCAGAAGAATCTCCAGGAAATAACAACAGCTAATGAACTGATCAAAAAGGATTTAAATAATATAACAGAAAGTGAATTTAGAATAATAGTCATAAAATTAATCGCTGGGCTTGAAAACAGTATACAGGACAGCAGAGAATCTCTTGCCACAAAGATCGAGGGACTAAGGAACAGTCACGAGGAGTTGAAAAACGCTTTAAACGAAATGCAAAACAAAATGGAAACCACGATGGCTCGGCTTGAAGAGGCAGAGGAGAGAATAGGTGAACTAGAAGATAAAGTTATGGAGAAAGAGGAAGCTGAAAGAAAGAGAGATTAAAAAATCCAGGAGTATGAGGGGAAAATTAGAGAACTAAGTGATACACTAAAAAAAAATAATATACGCATAATTGGTATCCCAGAGGAGGAAGAGAGAGGGAAAGGTGCTGAAGGGGTACTTGAACAAATTATAGCTGAGAACTTCCCTGAACTGGGGAAGGAAAAAGGCATTGAAATCCAAGAGGCACAGAGAACTCCCTTCAGACGTAACTTGAATCGATCTTCTGCACGACATATCATAGTGAAACTGGCAAAATACAAGGATAAAGAGAAAATTCTGAAAGCAGCAAGGGATAAACGTGCCCTCACATATAAAGGGAGACCTATAAGACTCGTGACTGATCTCTCCTTTGAAACTTGGCAGGCCAGAAAGGCTTGGCACGATATCTACAGTGTGCTAAACAGAAAAAATATGCAGCCGAGAATCCTTTATCCAGCAAGTCTGTCATTTAGAATAGAAGGAGAGATAAAGGTCTTCCCAAACAAACAAAAACTGAAGGAATTTGTCACCACGAAACCAGCCCTACAAGAGATCCTAAGGGGGATCCTGTGAGACAAAGTACCAGAGACATCACTACAAGCATAAAACATACAGACATCACAATGACTCTAAACCCATATCTTTCTATAATAACACTGAATGTAAATGGATTAAATGCGCCAACTAAAAGACATAGGGTATCAGAATGGATAAAAAAGCAAGACCCATCTATTTGCTGTCTACAAGAGACTCATTTTAGAGCTGAGGACACCTTTAGATTGAGAGTGAGGGGATGGAGAACTATTTATCATGCTCCTGGAAGCCAAAAGAAAGCTGGAGTAGCCATACTTATATCAGACAAACTAGACTTTAAATTAAAGGCTGTAACAAGAGATGAAGAAGGGCATTATATAATAATCACAGGGTCTATCCACCAGGAAGAGCTAACTATTATAAATGTCTATGCGCCAAATACCCGAGCCCCCAGATATATAAAACAATTACTCATAAACATAAGCAACCTTATTGATAAGAATGTGGTCATTGCAGGGGACTTTAACACCCCACTTACAGAAATGGATAGATCATCTAGACACACAGTCAATAAAGAAACAAGGGCCCTGAATGATACATTGGATCAGATGGACTTGACAGATCTATTTAGAACTCTGCATCCCAAAGCAACAGAATATACTTTCTTCTCGAGTGCACATGGAACATTCTCCAAGATAGATCATATACTGGGTCACAAAACAGCCCTTCATAAGTTTACAAGAATTGAAATTATACCATGCATACTTTCAGACCACAATGCTATGAAGCTTGAAATCAACCACAGGAAAAAGTCTGGAAAACCTCCAAAAGCATGGAGGTTAAAGAACACCCTACTAACGAATGAGTGGGTCAACCAGGCAATTAGAGAAGAAATTAAAATATATATGGAAACAAGCGAAAATGAAAATACAACAATCCAAACGCTTTGGGACGCAGCGAAGGCAGTCCTGAGAGGAAAATACATTGCAATCCAGGCCTATCTCAAGAAACAAGAAAAATCCCAAATACAAAATCTAACAGCACACCTAAAGGAAATAGAAGCAGAACAGCAAAGGCAGCCTAAACCCAGCAGAAGAAGAGAAATCATAAAGATCAGAGCAGAAATAAACAATATAGAATCTAAAAAAACTGTAGAGCAGATCAACGAAACCAAGAGTTGGTTTTTTGAAAAAATAAACAAAATTGACAAACCTCTAGCCAGGCTTCTCAAAAAGAAAAGGGAGATGACCCAAATAGATAAAATCATGAATGAAAATGGAATGATTACAACCAATCCCTCAGAGATACAAACAATTATCAGGGAATACTATGAAAAATTATATGCCAGCAAATTGGACAACCTGGAAGAAATGGACAAATTCCTAAACACCCACACTCTTCCAAAACTCAATCAGGAGGAAATAGAAAGCTTGAACAGACCCATAACCAGCGAAGAAATCGAATCGGTTATCAAAAATCTCCCAACAAATAAGAGTCCAGGACCAGATGGCTTCCCAGTGGAGTTCTACCAGACATTTAAAGCAGAGATAATACCTATCCTTCTCAAGCTATTCCAAGAAATAGAAAGGGAAGGAAAACTTCCAGACTCATTCTATGAAGCCAGTATTACTTTGATTCCTAAACCAGACAGAGACCCAGTAAAAAAAGAGAACTACAGGCCAATATCCCTGATGAATATGGATGCAAAAATTCTTAATAAGATACTAGCAAATCGAATTCAACAGCATATAAAAAGAATTATTCACCATGATCAAGTGGGATTCATTCCTGGGATGCAGGGCTGGTTCAACATTCGCAAATCGATCAACGTGATACATCACATTAACAAAAAAAAAGAGAAGAACCATATGATCCTGTCAATCGATGCAGAAAAGGCCTTTGACAAAATCCAGCACCCTTTCTTAATAAAAACCCTCGAGAAAGTCGGGATAGAAGGAACATACTTAAAGATCATAAAGGCCATTTATGAAAAGCCCACAGCTAACATCATCCTCAACGGGGAAAAACTGAGAGCTTTTTCCCTGAGATCAGGAACACGACAGGGATGCCCACTGTCACCGCTGTTGTTTAACATAGTGCTGGAAGTTCTAGCATCAGCAATCAGACAACAAAGGAAATCAAAGGCATCAAAATTGGCAAAGATGAAGTCAAGCTTTCGCTTTTTGCAGATGACATGATATTATACATGGAAAATCCGATAGACTCCACCAAAAGTCTGCTAGAACTGATACATGAATTCAGCAAAGTTGCAGGATACAAAATCAATGTGCAGAAATCAGTTGCATTCTTATACACTAACAACGAAGCAACAGAAAGACAAATGAAGAAACTGATCCCATTCACAATTGCACCAAGAAGCATAAAATACCTAGGAATAAATCTAACCAAAGATGTAAAAGATCTGTATGCTGAAAACTATAGAAAGCTTATGCAGGTAATTGAAGAAGATATAAAGAAATGGAAAGACATTCCCTGCTCATGGATTGGAAGAATAAATATTGTCAAAATGTCAATACTACCCAAAGCTATCTACACATTCAATGCAATCCCAATCAAAATTGCACCAGCATTCTTCTCGAAACTAGAACAAGCAATCCTAAAATTCATATGGAACCACAAAAGGCCCCGAATAGCCAAAGTGATTTTAAAGAAGAAGACCAAAGCAGGAGGCATCACAATCCCAGACTTTAGCCTCTACTACAAAGCTGTCATCATCAAGACAGCATAGTATTGGCATAAAAACAGACACATAGACCAATGGAATAGAATAGAAACCCCAGAACTAGACCCACAAACGTATGGCCAACTCATCTTTGACAAAGCAGGAAAGAACATCCAATGGAAAAAAGACAGTCTCTTTAACAAATGGTGCTGGGAGAACTGGACAGCAACATGCAGAAGGTTGAAACTAGACCACTTTCTCACACCATTCACAAAAATAAACTCAAAATGGATAAACGACCTGAATGTGAGACAGGAAACCATCAAAACCTTAGAGGAGAAAGCAGGAAAAGACCTCTCTGACCTCAGCCGTAGCAATCTCTTACTCGGCACATCCCCAAAGGCAAGGGAATTAAAAGCAAAAGTGAATTACTGGGACCTTATGAAGATAAAAAGCTTCTGCACAGCAAAGGAAACAACCAACAAAACTAAAAGGCAACCAACGGAATGGGAAAAGATATTTGCAAATGACACATCGGACAAAGGGCTAGTATCCAAAATCTATAAAGAGCTCATCAAACTCCACACCCGAAAAACAAATAACCCAGTGAAGAAATGGGCAGAAAACATGAATAGACACTTCTCTAAAGAAGACATCCGGATGGCCAACAGGCACATGAAAAGATGTTCAACGTCGCTCCTTATCAGGGAAATACAAATCAAAACCACACTGAGATACCACCTCACGCCAGTCAGACTGGCCAAAATGAAGAAATCAGGAGACTATAGATGCTGGAGAGGATGTGGAGAAACAGGAACCCTCTTGCACTGTTGGTGGGAATGCAAATTGGTGCAGCCGCTCTGGAAAGCAGTGTGGAGGTTCCTCAGAAAATTAAAAATAGACCTACCCTATGACCCAGCAATAGCACTGCTAGGAATTTATCCAAGGGATACAGGAGTACTGATGCATAGGGGCACCTGTACCCCAATGTTTATAGCGGCACTCTCAACAATAGCCAAATTATGGAAAGAGCCTAAATGTCCATCAACTGATGAATGGAGAAAGAAATTGTGGTTTATATACACAATGGAATACTACGTGGCAATGAGAAAAAATGAAATATGGCCTTTTGTAGCAACATGGATGGAACTGGAGAGTGTGATGCTAAGTGAAATAAGCCATACAGAGAAAGACAGATACCATATGGTTTCACTCTTATGTGGATCCTGAGAAACATCACAGAAACCCACGGGGGAGGGGAAGGGAAAAAAAAAAAAAAAAAAAAAAAAGAGGTTAGAGTGGGAGAGAGCCAAAGCATAAGAGACTGTTAAAAACTGAGAACAAACTGAGGGTTGATGGGGGGTGGGAGGGAGGGCAGGGTGGGTGATGGGTATTGAGGAGGGCACCTTTTGGGATGAGCACTGGGTGTTGTATGGAAACCAATTTGACAGTAAATTTCATATATTAAAAAATAAAAAAAATAAAAAAAAAGAACTATGTAAAAAAAAAAAAAAGAATAATTTTAACAAAAGAAGTACAAAACTTATACTCTGGAGACTATAAACCATTATAGAAAGAAATTAAATAAGACCTAAATAAATGAAAAGACATCCTATGTTTATGGATTGGAAGACTTAATACTGTGAATGTGACAATATTCCCTAAACTGATCCATGGAGTCAATACATTCTTATAAAAAATTCCAGCTGGTTTGTTTGCAGAAACTGATGAGGTGGTCCTAATATTCATATGGTAAAGCTCAGGCTCCAAAAAGCAAAAATAATCTTAAAAAGGAAAAAGAAGTAGGGGACTCACACTTTTCAGTTTAAACTACAAAGTGACAGTAATCAAGACAGTGAGGTACTGGCATAAAACTAGATATATAGATTAATGGAATAGAATTTACAATCCAGAAATAAACCTTCCAATGTTTGGTCAGCTGATTTTTGACAAAGGTACTTGCACATTCAATGAAGAAAGAACAGTGTTTTTAATAAATGGTGCTGGGACAACTGGACAGTCACATGCAAAGAGAATATTCTTTTGGATCCCTATCTCACATTTTATACAAAAAGTAACTCAAAATGGATCAAAGACCTAATTATAAGTGTTAAAACTATAAAAATGTTGAAAGAAAACATAACTGTAAATTTTCTTAACCTTAGATTAGACGTTTTTTTAATATATGACACCCAAACACAAGCAACAAAAGAAAAAGTTATACCCTGGACATCATCAAAGTTAAAAATCTTTTGTGCATCAAGGAACACTGTCAAGAAAGTAAAAAGATAATTCACAGGACAGGAGAAAACTTTTGCAATCATGTATCTGATAAGGAACTTATATCTAGAAAATATAAGGGACTTGTATCTAGAATGTATAAAGAACTTCTACGATTCAATAATAAGAAGATAACCAAATTTAAAAACGGATGAGGGTTATGAGTGGATTTTTCTCCAAAGGAGGTATACGTTTAGCCAATATTCACATGAAAAGATGCTTAACATCATTAGCAATCAGGGTAATGCAAGTCGAAACCAGATAAGATACCACCTCATACCCACTAAGATATTATCAAAGGACAGAAGTAACAAGTGTTGACCAGGATGTGGAGGAACTGGGACTCTGATGCACCGCTGGTGGAAATGGAAAGTAATGCAGCCTCTTTGGAAAACAGCCTGCACTTCCTCAAAAGGTGAAACACAGAATTACCATATGACCCAACAATTTCTCTCTTAGGTATATACCCAAGACAAATGAAAATATATACCCATGTAAAAACTTGTACATGAACGTTCATAGGAGAATTATTCATAATAGCTAAAATGTGGAAACAATCCAAATGCGTATCAACCGATGAATGGATAAATAAAATGTGTTATATCCATAGAATAGCCTATTTTTCAGCAGTGAAAAGAAACAAAGTACAGTTGACTTTAGAAAAACAGAGGTTTGAACTGTGCAGGTCCATTTATACGTGGTTTTTTTTTTTATAGTATAGCACTGTAAATGTATTTCCTCTTCCTTAGGATTTTCTTAAATTATTTTTTTAATGTTGATTTAGTTTTGAGAGAGAGCTGTCAGCACAGATCCTGATGCAGGGCTCGAACCCACAAACCATGAGATCATGACCTGAGCTCAAGTCAGACGCTTAACTGACTGAGCCACCCAGGTGCCCCACCTTATGATTTTCTTATTAGCATTTTATTTTCTCTGGCTTACCTATTGTAAGAATAGGGTATATAATACATATAACAACAAAATGTATGTTAATTGACTTTATGTTATCAGTTAGGCTTCTTCTGGTCATCAGTAAGCAATTAGCAGTTAAGTTTTTGGAGAGTCAAAAGTTATACACAGATTTTTGACTGCACAGGGAGTCAGCGCTCTTTACCCCTGTGTTGTTCAAGCATCAACTGTATTAATACATAACAGGACAGAGATAAACCTGGAAAACATTATGTTAAGTGAAACTAGTCACTACGGACCACATATTATATGATTCTATTTATGTGGAATATCCAGAATAGGGAAACTGATGGAGACAGAAAATAGATTAGTGGTTGCCCAGGGCTGAGGGAGATGGAGAAATTGGGAGGTGACTGTTAATAGGTATGGAATATCTTTCTGGGATAATAAAAATGTTCTAAAATTGATTGTTGTGATGAATGTGGTGAATACATCAGAATTCACTTAATTGTATGCTATATTGGGTTACTTGTACAATATGTGGATGATAACTCAGTAGTACCATTATAAATATTTCACTTATGGGGTGCCTGGATGACTCAGGTGGCTAAGCGTCTGACTTCGGCTCAGGTCGTGATCTCGCAGTTTGTGAGTTTGAGCCTCGCGTCAGGCTCTGTGCTGACAACTCAGAGTCTGGAGCCTGCTTCGGATTCTGTGTCTCCCTCTCTCTCTCTGCCCCTCCCCTGCTCGTGCTCTATCACTCTGTGTCTCTCAAAAAAAAAAAAACATTAAAAATTTTTTAAAAAATGTTTCACCTAAAATTTTCATCTTTATAGAACAGTGAAATTAAGGAAGAGAAGGCTTTTTCAATATGATAAGCTGGTCCCCTTGAGTGGGCCTACTGTACTGTACAAATATCTCTTTCCTTTCTTTTTAATTCTTTTATTTTTAATTTCTTCCATTGCCCGCTTATCCCTCTCTTTTTCCTTCTTATGGTATAAGCCCCGAAGGGTGACAGTAGACATTTGTTGGCTCTGATGGCAACTTACATCTGAGGAGTTGCTTGGCTTCTAAAATAAACTCTAAACGACACTTACTGTTTTAAGATGTAGCTTACATTTTAGTTTTTTAAAAATGTTCCATCATGTTTGAGAAGAAGTGAAACTTTTCATGCAGATCTGTAAAAATCTAATTTCCCTGGAAGCTCCCACAGACACTTGTATGACTCACCATCAATTGGCAGGATTTTCAGCAGCTTCTCTAGTTCCTTATCTGTGAGCTCAATTCCGAGATTTCCCAGAACATTTTTTAGCTCACTAGATTCAATCTTCTCACCTTTGAAAATAAGAAATTTGGTATACATCTTCATTTCAGATAGCGGTAATCATTTCTTTTTTTTTAAAGTTTTTAAATGTTTTATCACTTATTTTTGAGAGAGAGAGCAAGTGGGCAAGGGGCAGAGAGAGAGGGAGACACAGAATCTGAAGCAGGCTCCAGGCCCTGAGCTGTCAGCACAGAGCCTGATGCGGGGCTTGAACTCACAAGCTGCGAGATCATGACCTGAGCTGAAGTCGGACGATTAACCGACTGAGCCACCCAGGCGCCTCCAGATAATAGTAATTATTTCTAATGAAAAAAGTTATTTTAGGATAATTAATACCATCTCCTTGTTTTCAGACTGAAAACTACAGTAATAAAAACAAACAAACATTTTCAACTACAGAATCAATGTAGATGATAGGTCAAATTTATTTTCTTAATGTGAACAAGAGAGTCTTCTAAAATCAGGACAGACTACTTTCAGATTGAAATTTGATCTATTAATTAAAAAAATAGATGCTTATATGAATTTTTCTTTGAAAAAGTATTTTAATTTAAAAAATAAGAATTATATGATAAATACAATAAATTCATTACTTCCATCAATTTTAGGCTTCACTCTCTAATTTGCTGTGCCATTCTATACTGTGGTTATTAAACACTGGCGAAGTGAATTACATTATTGGCATAAACAACAGAGATTGTAGAATTTGAAAGCAAGAAATCGTATGGTAATTTCATTGCAAAATCAGATAATTTTATATCAATACATGTAACACTAGAAGCAAATATTTCATTAATAAATATAGAGAAATGCCAGAATTTACAAGTCAGTGATGAAGTACCAGGAAATATTAGCAAAAACCAAAATTTAATGTAGATAATTGGAATCCTAATTTTATAGTAACTTTTCAGTCACCTGTAAAATCTGTGATGTTTTCCATCAGTGTTTCTAGAGGAATTTTCTCATCAACTATAAGAGAAGATAAAATCGCAGTATATTATAGATCCCATATATTATGGATCTCATATATTATATAGACTTCAAATATTACATTCTAGATATAATACAAAAGTTTGTGGGAAAACATGGGAAGAACTATAACAGTTGCACTTAACTATGTGTCAGGCCCCATCATAATTGCTAATATTTATTTAAACAAATATTTTTGAACACACTTTTTAGATTATTATTCTACTCAACTTTTATTCTAAGACAAGCATGAATAACAAGAAAATTCTAAACATGAAAACCACGCTATCGCAATGGTGCAGTTTGGCCTATAATATCTCAAATTTATTTGTGTTAGTAAGGGGAAGTTACTTAGAAGTGAATGTGTCTAAAGAATCTGCATTCTTGTATTCAAAACTGGAAAGACTCAACTACTAAACATGATACTTACAGAGAACATAAAAGTCATACATATCACACATATAAAAAACTGGTTTAATTTTGACTTTGTTAACTGGATACTCATAACCTCAAATGACATTCTCTGTGTTTTAGTCATTGATATGGTGTCTCACACTGCTCTTGGGCCTTCCCTTTTCCCTATGAAAAAGGGCATTCCCCCCCCCCCACCCAAGTTTCTTGTAATTAACCTCTCTCTAGGGTTAACTAGTATATATGATAATATGCTTACCACCAACATGCATGTTTTCAGCCAGATCTTTAAGTTCCGTATCTGCAAGCTTTATCCCCAGGTTGTTCAGAACAGTGCCCAGGTTGTTCATATTGACCTTCCCACCTAAGAAAAGTGACAGTCCATAAAGAATATTAAATGACTTCAAAAGAGAAGTTCTTACACTTTTTTGATACACATATCCCATTGTGAATTTCTTAAGCAGTAGATCATTATTCACAAAATTTGCTTCGGACCAAACAGAAAATGTTTGCTCTAAAGTGAAAAAAATAAATTAATGTTCAACAATTTTAGCACAGAGACAAAATATTTTAAGCAGTCAATTACAAATTTAGAACTATGGCTACTTCCCTTGAGACTTGTCTTGGGGACCAGCCTACAGAAACACAAGGTTTTAAATGGCATTTAATACTGAAATTAGTTTGAGAATTAGGTACAGAAATATGGGCTCAGAGTACAGAAAAGTCTCTCAAGAAATGGATGAAAAAGGGAAGAAAGAGATTGAGTTGTGGCCAAAAAGGGGTGTGGAGAGTTCTAGTTTGCTTATTTTATAGGATGGTGTATGTTGAACATGTAAATGGGCTGAAGAGGTTGAAAATGGCCAGTGGGGCAAGGTCTTAAAAGATATGGGAGACAGTGGAGTCAAGGGCATCCTGGTAAGCTTTGAGGAGGAAGAGGGACTTCTCACTCATCCTTTATACTAACATGGGTGTGCTTAAAGATACCTGAATAGGGAGGGATTGAAGATGTAAAGCTGAGGGCTATCACTCTTGCCAGCCTCAATTTTCTTAATGAATTAAAAAAAATCTGGTTGAAAAAAATGATGTTCAATGAATGCTTAGGGAATTCTGGTACTGGAGGCAAACATTATGTAGTTCTAAACAATAGTAGGTTGACTTTTGATGAATGAACTTCCAATTTAGTTTTTTCTATTTATTAAGTTCTCTGAATCACTGCTAATCATTTATATTTTTTCCCATGTAAACATGAAATTTGATATTTCTCTTCCTGAAAATTTCGAATATGACAAGAAAGTGTGGTGCTTTACTTCCAAGATAGAACATCAGATTCAACTGCTAAAATAAAGATTGAGGTCCAAAAAAGCATACATTTGCAATCAGTACATATGACAGATGGCAGCATTCAAATTCATATCTTGGAAACAGTATAAAATGAAGATCTCATATTCATTTGTATTCTTATTATGTTTCTCACTCACCTTTAAGGGACTTCACACCATCTAGCAACCTGTTTTTAAAGACCTTGTTATCATCTATAAAAAAGAACACAATTAAGGTCATAGAGAAATGATGTGGCTATTCACTAAAACTCTAGTAAAACTGAGATTTTCATGATTTGCCCTAGAAACTTCCCTCATTAAAATAAAGTTTGAGAGAAAATTAGGGAAAGTTTATAATATGGTAAGTCTATCTAAAATTTAGCATACAAGGCACTCTATAACATGCACAGCTTTTTTGGAAAATATCACCTCTGACCTTTTATCCCCTTCCGGTCTAACACCACTTCTTTCCCTTGGTTGCTTCCCACAACTGCCTATAGGTATCTAAAAAGGTAAGGGTAGCCTCAGAAATGTAGTCCCCTTGATGGCATGAGTCAGCATCATGGGGATGATTATTCCAAAACAGAGAGTTAAACTGCATAGATGGAAATTTCCCTCTACAATAAGTGAACATTTAAATTATTTTGTTTGGCATTTGCTTGTTTATTTACTGTTGCATCTTAGCAAATGGGGATAGTTTGAGTTTCTAAAAAAAAAAAAAAAAAAGCTTAAGAGGGGACAAAACAAACACGGGGTAAAAAAGAAAGGCAAACCAAGAAACAGACTCCTAACTATAGGGAACAAACTGATGGTCACCAGAGGGGAAGATGGTGAGGGAAGGGTGACACGGGTGATGGGGATGAAGGAGGGCACTTGTGATGAGCACAGGGTGATGTGTGGATGTGTTGAATCACCAAATTGTACACCTGAAACTAGTATTACACTGTATGTTAACTAACTGGAATTTAAATTAAAAAATCTTTAAAAGCTTCAAAGAACACTTTAAGGTCACATCAGTATATAAATGCCTACCATTGAAAGGCAGATTTTTCAGCAGCTTCAAACGTTCCTTATCTGTGAACTCTATTCCCATGTTTTTCAGAATAGCTTTCACATCTTTGACATCAACCTCCCCTCCTTAAAAAAATAGACATCATTACATATACGAATTTAAAGGATCATCTAATGACTCCAAACAGGGAAAATTAATCTATGGCTATATAGATTGAATCGGTACAGAATAAAGAGCATAGGCCAATGAGACCTCTCCAAATATACTGACGATGACTTTCACAGAAAAAGAATTTGATCTCTAAGTGCTAATAAAAGAAGTCACAGTCACAATGACAATGGCAAGGCAACTCTGAACCCTGTGAGATTTACATTATGTATCTGCTATTCAATTGGAATATTATAAATTACTTATTCAAATAAATGTATAAAATAAGGTAAGATCTGTTAGTCTCATTTTTTGTCAGTTATCTGTAGTCTTTATCAAAATTTTACTTCATATATTATTTCACTAGTACAGAGTTTGGCCATTCTAAAAAAGAGAAGAACAAAATATACAAATAAAAAATATACCAGAAAACAAATGAGTTGCTAGTAATTTAATGAACCAAGAAATAAATGCCATAACTAATATGGCAATTGAGGAATAATGATGAAATGTAATTATTATAAATACTAAATGTTTTAGATTCATAATTTCTCTCTTACCTGTAGTAGCTTTTACTCCATCCATCACCTCTTTCAGACCAACCATTCCATTAGCTACAAGAAAAGGCACAATGAAAATAATGTCAGAAGCCCAGAAGACAAATTTAAGACATATATTTTAAGGAAACAATTCCATTAAAAATTCCTTACATCTTCATTTTACCTGAGACCATTTAGAAAATGCCTGGATCTCAGGGAGTTAAGATGATCTCCATCAATACAAAGGTCTCTTGTATACTAGAAACTGGGTCAGGAAAAGTGTGCTCTTCCTAGTATTTTGGATGCCATTATAAGCCATAGCTGAAGATACTATTGGAGTTGGCCAGGTATTCTGGTAACTTTACTTCATGTACCCACAAACAGCTGAGGAAGGGACCACTAATCCAGCTTGGTATGTTCTAAGATTGCTTCCTGCAGGAGATGTGTGTGAACTACATTAATGTATCAGAGCAGTTGATATGAAATATGGAAGGATGGAAGAGCCTTCACATGGAGGAGAAGTTGAGAAAAATGTCCAGGGACATCATGCTATGTGGGTAAAACTACAAGCAGCTCAACATGGCTGGAACAGTAGAAAAATGAGAGAAGATATGTCCACACAGGCAGATGGAGCTTGAAGGTCTCATGCACTATGATAAAAATCTTTGAACACGTTTTCGAATGAAGATTTCATTAGACAGGAGGATAGATAGAAGAATGGCTTGTTGACTTCTCTATAAATAGATTTTCAGATCCCTATTATTTTGCTTTCTTATTGTTTAGACTATTAGAGTCCTGACAGCACCCTCTGCAGTTTTTGGTATATTTACGGAGAGGTGATGCTGTTTTAGGTTAATTGTAATGAAGATCCAAGATTTATTCTGACTTTAAAATTGGGCTCTCCTCCAAGTGTCCATCAATAGATGAATGGATAAAGACGTAGAACATATGTGTGTGTGTGTGTGTGTGTGTGTGTGTGTGTGTGTGTGTATGATGGAGTATTATTCAGCCTTAAAAAAGAATGGAATCTTGCCATTTGCAACAACATGGATGGAGCTAAAGAGTATAATGCTAAGAGAAATGTTAAAGACAAATACTATATGATTTCACTCATATGTGAAATTTAAGAAACAAAATGAGTAAACAAAGAAAAAAAAAAGAAGAGAGAGACAAACCAAGAAGTAGACTCTTAACTATAGAGAACAAACTGGTAGTTACCAGAGGGGAGGTGGGTGGGGGAATGGGTGAAACAGGTGATGGGGACTAAAGAGTATACTTATCACATATATATAGAATTGTTAATATATTATATACCTGAAATAATATAATTTTCTATGTTAACTATATTGGAATTAAAATTAAAGACTTCAGTAAAAAAAATAAAATTGGGCTCTCCTCCAAGCTTTCTAACATGTATCTGTCAATTAAATCTATTTTCAAACATATCAGATATAAAGGAAAAATTAAAAAACGGCCTGAGGTCATCTGTAGTGTTCACCATCAACTTGTAGATTTTTTGACAGCTTTGCAAGTTCCTCTTCCGTGAGCTCAAGTCCCAATTTTTTAAGGGTGTTGTCCAGGTTATTTACATGAACCTTTCCCCCTTAGGAAAGATAGAAGGTAGGAACATGAAAAAAAAGTGTATTATGCCAAAATTCTGCATGCATATCAACTTTCTATTTATTTATTTATTATGTTTGTTTGTTTAAGGTGAAGTGATTTTTTCGTGCATAGAGAAGGGGTGTACAGAGTTGAAAAAAAATGCAAGTTCCATATGGAACTTCCTACAAGATAAAATATACGCTGTTATCAGTTAAAATGTGGGTAGACTGCAAGAATCATAAATAAGGAATGATACCAAAGTGAGGAGCCAGGATTCATAATTGGAATAAAATTGTCAAGTTGGGGAATGTCAGACAGTATGACTTTTAATTAGGTCTTACTCACCATTGAGAGATTTCACACCCTTTAGCAACCTGTTGTGATATACCTTTCCAGCAGCTGTAAGAAAAGCCATAATTCATGCAATGGGGAAATTAACATGAAATCGCAAAAATGGTGTGAAATAAATAATAATTTAAATAAACAATTTCAAAAATAACATTTTAAGAAGAGTTGTCTCTAATTTTTAGTTTATTTCATCTAATATAATGAAGGTTGGAAACAGAAACCTCTCTCCTTGTGACAAACCTCTTTATTCCAGTACCTGAGGAAGTCTCCTTGCTCAAACATGAGTATAGCTTCCCTTTGCTTTTAAATTTCTGCTTCCCATCTTTATTTTTTTTTCATGGATCTCCAATCTTTCTTTTTTTTTCTCTTCTCATGATATGAACAAATTAGTAGCTTGATAGGTAACAATATGTTTATCTGTTAATGTCAACTCTTGTCTAAAGGGTTATTTAACTTCCAATATAAATTCTAAGCGACAGTGACAGGTTGCTATATACTTATAACTCAATTTAATATTTTTTCTTTTATACTTTTGGGGAAAAATAAATAGAAACAAAGTTGAAAATATTTGCACAGACCTAAAGACCAACAAAAGACCTCCATGACACCTCTATCAATCTCACCATCAATTGGCAGTGTTTTCAGTAGCTTCTCTTTTTCCTGATCTGTGAGCTCAATCCCCAGGCTTCCCAGGAAAATTTTCAGGTTATTAGAATCAACCTTCTCATCTTTTAAGAGAGGGAACAATAGACATATAAGCTTTCGGAACTCTGGTATTATATCAAGTTGTAAAATATGTACTATGAAGTTTAATGATATCCTAATTTCAAGATGAGGTGTTAGGCGAAGATATTCTCAATTGCAGAACCCTTGAGCATATCTTATGGTAATAAAGCATATCTTTATGAGCGTATCTTATGGTATCTTATGGTAATAAAATACCACATTTATTATAAATTGAAGACCATTTTTCCTAAAGCTGGAAAAAAACAACTTTCAGAATAAAATCTGATGAGTGAATTAAGATAACGCAGATTCTTATATAAATTATTCTTCAAAAACATTTGCTTTGGTAAGAATTATTGATGATATCAGGAATACATTATCTTGATCATTTCTAAGCTTCACCATGCCATTTTCTATACATTTCTAGATATTTTTCATTTAAACATTTGTGACCCGAAGCATATTACTTGCACAAGTAACAGAAAACTTAGGATTTAAAATTGACATATAGTCTTGTATCCTAGTGTAGAAACTTTCCTAATGTCAATCCATGATTCATATATTTAAAAATAAAACATCAGAATTTATAAGATACCAGAAATACCACTGAAAAAAACTATTATAAAGGACTGAAACCCTAGATTTACATCAACTTCTCATTTACCTGTAAAAGTTTGCAGTTCCTTCATCGGTGTTTTAGGAGAAGTCCTCCTATCAACTGTAGAAGAAAATTAAAGTCATAATGAGATATAAAAGACTCATGAAATATTGTGAAAGACAATGTCGGAGTAAATATAATAAATCCTAACTTACTATGTGCCAGGCATTATCTTAAGTACTTTATATATGCTTACTTAAGAACTATTTACTGAAGAATATCTTTCTAGGCTATTAATTTATTCAGTTTTCATTGGCTTCATTAATACTAGAAAGAAAAGCCTAAACATAACAACATGCCATTTCAAAAATATTAATTTTACTTATAGTTCTATACTATTTCAAAGCTATATGCATTAGTAATGGGAAGAAATTCAGAAGTACTGTCATCTAAGTGGCCTGCATTTTTCTTTTTAAAATGTGGAAGACTGTCTTCTAGTGACCATAATATGGGTAAAGAACATAAAAGACATTCATACAAAGGGCAATGTTTTCACGGTGACTTGGTAGCTGGCTGCTTATATGCTCTTTACATGCTTTGCCCATATTTATAGCTTCTTACTATCAGTGTAGATTACCATTCCTAAGGGCCCTTTCCCCGCAACCTATATTGTCCAAGCTCTCCCAACATGGAACTATGGTATCTGGAAACTTGCTCACCATCACCAGGGAGATTTTGAGTCAGAGCCTCAAGTTCCTTATCTGAGAGCTTGATTCCCATATTATCCAGTATTGTGTTCAAGTCGTTGACATTGACTTTCCCATCTAAGGAAAGAGAGTCCATGAAGAAAATTATGTAACTTCAAAAAAGAGGTTCATAAACCTTTTAGAGACACATGCCCTGTTGTGAATTTCATGAGCTATATGCTAGTGTTCACAAAGATTACATATCATTTCAGGGGGGGTCATATATTCTCTAAAGCCTATTCACAGACCCCCCTTAGTAGTAAGGTTAATAATCCTTGTTCTAAAATGTGGAGAAAAAAAAACCACAGCAATTTTAGAACAAGAGACTAAGGACCTTATTATGCCTATAGAGAAAGTCAACTATGACATTAGAACGAAGGTCACTTCTCGTGAGATTTGTCTTGGGGATCAGACTACAAAATACAAAGTTTTAAATATCATTGAATAAATGCTAAGTGAATTCTAGTTCTGGAGGCAAACATTTTTTACTTCTAAACAATAGGTTTTGATGACTGAATTCCCAGTTTAGTATTTATCTGCAGCTGATTAAATTCCCTGAATCAGTACTAATTCTTGTCTGTCACATTTTGCTATGCAAACTTGAAATCTGGTATTTTTTCTCTTGAAAAGTTTGGAAGAATCTTGAGAAAGTAGAAGGCTTTCTTCCTAGATATAAAGTAAAAGATCAGCAGCTACCGTGAAGCTTGATCTTCAGTGGGAGCATAAATTTGCAATCAGTATATACGATCAGTATAGCAGCAACCACTAATACCTTGGAAACAGTATAAAAGCAAGGATCCCATATTGGTCTACACTCTCATTATGCCGCTCACGTACCTTTTAGAGACATCACAACTTCTAGCAACCTGTTTTGAAAGATCTTGTCATCATCTGTAAGAAAAGGCAGAATTTAAGTCACAGAGAAATGTGGAAAATCACAGAGAAATTAGGAAAAATGACTTTTCGAGAGTTTTCTCTTATTTTAATAAAATTTGAGAGAAAATTGGGTGAAATTTAGCACATCATGCACACCTCTGTTCTTCTTCCCAATCCTGCCTTTATTCACTTCCAATTATTAATCCTTTCTTCTTTCACAAATCCCAGTTTAACCTTTGTTTTTTCCTTTTTTGTTTTTCCCTATTGATAAAAAGACTCATCATAATGGAAATGCTGCTTCCTAATCTAAAAGTAAAACCACCTAGGGATTCATTTCAGGTATAAGTGGACTTTCTAAAAAAACATTTTTTTTTTTTTGAAATGGATTTTCTATATCCTAGAACTTAGGAAATGGAGGTAATTTTAGAGCTTCTCGCAGACGCAGAAATCTAAAACTTCTTTTTGGGGACAGCTGGGTGGCGCAGTTAATTAAGCATCCAACTCTTGGTTTTGGCTCAGGTCATATCTCACGGGTTGTGAGATCAAGCTCCGAGTCCAGCTCCGTGCTGACAGTGCGGAGCCTGCTTGGGATTCTCTCGCTCTCCCTCTCTCTCTGCTCCTCCCCAACTCACACATGCTCTCACCTTCTCAATATGAATAAATAAACTTAAAAAAAACCACTCTTTGAATACATCAATATTTAAAATGCTTACCCTTAAAAGGAAGAGTTTTCACCAGCTCCAAGCATTCTTTACCTTTGAGCTCGATCCCCATGTTTCCCAGAACAGCTTTAACGCTACTGACATCAACATTTTCTCCTTAACAAAAAGATCAAAACAATGACATACATGGAATTTAAGTACAATCAAATTATTGCAAATAATTAAACTAAATTATGATGCTAAAACAATAGGATTATGAGCTGGGGAAAGTAATGATCACTGAGCTCTGCCCAAATACATGGAGATAATGTCATTTATGGAAACATAATTGCCTTTTTTTAAAATAAGTTTATTTATTTTTGAGACAGAGAGAGACAGAGCATAAATGGGGGAGGGGCAGAGAGAGAGGGAGACACAGAATCAGAAGCAGGCTCCAGGCTCTGAGCCATCAGCCCAGAGCCCGACGCAGGGCTTGAACTCACGGACCATGAGATCGTGACCTGAGCTGAAGTCAGACGCTTAACCGATTGAGCCACCCAGGTGCCCCAGCTTTCTAAAGGCTAATAAGAGATGGCACTCTCACTCTTAAATACTGAGAACAATACTGAGGGGTGATCGGGGGTAGGGGAGAGGGGAAAGTGGGTGATGGGCATCAAGGAGGGCACCTGTTGGGATGAGCACTGGGTGTTGTATGGAAACCAATTTGACAATAAATTATACTTAATAAAAAAACAAGAGAGAGAGAGATGGCACTCTCAACGGCGGTCATGAGAATGTATCCACAGGAGTTCCAACTATGGAGAACATAATTAACCAAGGGCCCCACCTTCTGCTTTGAAATTAACCTGTGTTTTTTTGCACTAATGCCATATGTATCATTGGCACTGGCCAATCACAAGTGCAGCCAAGATACTAGGGGAGCCCTGTTCCTGGAAGATACAGAATGGTGATTCTAACCAGAGGATTCTTGAAAGCACTTTTGCCAGGCCCTCCTCAGACTGCATGACAATCTAGGATGCTTCCGCCCAAACATTTCTTCCTCTTTCCTTCACCTGGTGCCAGATTTGCCCTGCAGTCTGACAGCCTCCCAGCCTTTCAGGCATCCTCCTTATTTTCTCTTACGCAGGCATTTCCCCTAATAATGTCCTGGCATGTTTAACCCTGCCCCGGCTTTTGCTTCTTGGGAGGCTTGGACTAACATACTCAAAATGACAATGACACAAAGTGGGTATTATAGATCTCTTTTGTCAATTTTCAAGCTGCAGATGGCTTATCTTCATAATTCTATTGACATGAAGAATGTATCACCTCTCCTTTAAGTAATTACCAGGGTCTTTTCCAAAGATTCATTTCACCCTTTATTGTACGTTTTGGCTGTCTTAAAATAAGGAAAATGAAGCGTATTCGTGAAGAATACATCAGAAAATTCTCCAATTTCTGGGCTACTGGCTATGAAAACCTTAAACAAATAGGAGGTAAAAATGATAGAATTAGCCTAGCAATTAAGGCATGAAGAAAAACAGTACTGTAAAAATTAGGATCCTATGTTTACATTAACTTCTCAATCACCTGTGACGGCTTTCACGCCATCCATCACTTTATTCAGATCAACTTTTCCATTAGCTATGAAGAGAAGGGACAATTGAGACATGTAATCAATGTCATGAGCTCCAAAAAACATATACAAAGGATATATGTTGATGGAAAATTCCACATAAATTCCATTAATATCATAATTTTATACATACTTATATTAAATCTGTGAATTTCAAGGATTTAAGCTGATCTATTTTTCCAGTGTTTCTGGATCATTGGTATTTATCAGCTCTCTGGTAGCACTTCAGGTACTGCTGTGAGCCATGAGTGCCATAGCTCATATAGGAACCACTAATTCAAACTAGACTGTTAAATGTATACATCATAGAGTATGTAGTGCCTGGACAAGTTAAAATATCAGATTTTAACTAAAGGAAAGGGGAATGCATAGAAAGAGTCTTCTACATGGAAGAGGGGCTGAGAAATATAAAGTAAAACCACACCTGGGTACAACATATACAACATATACATATGCAGTGCATGGAGAACTATAGTCGGTTCAGCACTGCAGAAGAATAAAGTATGGATTTGGGAAAGGAAAGTTCATACAAGAGAGGTAGGTTGGACTCAGATTATTAAGGGATTTGTAAGTAATTTTAAGAAGCTTAGCCTTTATCTACTAGGTTATATAGAATCATTGAGTGGTTATAAGTTCAGGAATGATATGGACCAATTTGCATTTTATTTTAATTTTCTTTAACTTTAAATTATAATTAATTTTATTATTACAAAATTACATTTATATTGAAATATATAGAGAGTGATGTCATCAAGACGGTGACATAAGTTTTTCCTGACTTCAGTCCCCCTCACAAAAAGACCATCTTGCAAGTATCCACAGACAAGACACCATTGTGAAAATCCCAGGATATGGTTGTGAGGCTGATGAATCTCCCTGAACCACAGAGACTGAGAAGGACCACATTAGAAGGGTAAGACAATCAGCTATGCTCTGGCTGCACTGCCCCTCTCCCAGGCTAGTATAGTGCTGCACTGAGAGGGCTTCCCAGAGCTATGGTTTCTCTGGTGGGAAAAAGAGAGCCCAAGGTAGACATCCAGCTCCTCCAGAGTTGGGGGTTGCTTCCTGGAAGGCCCACCTGGGTCCTGTCCCATAGGTATTGGGGAGGGGGGGGGAGGTATCCGTGGGTCTTAACCATTTGAGATCAGAATGAGATGGAGAAGGGAAACATGGCTTACATTAACCAGCACGTGGATCTTGGCAGATTGTTTCTCCTAGCAGCAGTGCCTGAGTAGATATCTGACACAGTGGTTTTGCCCATCTGCAGAGCCAAGATGGTGGTCCCTCTGGCCAGGGAACCATTCTGCTTGAGTTGGGTCCCGAGCCAATAAGCCTTTCTGACCTTGGAGCCTCTTCTATCACCCCATCCAGATGAGGAAGCAAATTCATGGCTCCTGCCTATTGCTGAGTATAGATAGTCCTCTGTCCTGCCTGACCAGAAAACCTATTGAGAGCATCCCAGAGACTGTGTAGATTACCCTACAGCCCCTCTTACAGCAGTGCCTGAGTGAAGAGCCCACTCATTGGCTCTGCCTCTCTGCAGAACTGAGCTAGTGGCACTATCTGGCCAGGGATATTGACGGATACTCCTGCCTGACTCAGGTACCCAGCCAATAAGACTTATCAGCAAAGGAGCCTATGATATAGAGACTGGGCTGGGAAGGAAATTCAAAGTCCTGACCAGGGATGAATATAGCTTCCAGCCTTATCTGACCAAGAAGCCTAACCAGAACACCTGGGAAGTTGCATAGTCCATCCTACAGATCTGGTTATAATGGTGCCTGAGCAGAGACCCCAAAATTGACAACCTAGAAGAAATGGATAAATTATTCCTAGAAACATACAACTTACTGAGATTGAATCATGAAGAAACAGAAAATCTGAAGAGACCAAAAACAAGTAAGGATATTGAGTCAATAATCAAAATCTTCTTCCCCAAAAGTCCAGGACAAATGGTTTTATTGCTGAATTTTTACCATTTAATGAAGAATTAATACCAATCCTTCTCAAATTCTTCCCAAAAAATTTAAGAGAAGGGAACACTGCCAAACTCATTTACAAGGTAGCATTTACCCTGATACCAAAGCCAGACAAAGATACTACAAAAAAATTAAAACTATAGGCCAATGTCCCTGATGAATATAAATGCAAAAATTCTCAACAAAATTCTAGCAAACCAATTCAATAGCACATTAAAAGGATAATATAGCATGATTAAGTGGGATTCATGCCTAGGATGCAAAGGTATTTCAACATGTGCGAATCAATAAATGTGACATACTGCATTAATAGAATGAAAGATAAAAATCACATGATCATCTCAATTGATGCAGAAAAAGCATATGACAAAATTCAACATCCATTCATGATAAAAGCTGTCACTAAATTAGGTAGAGAAGGAAAGAATCTCAACATAATAAAGGCCATGTATGACAATACTCAATACTTAACATCATACTGTAACAGTGAAAGGTTGAAAGCTTTTCCTCTATAATCAGAAATAAGACAAGTGCTCACTCTTACCACTCCTATTCAGTATAGTACTAGAAGTGTTAGCTAGAACAATTAGGCAAGAAAAGAAATAAAAGTCACCAGAATCAGAAAGAAAGAAAGAAAGAAAGAAAGAAAGAAAGAAAGAAAGAAAGAAAGAAAGAAGGAAGTAAAAGTGTGTCTATTTGCAGATGACATTATTTTAAGTATAGAAAATCCTAAAGACTCAACCAAAAAAAAAAAAAAAATAATAACTTGTTAAATTTAATGAATGAATTCAGTAAAGATCGAGGATACAAAATCAACATACAAAAATCAATGGTGTTTCTATATACTAACAATGAATTATCAGAAAAAGAAATGAAGAAAATAATCTCACTTACAACAGCATCACAAACTATAAAGTACTTAGGAGTAAATTTGGAAGAGACACAAATAGAAAGATATCCTGTGTTCATAGATTAGAAGAATTATTAACATTAAAATGTCCACACTAAGGCAATGCCATCTATAGATTCAATGTAATTCTTAAGATTCCAATGGCATTTTTTACACATGCATAAAATATAATCCTAAAATTCATTTGGAACCACAAAAGCTAAACCAATCCTCAAAAGAAGGGTAAAGCTGGACGATCACAATTTTTTACTTCAAACTATATTAGAAAGCTATAGTAATCAAAACAGTATGGCACTGGCATAAAAACACACACTTGGACCAATGAAAGAGAATCAAGGGCTTAGATACAAACTCATACATATATGGCCAACTTCTATTTGACACAGAAGCCAACAATATTCAAGCAAGCCTAGAATACTCAATGGAGAAAAGAGTGTCTTCATTAAATGGTGTTAGGAAAATTGGATATTTACATGACAAAGAGTGAGATTAGACCACTGTCTTATACTGTTCACAAAAAATCAACTCAAAATGAATTAAAGAATTAAATGTAAGGCCTGAAATCATACATAAAACTCTCAAGGGAAACGTAGAAAAAAGCTCTTTGATGTTGCTCTTGGCAATGATTTTTTGGATGTGACTCCTATAAAGCACAAGCAACAACATAAAAAATAAACAAATAAGTAGGGCTACATCAAACTGAAAAGCTTCTCTGCATGGCAAAATAACCATAAGAGACCCTTAAACACAGAGAACAAACTGAGGTTGATGAGGTTTGGAGGGGAGGTAAATGGGTGACAGGCACTAAGGAGGGCACTTTTCAGGATGAGCACTGGGTGTCATATGTAAGAGATGAATCTCTGGGTTCTACTCTTGAAGGTAAGACTACACTGTATGTTAACTAACTTGAGAATAATAATAACTAAAAAAAGAATCAACAAAATGAAAAGACAGCCTATGTAATGGAAGAAAATATTTACAAACCATATATCTTATAAGAGGTTAATATCCAAACTATATAAGGAACTCATATACCTCAATAACAAAGAAACCAAATAACACAATTTAAAAATGGGTGAAATATCTGAAAAGACATTTTTCCAAAGAAGATATTCAAATGGCCAACAGGTCCATTAAAAGGTGGCCTATCCTCACTAATCATCAGGGAAATGTAAATCAAAACCACAATGAGGTATCACCCCACACCTGTTAGAATGGCTATCATCAAAAAGACAAGAGATAGAAAGTACTGGTAAGGATGTGGGGGAAAGGGAAGCCTCGTGCACTGCTGGTGAAGGTGTAAATTGGTGCAGCCAACGTGAAGAGTATGAAGGTTCCTCAAAAAATTAAAAATGGAACTACATATGATCCAGAAATTATGACTTGGGTATATATCCAAAGTAAACAAAATCTATGTCTTGAAGAGATAACTGCATCTTCACATCCATTATAGCATAATTTATAATAGCAAAGACATGGAAAAAACCTAAGCATCCATTGATGGAGGAATACATAAAGAAAATGTGGGGTATATATACAATGGGATATGAGGGTATATATGGGGTATGTATACAATGGGAATGAGTTTTGGAAGCGTGTGGGTGTTTAGGAATTTGTCCATTTCTTCCAGGTTGTCCAGTTTGCTGGCATATAATTTTTCATAGTATTCCCTGATAATTGCTTGTATCTCTGAGGGATTGGTTGTAATAATTCCATTTTCATTCATGATTTTATCTATTTGGGTCCTCTCCCTTTTCTTTTTGAGAAGCCTGGCTAGAGGTTTATCAATTTTGTTTATTTTTTCAAAAAACCAACTCTTGGTTTCGTTGATCTGCTCTACAGTTTTTTTAGATTCTATATTGTTTATTTCTGCTCTGATCTTTTTTTTTTTTAATTTTTTTAACATTTATTTTTGAGACAGAGAGAGACAGAGCATGAACGGGGGAGGGGCAGAGAGAGAGGGAGACACAGAATTGGAAACAGGCTCCAGGCTCTGAGCCATCTGCCCAGAGCCTGACGCGGGGCTCGAACTCACGGACCGCAAGATTGTGACCTGAGCCGAAGTCGGACGCTTAACCGACTGTCTGCTCTGATCTTAATTATTTCTCTTCTTCTGCTGGGTTTAGGCTGTCTTTGCTGTTCTGCTTCTATTTCCTTTAGGTGTGCTGTTAGATTTTGTATTTGGGATTTTTCTTGTTTCTTGAGATAGGCCTGGATTGCAATGTATTTTCCTCTCAGGACTGCCTTCGCTGCATCCCAAAGCGTTTGGATTGTTGTATTTTCATTTTCGTTTGTTTCCATATATTTTTTAATTTCTTCTCTAATTGCCTGGTTGACCCATTCATTCTTTAGTAGGGTGTTCTTTAACCTGCATGCTTTTGGAGGTTTTCCAGACTTTTTCCTGTGGCTGATTTCAAGCTTCATAGCATTGTGGTCTGAAAGTATGCATGGTATGATTTCAATTCTTGTAAACTTATGAAGGGCTGTTTTGTGACCCAGTGTGTGATCTATCTTGGAGAATGTTCCATGTGCACTCGAGAAGAAAGTATATTCTGTTGCTTTGGGATGCAGAGTTCTAAATATATCTGTCAAGTCCATCTGATCCAATGTGTCATTCAGGACCCTTGTTTCTTTATTGACCGTGCGTGTGTCTAGAAGATCTATCCATTTCTGTGAGTGGAGTGTTAAAGTCCCCTGCAATTACCACATTCTTATCAATAAGGTTGCTTATGTTTGTGAGTATTTGTTTTATATATTTGGGGGCTCCTGTATTCAGCGCATAGACATTTATAATTGTTAGCTCTTCCTGATGGATAGACCCTGTAATTATTATATCATGCCCTTCTTCATCTCTTGTTACAGCCTTTAATTTACAGTCTAGTTTGTCTGATATAAGTATGGCTACTCCAGCTTTCTTTTGACTTCCAGTAGCATGATAAATAGTTCTCCATCCCCTCACTCTCAATCTGAAGGTGTCCTCAGGTCTAAAATGAGTCTCTTGTAGACAGCAAATAGATGGGTCTTGTTTTTTTTATCCATTCTGATACCCTATGTCTTTTGGTTGGCACATTTAGTCCATTTACATTCAGTGTTATTATAGAAAGATATGGGTTTAGAGTCATTGTGATGTCTGTAGGTTTCATGCTTGTAGTGATGTCTCTGGTACTTTGTCTCACAGGATCCCCCTTAGGATCTCTTGTAGGGCTGGTTTAGTGGTGACGAATTCCTTCAGTTTTTGTTTGTTTGGGAAGACCTTTATCTCTCCTTCTATTCTAAATGACAGACTTGCTGGATAAAGAATTCTCGGCTGCATATTTTTCCTGTTCATCACATTGAAGATATCCTGCCATTCCTTTCTGGCCTGCCAAGTTTCAGAAGAGAGATCGATCACGAGTCTTATAGGTCTCCCTCTATATGTTAGAGCATGTTTATCCCTCGCTGCTTTCAGAATTTTCTCTTTATTCTTGTATTTTGCCAGTTTCACTATGATATGTCATGCAGAAGATCGATTCAAGTTACGTCTGAAGGGAGTTTTCTGTGCCTCTTGGATTTCTATGCCTTTTTCCTTCCCCAGATCAGGGAAGTTCTCAGCTATGATTTATTCAAGTACACCTTCAGCACCTTTCCCTCTCTCTTCCTCCTCTGGAATACCAATTATGCGTAGATTATTTCTCTTTAGTGCATCACTTAGTTCTCTAATTTTTCCCTCATACTCCTGGATTTTTTTTATCTTTTTCTCAGTTTCTTCTTTTTCCATAATTTTATCTTGTAGTTCACCTATTCTCTTCTCTGCCTCTTCAATCTGAAGCATGGTCATTTCCATTTTATTTTGCAGCTCATTTATCGCATTTTTTAGCTCCTCCTGACTATTCCTTAGTCCCTTGATCTCTGTAGCAATAGATTCTCTGCTGTACTCTATACTGTTTTCAAGCCCAGCGATTAATTTTATGACTATTATTGTAAATTCACTTTCTGTTATATTGTTTAAATGATCAGTTTAAACCTTTTTGATCAGTTCGTTAGCTGTCGTTATTTCCTGGAGATTCTTTTGAGGGGAATTCTTCCGTTTGGTCATTTTGGATAGTTCCTGGAGTGGTGCGGAACTGCAGGGCACTTCCCCTGTGCTGTCTTGAATAACTCGCGTTGGCGGGTGGGGCTGCAGTCAGACCTGATGTCTGCCCCCAGCCCACAGTCAGACTGGTGTGTGCCTTCTCTTTCGCTCTCCTAGGGGCAGGATTCACTGTGGGGTGGCGTGGCCCGTCTGGGCTACTTGCACACTGCCTGGCTTGTGGTGCTGGGGATCTGGCGTATTAGCTGGGGTAGATAGGCAAGGTGCATGGGGGCGGGAGGGGCAGGCTTAGCTCGCTTCTCCTTCTGTGATCCGCTTTGGGAGGGGCCCTGCGGCAGCTGGAGGGAGTCAGGTGCGCCGCCGGAGGTGTGGGTCCGCAGAAGCACAGCGTTGGGTGTTTGCGTGGTGCAAGCAAGTTCCCTGGCAGGAACTGGTTCCCTTTGGGATTTTGGCTGGGGGGTGGGCGAGGGAGATGGCGCTGGCGAGTGCCTTTCTTCCCTGCCAAACTGAGCTCTGTCGTTCCGGGGCTCAGCAACTCTCCCTCCCATTGTCCTCCAGCCCTCCCACTCTCTGAGCAGAGCTGTTAGCTTATAACCTTCCAGATGTCAAGTCCCGCTTGCTGTCGGAACACACTCCGTCTGGCCCTTCCGCTTCTGCCAGCCAGACTCGGGGGGGGGGCTCTGCGTGGCCGGCGGGCTGCCCCTCCGCCCCGACTCCCTCCCGCCAGTCCGTAGCACGCACCGCCTCTCTGCCCTTCCTACCCTCTTCTGTGGGCCTCTCGTCTGCGCTTGGCTCCGGAGACTCCGTTCTGCTAGTCTTCTGGCAGTTTTCTGGGTTATTTAGGCAGGTGTAGGTGGAATCTAAGTGATCAGCAGGACACGGTGAGCCCAGCATCCTCCTACACCGCCATCTTCCTCTCCGTCCTAACTCTACTATTCACTGATTTAATACAGAATATTTTTCCCCAACATAGAAGAGGTGTCATATATTAATGTCAAATTAAAAAAAAAAGAATTTGCTACCAAGACACAGAATTGAAATTATTTATTCTTATTTATTATTTTGAAAGAGAAAGAGAGACAGAGAGAGAGAGAGAGAGAGAATGAGTGAGGGAGGGGCAGAGATAAAGAGAGGGACAGAAATCCCAAGCAGGCTCCATGTTTTCAGGGCAGAGCCCCATGTGGTGCTTGATCTCATGAACCTCAGACCATGACCCGAGGCAAAATCAAAAGTCGGCTGCTTAACCAACTGAGCCACCCAGGCACCCCAGAATTTAAATTTTATTACTAACATGTAGAGATTTAAAAGTCTAACTCTAAGAAATTAGATAAAAAGCGATCTATCAAATGAAGGATAAAATGGTAGAATAAGCAAAGAAATAAAAGTCTTTGAAATATAAATTTGAGTAAAACTTATATTCTTAGATTATATTAACTTCTCACCTGTAAGAGTTTTCACTCCATCCATCAATTTATCAAGATCAACCTTCCCATTATCTATAAAAAAAAAGGTAAAGATAAAAATAATAAAATGATGCAGACTCAGAAAAACAGAGTATGAAAACCTTATATTGTGAAAGTCGACTTCTCTTCGTTGTGCTCTATGTCAATCCTCAACTTATAAATCCATTTCTTCAGAAATTCTATGATAGAAGACGTGCCCTATTCCCTGTCAGAGGTGAGCCAACTATCGTCCATTGGCCAAATCCAGCCCACTGCCACGTATCTTTTTATTTTTTCACCACCTATTTTTATATGGCCCATGAGCTAAGAATCATTTTTACATTTTCAAATGATTGTAAAACCCAAAAGGATATTATTTGTGACACATAAAACTTACACAAATTTAAAATTTTAGTGTCCATAAATAAAATTTTATTGGAACACAGCCACACTGATTTGTTTACACATTGTTTATAGCTGCTTTTGTACTACAACAACATAATTGAGAAGTATGACATCATCCACAAAGCCTGAAATATTTATTATTTGCCCTTTATAGAAACATTGCTGACCCTGCCCTAGAAGATAGAGTCCACTCAGAGGCAATTTATACTCCTGAATTGTTTAGATTCACCCTACTTTATAAACCTGGAAGAAACTATTATTGATGTTGGCCATGTTCTATGACCCTGCTCAATTATGGTATATCCATAAAGCCTACCTATCATTGTATAATAAAAGGAAAAATGAAGTAATCTTTCATATATTCCCAATATAATTTTTTTAAAAAGCCTTTTCAATTACTATGATAATCATGGAATGGCTAGTGACATATGACCGGTGTATTTTTGAAGCAATTGTTAAAAAACTTCATTCATCTCATTATAGGCAAATTTCCCTTTTTTTTTTCTATTTTCCACTACTTTTATTTACTTAGTCATCATACATTAGTTACTGACAAGTGGTCAAGAAGTTCCTAAGAAGAGGTATGGTATTTAACAGGATCACAAAGATTGCCACTCAAACTGCTAGGTTGGCTCGTCACATTTCCACAGATTTTGATGGTAATGAGACAATGAGCCCAAATGGATTAAGATAGTTTATTACTTATACCCAAGAAGTAAGATCAGCATGGTGTTGGATCTCTGCCACTTTAGTCCCAGAGTACAACACGGAACCAGCTGGACAGTGGATTGGTGGGACATACGATGAGTTGTTCTGCTGCTGGGGAGCTCACTCAAATGGTACGCAGCAAGTTTTATAGACTTATACAGAAATCTGCAGCTGTATCCTAAGGGAGGGAGGCGGAAAGTTGTGTTCAACTGAAACTAGGGAGATGAATGAGAAATGACCCTGTGACCGTCTCCTGTAGATAGGGAAACAGATGGAGATACTGCTTGGTGGCAGCTCTTCACAAGGCTGTCTACTTCCCCTTGTTCCAGGAGGAACTGTGACGCTTTCAAGAAAGACTTTGGTAAGACTGTGGTCAAGATATATTTATGTGGCCTAGGTGGAGATGTGCAAAGTTGTTAGAGAAGAACCATTTCCCTCAAATTACATATCTAATATTTGAAATATGCTAGGTCTTAAGGGTACAAAGATAATTAAAGTACACTTTCTACTTTCAAGGACTTCGGAGTTTGGAAAAACTGGTATGCTGAGTAAACAAAATTCAGAGATAGTGTACTTTTATGGAAGACTCTGATCAAATTGCCTGAAATTTTCCCATATACACCACATAGTAATTTTCCTTTTCCATAAATAACAAGTTAAATTAGGAGATTATTATCTATTATTGTCGAGCCAAGTATTTTATTTATTTATATATATTTTTAATATAATATACTGTCAAATTGGCTTACATACAACACTCAATACTCATCCCAACAAGTGCCCTCCTCAATGCCCATCACCCTCTTTCCCCTCTCCCCCACCCTCCATCAACCCTCAGTTTGTTCTCTGTATTTAAGTATCTGTTGTGGTTTGCCTCCCTCCCTCTCTGTTTGTAACTATTTCTTTTTTTTCCCCTTCCCATCTCCCATGGTCTTCTGTTAAGTTTCTCAAGATCCACATGAGTAAAAACATGTATCTGTCTTTCTCTGACTTATTTCACTTAGCATAATACCTTCTGGTTCCATCCACGTTGCTGCAAATGGCATGATTTTATTCTTTCTCATTGCCAAGTAGTATTCCATTGTATATATAAACCATATTTGCTCTATCCATTCATCAGTTGATGGACATTTTGGCTCTTTCCATAATTTGGCTATTGTTGAAAGTGCTGCTATAAATATTGGGGTACATGAGCCCCTATGCATCAGCACTCCTGTATCCCTTGGGTAAATTCCTAGCAGTGCTATTGCTGGGTCAGAGGATAGTTCTATTTTTAGTTTTCTGAGGAACCTCCACATTGTTTTCCAGAGCGGCTCTACCAGTTTGCATTCCCACCAACAGTGCAAGAGGGTTCCCATTTCTTCACATCCTGGCCAGCATCTATAATCACCTGATTTGTTCATTTTAGCCACTCTGACCACTCTGATCACTTGGTGTGACATGGTATCTCAGCGTGAGTGTGGCTTTGATTTGTATTTCCCTGATGATGAGTGATATCGAGCATCGTTTCATGTGTCCATTGGCCATCTGGATGTCTTCTTTGGAAAAGTGTCTATTCATGTCTTCTGCCCATTTCTTCACTGGATTATTTGTTTTTCAGGTGTGGAGTTTGCAAGTTCTTTATAGATTTTGGATACTAGCCCTTTATCCGATGTGTCATTTGCAAATATCTTCTCCCGTTCCGTTCCATCGGTTGCCTTTTAGTTTTGTTGATTGTTTCCTTTGTAGTGCAGAAGCTTTTTAACTTGATGAGGTCCCAATAGTTCATTTTTGCTTTTAATTTCCTTCCCTTTGGAGAGGTGTCGAGCAAGAAATTGCTGTGGCTGAGGTCAAAGAGGTTGTTGCCTTTAAGCAAAGTATTTTAAATATACATATGTCCTATTGTAAAAGATAGATTACAAACTGTAAGAAGAATATGAAAATCATCTAGGCCTGGAAATCGGCTAACTTGCTTTTTTTTCCTTATAATTTAGAATATTTATTTTATATCATTGAATGTTTAGAGTTAAACCGATTTTTTTTTTTAATTTTTTTTTTTAACGTTTTATTTATTTTTGAGACAGAGAGAGACAGAGCATGAACGGGGCAGGGGCAGAGAGAGAGAGAGGGAGACACAGAATCGGAAGCAGGCTCCAGGCTCTGAGCCATCAGCCCAGAGCCCGACGCGGGGCTCGAACTCACGGACCGCGAGATCATGACCTGAGCTGAAGTCGGACGCTTAACCGGCTGAGCCACCCAGGCGCCCCAAGAGTTAAACCGATTTTTAAAATATCACTCTTATGCAGGGGCGCCTGGGTGGCTCAGTTGGTTGAGCGTCCGACTTCGGCTCAGGTCATGATCTCGCAGTCTGTGAGGTCAAGCCCCCCACCTCGGGCTCTATGCTGACGGCTCAGAGCCTGGAGCCTGCTTCCGATTCTGTGTCTCCCTCTCTCTCTGCCCCTTCCCTCCTTGTAGTCTCTCTCTCTCTCTCAAAAATAAATAAGAAACATTAAAAAAAATTAAAAATTAAAAAAAATTAAAATGTCATGCTTATGTAAACATAAAAATATGCGAGATAAACTTGCAATTACTATAATTTCATATTTAGAATCTAATTCTTTTAAATTGCCGTTCAGCTCTTCAACTCAGAATCACTGGTGTCTGCTTTTGTCTCCAAAATATTGTCCAGTGTGCTATCAACAGCACTGGTGACACAGCATTTCTTAGATGAGGGCTCCACTAGAGTTTTTTATTTAAAGCTAACAAGAAATTAAAAATGTTTTTTGAGAGTAGTTGACACATAAGGCTACATTGGTTTTAGGTGTACAACGCAGTCATCTGATAGGTTTTTACACGTGATGCCATAGCACCACAGGTCTAGCTACCATCTGTCACCATACAACGCTATTACAATATCATTGGCTATATTCCTTATACAGTGTCTTTTATTCCCACGACTTATTCATTCCATTACTGGAAGCCTGTATCTCCTACTCCTCTGCATCCATTTTGCTAATACTCACATCCCCACCTCTCTGGCAATCAGTTTGTTCTCTGTATTTACAGGTCTGATTGTTTTTTTGTTCGTTTATTGACTTTTTTTTAGATTCTACGTGTGAGTGAATTGATATATTTGTCTTTCTCTGACTTACTTCACTTAGCATAATACCCTCTAGGTCCATCCGTGTTGTCCCAAATGGCAAGATTTCATCTTTCTTGACAAATATGGCTGAGTAATATTCCAGTGTGTGTGTCTTCTTTGTCCATTCATCTATTGATAGGCACTTAGGATGCTTCCATATTGTGGCTATTATAAATAATGCTGCAATAAACATAGAGTGCATCTATCTTTTTGAATCAGTATTTTTGTTTTCTTTGGGTAAATACTCAGTAGTGGAATTATTGGATTATATGGTATTTCTAGTTTTAATTTCTTGAGGAACCTCCATACTGTTTTCCATAGTAGCTGTACCAATTTACATTCCCATCAGTAGTGCACAAGAGTTCTTTTCCTCTACATCCTCACCAACAATTGTTATCCTCACCAACACTTATTATTCTCATTGTTTTGATTTTAGCCAGTCTGACAGGTCTGAGTTGATATCTCATTGTGGTTTTTATTTGCACTTCTCTGATAATGAGCGATACTGAGCATCTTTTCATGTGTCTTTTGGCCATCTGTATGACTTCTTTGGAAAAGTGTCTATTCAGATCCTATGCTCATTTTAAAAATCAGATTTTGTTTTTGGTGTTGAGTTGTATAAGTTCTTTATATTTTTTGGATATTAACCCCTTATTGGATATATCATTTGCAAATATCTTCTCCCATTCAGTAGGTTGCCTTTTTGTTTTGTTGATAGTTTCCACCACTGTGCAAAAAGACTTTTATTTTGAGGTAGTCCCAATAGTTTACTTTTGCTTTTGTTTCCCTTGTGTTAGAAGACATATCTAGAAAAATGTTGCTACAGCTGATATCAAAGAAATTACTGCTTGTGTTCTCTTCTAGGACTTTTATGGTTTCAGGTCTCACATTTAGGTTTTTAATACATTTTGAATTTATTTTTGTGTATGGTATTAAAGAGTGGTCCAGTTTCATTATTTTATATGTAGCTGTCTAGTTTTCCGGACAAATGGTCCAACAATACCATTTGTTGAAGAAACTGTCTATTCTCTATTGTATATTCTTGCCTCTTTTGTCATAGATTAATTGACCATGTCATCACGGGTTTATTTCTGGGCTCTCTATTCTGTTCCTTTGATCCATGTGTCTATTTTTATGCCAGCATCATACTGTTTTGATTAGTATGGCTTTGAAGTAGATCTTGAAATATGGAATTGTGATATCTCCAACTTTGTTTTTCTTTCTCAAGATTACTTTGGCTATTTGGGGTCTTTTGCAGTTCCAAACAAATTTTAGGATTATTTTTTCTAGTTTTGTAGAACGCGCTTTTGGTAAATTGCACTGAATTGTAGGTTGCTTTGGATAGTATGGACATTTTAACAATATTTGTTCTTCCAATCCCTAAGCATGGAATATCTTTCTATTTGTTTGTTGTGTCATCTTCAAATTCTTTCACCAATGTGTTATAGTTTTCAGAGCACAGATTTTTTTCCCTCTTTGGTTAAATTTATTCCCATTTCATTCTTTTTGGTGCAATTAAAGTTAACAAGAAATTTTGACAAGTTGATGTCTGATGTCCATCCTCATTGCTTTGAACTTTATTTTACCTTTGTGAGGGATTTGGCAGTTTCTTTTGCCTTCACTTACACTGTATGGTGTATCATAGGCAATTCTTTTGTGTATGCATCATTAACAACAGGTAGTATAGATTTTCTACTTGTGGGTTTCTTTCTTTCTTAGGTCCAAAAAGCATTTTGTTGTAGCTTTGCAATAAAATTTTGAAAAACAGAATTGTGGTCTTTCCTCCAATGGTGAGATGTTTTCTTCACTAATCATAAATTTATACTTTGCCACTGTTTCCATGCTTTTCCTGTAGACACAACTTTCCCTTCAATTCTTAATGACAGCGCAATTTTTTTGGAGAAGTTTTTAAACAGCAATTAAACTCAACACATGGGGTACCAACAATACACAACTTAAAGTGGTAACGTGCCACAGTGACAGGCTAAAACCAAATTCACAAATGCAGACTCAATGACAAGAATGTAATAACTCTACTATGTGATTGGTAACAATTATAAGATGCATCCTGATTCACATGCTAAAATGTGAAAGTATTATTTACATATATATATTTTTTATTTTTTTTTTAATTTTAAAGAATATATATTTTTTAAATAATGAAATATGAGGCTGATTCTGATTCTGCCATGGCCGTATCAGCTCTCTACAATCTATTTTTCCTGATGATTAGACTAAAAGTCTAAAGAAAACACAAAAAGCAACAACACTAGACTGTAGAAGAGAACCAAAACTTGCAGAAGTGACTGGCAAGGGGAGTGAGCCTTCTGTTTTTGTTTTCTCTTTTCCCTAATGTCTTTGTCCTGAGGGTGGGGCCCCAATCACAGAACTGCGAGGCAGAGCAGGAAGCTAAGATTGATAAAAACTCCATCTCTTTGACCAGGGAAACCTGGAAAAGAGGCCCCTTCAGGTTGGAAAATATGGCGTAATTCCAGAGAGGAGAGAACAATGGAGAAAGGGATCCCCTAATTCTGTGTATGAATCTGTAAAAGTCTTGGGCTCACTTTTGAGTTGTGCATGCATGAGACAGATACAAAGAAAGCATTCTTGCAACGGCTTTGAGAACTGAATTAAGATTTAAACCAGGGCCCAAGTCTCAGACTAACCCAAGTGGCACATGCAGACAGACCCACAGCAGTAAAACAAAGCTTTGTAGAATGAACTGAGACTGGAACCATCCAGAGAAATGGGAGATGGAATTTGTGTTCTGAATCTCAGAGTTGATTACCTGCTAAAACAAAACCCACCAGCATTGTTCAATGAATTTTAAAAGGACCCAGAGTCTACACAACAAAATAGTTGACAAAGTTGAGGATACAATTCAGAATTATTTAACATACAAAAAGTTAGGAAAATGAGATCAATTATCAAGTGAAAAGGCAATCAACACATGCCAATCCTTGGATGACTCAAGTGTTAGAATTATCAAAAAAAAAAAAAAAAAAAAAAAAGGCTCTAAAACAAATATTTTGGTCACAGAATCCCTTTACGCTGTTAGAAGTTTTTGGAGACTCCAAAGAGCGTCTGATTGTCTTGTATGCTAAATCGTAAAACAAGTGTTAACAAAATTCAAAGGACTGAAATCATGCAAAGTATGCTCGCTGACCACAACAGAGTTAAATTAGAAATGAACAACCAAAGGAAATCCGAGAAATTCAAATATTTTGAAATCAAACAACACATTTCAAAGTAATCCATGAGTCAAAGAAGAAATTACAAGAGAAATTAGAATGTATTTTTATCTGAATAAAAATTAAATACATGAGACACAGTGAAGGTGGCGCTTAAAGTAAAATTTATAGCCTTAAATAACTATGTTAGAGAAGAAGAGAGATCTCAAATCCATAATTAAGTCTTTATCTTCATCTAGGGAAGTAAGAGCAAGCCAAACCAAAGACAAGCAGAAGGAAGAAAATAATGAAGATTAGAGTGGATATGAGAACAATGACAGAGAAACTCAATGCAACCAAACATTTAGTCTTCGAAAACATCATCAAAATTGACTAGCCAAGAAAAAAAGAGAGAGGACACAGATGACTAAAATTAGTAATGAAAGAAAGGATTAACCTATTGAATTTAACAGTAATTTAAAGGCTAAAGAGGGAATACTGTGAACAACTTTATGCCAGAAATTAAACAACTTACATGAAATAGATTCCAAAATGGACACAAGCTGCCAAAATGGAATAAAAAAGAAACAGAAAATCTGAATAGTGTTGTAACACACAAGAAAATTAAGCATTGGAAATTTTCTCAGAGAGAAGGGACTATGTCCAGATGGCTTCTTTGGTAAATTATTACAAATAATTAAAGAAATAATATCAGTCCTACATAAATTATTTCAGAAAACAGAAGTGGGAAAAAACACCAATTCATTCTATGAGGCTAGTGCTACCTTAATATGAAAGCTAGACAAAGACATCACAAGACAAACTCCAGTGGTGATGCCTTGTAATGATACTGGGAAGGAATGAGTTTTAGTAGAAAAATCAAGAGCTCAGACTAAGACAAGTTAAGTTACAAGTTATTTGAGCTATCCAAGTGGAGATTGCAAATAGGTAGTAAATAAGCCAAATAGAGATCCAAGGAGTGTTTTAGGTTAGGAATATCTATCAGTGATTCATTACCATACAGATAGAATTCAGAGCTCAAAAAGTAGGTAAGATCACTTAGAGAACCCATCAGAGCCTTGAGTTATTTCAACGTTTTGAAAGAAGGTACAGAAAAGTAGAAGAGGGGAAGATAAGATGGGGAGAAAAAAACCCCAACTAGTTTCATAGAAATGGATCATTCTGCCCACTGTGTGTAGAGTGGATTTAAAAGTAACAAAATTATAGGCAGAGAGAGAGAGAGTTATCTAGCAGTCTAAGAAGAGATAAAAAGAAATAGAAATAAGGGTAGTGATACAGGGCTAAAGAGTAGGAATGGATTTTAAAAATATTTAGGAGTTTAAATAGGCAGCAGCAAGTAATTAAGTGGACAGAGATTTCTGGCAGGGTCAGTGAAGGAGAAAAAAGGATGATCAGTTTAAAAAGATATGGAATATATTAGATTACGAATTTTATCCTTGAACAGCTATTTGGGGTGGACTAAATAGAAATGTCTCAGAAGATTTAGAATAAAATAGTTTGAAGACTGGGGAGAAGACTGGAAAGAATATAACTGATGGTTCAAACAGATGGTTAAAAGTAGGGGTTCATAAAATCACTCAGGGAGAACACATAAAGCAAAAAAGCAAATGGTTCAGATTGGAAGAACTAAGAAATGAAGCGTTAGCAAGCGTATGATCACTTTTAAATTTAATCCGTAGAAGTTTTATTCTACATTCTGACTATTCCTCAGATAAACATTCTGGCTTCTCTGGTTTCTATATGAAAACATGTTGATAACTTTACATTTTAAAAATGAGGCAGGATTTCTTTTTACTTTAGAATGGGTTCTACTCTAAGATACATTTCCTTTCAGCATCAAATAATCCTAATTTCAAAAATTCTCATATGCACATTCACAGGCAAAGCTCTGCAGAAACACAGAGTAATAACCACAGTGCTTACCGTTAACTGGTAGGTTATCTGTTAGACTTTGAAGCTCCTCTCCTGTGAGCACGATTCCCATGTTTTCTAGAACAGTATTGACCTTACTTCTTTCAACCTTCCCTCCTTAGGAAAGAGACACAAAGAATGACAAAAAATATTAAAATATGAAAGAACATTAAATACTAGAAATCTATCAGTGCTCTGTTACTATTATATTGAAAATGTTTTTACTATTAATATGAAAAAACTAGGAATAAGGAAAAATAGAATCCTTTTCAGTACTATTAATATTGCTTTGAAACATGAGTACCAAACTCTATTTTAACATTGTGTTAAAGAGCCTTAAGCTTTACCTTGATGAAACTATGGACAAGAAATAATTTATGAAGGGATTTTGCAACTTAAGCTAAAGACAACTAATTGAATTTGCAGTAGAGAAGGATTTTGAAAAAAAACTCTCAGTTGCCAAAAAACTTGTACTGCTTTCCACTGGAACCTGACAATTACTTTATGCCTGGTTTATCCATACTGTGAAACAGTTTATGAACACCGAGTTTTTGGTGAATATTTTAAGATAGAAAACTATTTGTATTAGTTAAAAAGAATAGATAATTATCTTGTAAACTACCTAGCATGGTAGTTTACAGAGGGCTTTAGTTAAAATGTTAAAAATTTAGTTAAAAATGTTCTGAAGCTGAAGCAGGAGCTGAGGCTCAGAGTGCATGGAAAGGAAAATTTATTATTAAAATTGTAAAACAGGAGGCCTAGAGACTAGAAAAACTAGATAGATAGGGAAAGAGAACTACAGGGAGGCCGACAAGTATCTGGCTATCATTGTCTCATTGTTAAGGTGACGATTTAGTTGATAAAGACACATAGCAAGATGCTATCAAATGGGCAGCATGGTGGACAACTTCCACATTAAATTAAAAAATAATCCTGCTCCCACTCTTCTGGAGGGCCTAGGAGTGCAAAGAGGCACTCTTCTTTTGACAGGTGACTCCTCTCAATAGGTACCAAGTGGCAGAGCTTTTAAGTCATTTCTTCATTCTCTTTATGTTCTTCTCTTCTTTTGGACTAAGCACTAGGAGGGAAAGCAAAACCAAAACAAATCCTAGGCACAAGTTGGTACCTTTGCCTACATTTTTTTTTTTTGTCTTAACTGAATCTCACACTAAAAACACATTCTTTTTAGGGGAATTATAATGAACATTAATTTATGATTTGGATTCTATCAGGAAACAATGTCCAATATTTCTAACAATAGAAACTATTTTTATTTTCTTTGCTTAACTAATTTTCAGACTACCTACCATTCTCTTCATGTTTTGTTTTATCTACCTAGAATTCAATTTACACTTTCAAGATTAAGTTATGAAAAATACAAGAAAATGTGGGACCTACAAAGATTTAAAAAAACTCATCACAAAATACCTCTTTTAAAATAAAGAAACTACATTTAAAAATCAGCTCATAAAAGGATGGCTTGGGTAAAGCTCTAATGATATAAATTAAAATGTTAAATCTCAAACTGCTCATTAACTCACCTTTGAAAGACTTCAGACCATCCAACAATCTATTTTGATAGATCTTCCCAGAAGCTACAATGCAAATCACACTCTATGTCAGACAAAGCATTATATAGATGCTCAGAAACATAATACATATACTTCAGAATTTCAGGGAGGGTTTTCATTTACTGAGTAAATATGTTCTTATTCATCCTCTAATAACAACAAAAAAATGAGACGGGATACAATAGTGACAATTATGCCATTCTAAACCCCTGACAGAACACTTGACAGTCTCCCTATGCTGGTTTCTTTATCCTTTGATTTCTCTTGTCCAATTCTTCTAAAATTCTCTCCCCTAATCACATTCCTTCATTTTTTTTCTTATAGTTTTGTCATTGGCTAGAGGGCATGGCATGACAGCATTTATTTTGCCCCTGGTGGCCTGGGTTATATAGAGAGATAGAGATATATAGATTGATAGATATAACTTAAAATCTGCCTTTTCTAATTACTTTAAATATATATATATATTTTTAAATGCTAAAAGAGAAATAAAAAAAAATTAAGTTTATATATTTAGAGAGAGAGAGAGTGAGTGGGAGATGGGCGGAGAGAGCTAGGGAGAAAGAGAGAAAGAATCTCAAGCAGGCTCCATGCTGCCAGCACAGAGCCTGGAGCAGGGCTCAGTCTCACGAACTGTGAGATCATGACCTGAGCCAAAATCGAGAGTTGGACGCTCAACCGACTGAGCCACCCAGGCGCCCCTAAAAGAGAACTTTTAAAACTTCTCCCATGGTATCATAAAGCTAAGTATTCTAGAAAGCTACTAAAGTATCTTTATGGCTCACCATCAACTGGAAGCTTCTTTAGCAGCCTCTTTTGTTCTTTATCTGTTAGCTCAATACCCATGTTCCTCACAAAATCTGATAGATGTTGCACATTAATGTTTTTTCCTTTGAAAATATGAAACGTGATCATTCAAGAATTTTATAGAATTATTTCAAGTAATAATTTAATACTGTTAAGCATGTTTCTTCCTAACTTGAGGAAGTTCAAAGATATAATAAGATATATACATCCATACAGAATTGAGAAGGGTCATATATCAAATTTGCTTAAAAATACTGAAAAGTATGATTTCTTAATCTGACAAGAAGTCAAAGTCGAAGAGAATAGATTTTACCTAAATAACTGTCTGATTAATGAAATATCAACATCAATTCATTTATACATCTTACCAGAGAATACTATATATTTAAATTTTTTTTTCTGAAATATGTTATTTGCTCTTGATACTGACAACAAATAAGCTTTTTTAAATGAATATAATCTATTGTCAAATTGGCTTACATACAACACCCAGTGCTCATCCCAACAAGTGCCCTCCTCAATGCCCATCACCCATTTTCCCCTCTCCCCCACCCCTCCATCCACCCTTAGTTTGCTCTCTGTATTTAAGAGGCTCTTGTGGTTTGCCTCCCTCTCTCTCTGTTTGTAACTATTTTCTTCCCTTCCCTCCCTCCATCATCTTCTGTTCAATTTCTCAAGATCCACATATGAGTGAAAACATATGATATCTGTCCTCCTCTGACTTATTTCACTCAGCATAATTCTTTCCAGTTCCAAGAATGGGAAAAAAAAGCTTTATTTTGCTGTTGCTTGGTATACTCTGACTTGGGAATCTATTAATAATGTTGAAGTGAGTATTATTAGTATAAAAACTCCAGAAAGTTCAGAAGTTATTAGTAAATTATAGGCTTTTAATTACTATATATAAAGGTAAACTGGGGGACATTAGGAGCAAATGTTTCATTAGAAAAGGTTGAAAGCTACAATTTACAAACCAGCAATAGAATGGTAAAAAATATGATTTAAAACTATACTACTATATAAAGTCTGCAGATCTTGGTTTTATATAACTTCCCACTGACCTGTAAAAGCGTTTAATCCACTACACAACTTTTTCATTGTAGCTCTCCCATATACTGTAAGAAGAAATGCAAATAATAAGAAGAGACAGTGAAACACACAAGTAATAGGAGAGGAAAATATTCCAGCAACACTTCCGTACTAATAATATTCTCTACTTTTACCCTCTTCTTGAGAATGAGTGTAAAGAAGTTAAATAGGAAAAATATAACGTCAACAGTACAACTATGACTTAATCCTTCTATAAAAAATCAAACCTACAATAGTCAAGGGATAAGATTCAAAAGCCATTTGCTGTCCAGGGTCTACTTTTTAGCTCTAAGACTTTGAAGAACTTTCTTATTTCTATCAGGCCATGACAACGGGGTTATGTTTGGTACATGCTATTCAAAAATGTTTAAACTTGGGTTTCAGCAGTGATTTTCTCAGGTAATGTGTTCTCATTCAATATTCCCTGATGTTTTAACAGACCCAGAAAGATTTATTTCCTCCATTTGGATTACAAGATAAATTATTAAGCACTTTGAAGACAAATCCTTTATATTAGCAATTGGGGGGGGGGCAGTTATCACACTGATAGACTAACAGATTTTATTTCCAATTTAATATTTTTTTTGAAAATTTTATTTGGGTAATTGTAGATGCATATGAAGTTAGTAGAAAAAAATAGAGAGAGATGCCTTGTACATTTTTGCCCAGCTTCCCTTAATGATAAGACTTACAAAGCCATAGAATAATACCAAAAACAGAATACTGGCATTGAGACAATCCACCGATGTTATTTAGATTTCGTTAGTGTTACTTGTACTCATGTGTATGTCTCTGTATTATTAAATTCCAGACAATTTTATTACCTGTGTAGGTTCATGTATGCACTGCCACAGTCAAGATACTGAACAGTTCCAGTCCCACAAGGACCCTATTATAACCACATCCACCTCCTTCTGCCTCCACCAATCCCCTATCTCTAAATCCAGGCAAGCTCTAATCTGTCCTCCATTTCTAAAATTTTGTTATTTCAAAAATGATATGTAAAGATCTTACAGTATGTAAGCTCTGAGGTTGGCTTTTTTTAGCTCTGGATAATTATCTGGAAATTTGTCCAAGATGTTGCATGAATCAGATAGTGTACTTTTACTGATGAATAATAGTATTCCATAATATGTATGTACCACAAGTTTGTTTAGTCATTTACCTGTTGAAGGAGACTTGGGCTGATTCCAGTTTTTGGCTCTTACGTTCATGTACAGATTTTGTGCGAACATAAGTTTCAAATGTGTAATTGCTACGGTAGCTCTATGCTTAGTTTTGTAAGAAACTGGTACTTTTTCTATAGTGATTGTATCACTACATCCCCACTACCAAGTATGAGTGGTCCGGTTTCTCTAGCATCCTCATCAACATTTGGTGTTGTCATTATTTTTTATTTTAGCTATTCTGATAGGTATGCAGTGATATCTCACTGCAGTTTCAAATTGCACTTCCTTAATACCTAATGACGTCAAGCATCTCTTCATGTGTTTATCTGATACCTGTATATCCTCTTTGGTGCAATGTATTTTCATTCATATAGTTTCATATATTTTCCCCATCTTCTTATTGGTTTGTCTGTATTTTATATTGCTGAGGTTTTCTCAAATCAAAAAAAAAAAAACCCTTTTAATGTTTATTTATTTTTGAGAGAGAGAGAGAAAGACAGAGCACGAGAGGGGGAGGGGCAGAGAGAGAGGAAGACACAGAATCTGAAGCAGGCTCCGGGCTCTGAGCTGTCAGCATAGAGCCCAAGACGAGGCTCAGCCAAAGTCAGACGCTCAACTGACTGAACCACCAGATGCCCCTATATTGCTGAGTTTTGCCATAGATGCTGCTTCTTTGTCAGATGTATCATTTGCAAATATTTTCTCCCAGACTGTAGGTTGTCTTCCACCATCTCCACACAGCTTTCCAGAGTGAAAGCTTTTAATTTTAATGAAGTACAATTTATCAATTTTTTCCTTTTGTGAATCATGCTTTTCGCATAATATGTTTCTAAATCAATGTATTCTTACTAGGCAGCATAAGCATAAATTACATAACTCAAATGTTACCAATAAGAATACAGTGAAAAATATATCTCCTTTATAAACATCTCCATTGTCAGAATTCTCTTCCTTCTAAGGAACAAACATTGACATTTTTTGTGTATCTTTTTTAGAGATATTCTATGCATATGTTTGTATATAAGAATAGAGCTGACTGGTTCTTTTGATGGCTCCATATATTAAATTGACTAGATGTTCTGTAATTATGGAATCAATTTTAAAATGCATCAAAATGGGTATAAATTGCTTTTCCTTGCATTTTCAGATACCATTGTTTTAAGAGAATATATCTTGTTTGTTCCAATATTCTCTTCCCCTCTGTATCAAGTCTGTCTTATGGGAGGATTATATTTCTGTTCCCAATGATACCATGCAATTTGCTTTGTCAAATGAAATATTTGAGTCTCTTCTGAGTAGAAACTTTAAGAACTATCACATGGCTCCATCATCTCTCTTTTTCCTGTTACAAAAGTGACACTGTCCAGACAGGGACTGTTCTTGCATCCTATGCCCTATAGTAGAGAACAGATGGACAGCCAACCTATGGGCAGTATCTAATATTGAGTGTCATGCAAAAAAACTCTGTTGCCACTGAGATTTGGGGGTTGTTTGTTGCTACTGCGGCATAGCTAGCTGATAATAGGAACTGGAACCACAGGGCGCCTGGGTGGCTCAGTCGGTTGAGCGTCTGACTCTTGGTTTCAGCTCAGGTCATGATCTCACAGTTCATGAGTTCGAGCACAATGCTGGGCTCTGCACTGACACTGAGGAGCCTCCTTGGGTTTCTCTGTCTCTCTCTCTCTCCCTCTTACTCTGCCCCTCCCCTGCTTAGGCCATCTCTGTCTCTCTCAAAATAAAGAAACTTAAAAAAAAGGAACTGGAACCACAAGTGTGTTGCTGTCTTAGCAACAACAAAAGTAGTAGCAAAAACACCAAAACTATGTGGCATTGGCTCTGGTCCTGGAAGTGTTTGGTGAAGAAATTGTTACTGGAGCCTGGAATGAACCCATGCCTTGCAATGGTGTTGGTGAGTTTATCAATTTCAACAACTTAGAAGGCAGATAATGTACTGAATATGCTTGTACTTTAAAAGAAGAAGCTGGGTGGGGCGCCTGAGTAACTCAGTCATGTAAGCCTCCAATTCTTGGTTTTGGCTCAGGTCATGATCGCACAGTTTGTGGGTTCGAGCCCCACATCGGGCTCCATGCTGAAGCCTGCTTGGGATTCTCTCTTTCTCTCCCCCTCTCTGCATCCCTCCTCCACTCCCTCTCTCTCTTTCTCTCAAAAATAAATAAATAAACTTTAAAAAAAAGAAGAAGAAGCTAGGAAATACAGTGTTACTAGAGTATCTGGTTGATATTGGCAGCAACGGACAAGTTACTACAAAAAGAAATGAACCCAGAAAACAACTGGCTGGCTAGCAAGCAAGGATAAAGGAGAACAGAGAGAATCCAGAGAGTCTGGGTGTGACATGGCACAAAAAATGAACTAGTTCTCATCTTCTACAAATCGAAGATAACACCTGGAATTTCTTTTAGTGACCAAGGGCATTCAAAACTAAGGCTTCTGGCAAAGACAATATGAAGAGTGTGATCATCATTCCTTTTGTTGAAACCTCTGATTTGATTAACATGGTGCCTAGTAAATCCTCCAAATTTGAAAAAATAATTCAGGAACAAGCATCTTAGGTTGTGCTTCTCCTCAGGGTAGTCTGATAAAACTCAAGGGGTCTACAATTAAATCTAATGAGAAGCACATCTCAAAAAGAATTGTAGATGTAACTACTGGCACATTAAGCAAGTCGTAATCAATCAGATAAAAAGTCAACCCTATTTTAGTGTAAAACTTAAACTAAAAGGTACTCTGTTCATGACTTAAAGTGGGGTTCCTGCCCTCTACAAATAGGAAGTACACTAAGAAAGTTGCCCCAGCCCCCAAGAAGGGGTTATTCTTCAATGCCTTCTTCAGATGTGAGAAGAAGAATAATGGAAAAGGGTAGAACTTCTTCAATCCCATAACCAAGATCCATAGAGAACAATGAGCTGGGAATCTAATCATCATGGTAAGATTTTTCCCAAAGAACTTAAAAATATTTTCAATGCTCACCATCAGTGGGCAGGTTGCATTTGAGATCCTTAATTTCATCTTCTGTGAGTTTCCATCCCATGGTTTTCAAAACTGAATCAAGTTTATTGGCATTAACAATCCCTCCTTAGAAAAGCAAAATGGTCAAGAAATAGCCAAAGGAAAGAAAAATACAGTTTCTATATTTAAATAACCTATGGGCCCACATGGCTGTAGTGTAGGTGGAAATATAAAGGGTGTCCCCTGTCAGAAATATTTTTCTTTTGCAGGCAAGGGATCTTTTTCTAAAATTTTTGTTTGGGGGATTTTAGTTCTTAGAAATTTCCGTCTGCAGAAAAAAAAAAAACAAAACTGAAATCTTGAACTAATTGTCCAGAATGCATTTTATTATAGTCAATTAGCATGCTGTATAGTTTTTGGATTTAAATAACTTAAATAGGCTCATATATAGCATGACAGTTGACTTGTTTTAACAAATACATCAAATTGTTGACATATACTAATGTTATTTTCAGCAGGAACATCAAGTGTCTATAGTACAAAGAGGGTCAATAATAGATAATAATAGATAATAGCTCTTTAAAAAGAACCTCTTTCTTTAGTGGGATCATGGGGACAGGTTTACAAAGCATAAGCTTTAAAAGGGCCTGCATTACTATTTAATAATTCATAGTAATGAAAAACATTATTTTATCTTCTCACTAATAAGTGGGCTCATTTTTGTTTATTTTATTGATTGTCTCAACGCCTAACCAAATTCCCCAAATATTTTCCCTTTAATTTTACTGTTCTGACACAGACTTTATTTTCTCTTATGTAAAATATTATTTAAATTTCTATATGGAGATGATTTGCTCACAGGTCTATATCAGAAGCTAGGAATGATATCAGTATTTAAGGAGGTTAGTGAAGTTCACAATTGGATATCTAGGACATGGTATAATGTGTCTCTTAGAATCAACTGGCTTTGTATTATGCTTCTCACTTACCATTAAGAGACTTCAAACCATCCAGTAACCTATTCTTGTAGACTTTTCCTTTAGCTACGTGGAAACATAAATCAGGTCATACACAAGTAAGTGATGTGGAGATTCACCAAGGCAGCAAGTCATTATTTAATGTAAGGAGGATTTGTAATTTTCTCTAGAAAATTTCCAATTTACTTTCAAATTTTTAAAAATGATATAGCCACCAATGTATCCACTCTATTCAATTATTGACACTTAAGCATGTTAATCTTGTAATCTTAGTGCTTTTTTTTAAAATTCCTTTTCAGCTCTCTAATGTCCTTTTCTGTTCTCTCACCTAGTTAGTACCCAGTATAACTTTTACAATTCCCCATCTATAGAACCACAACTACAAAAGGTACTTCTTAGCCCTGATGGCAGGTTGTGAATAAAGCAGCAACTGATTTCCAACTAAAAATTAATGGAATTCCTTCTTAAAAATCTTCTCTTGAAATGTTTTTATTGTAAAGAATTTTAAATATATACAAAAGTAGAATAGAAACAATGAATCCCCATATACACTCAGCTTACAGTTACTGATGTTCTACCATTAGATAGCATCCTTTTAAGGTGAAAACGTACCATTCATTTTTTTAAAAAAATTATTTGCGTACATAAGTGTATAAATTGAACCATATCACAATGGCTGTACTTTTTCGGTCTTTGTTTTTGTTTAAGTGCCTTTTTCTATTTCTTCCTTCGGAGTCTATGGTGCAGCCACAAGTCCCTAGATGATTCATGTTAACAACCTAGAATATACCTACATATTATCTATCAGTATGTGAAGATACATAATTACATGAGTGAAATCATTCATACTAAGTAGTTTTTGAAAGCATTTTTTCTATGCTATCAGAAAGTATATAGAAGTTCCCATAAACAAAATAAGAAATGCGTGCTTCCTTCAAGACCATATTAATATTTTAAATGCTTACCATTAACTGGCAGGTTTTTTACGAGCTCTACACATTCCTTATCTGTGACAGTTACTCCCATGTTTTCCAGAACATCTCCTACATCACTGACATCAACCTCTCCCCCTTCAACATAACAAAATGGTCACAGATTAGTAGAGAGAAGGGCCTAACCACAGCCCCCCCCAAACCTGTTGACCCTTTGCAGCTTCAGCTACAATAGCTGAATGAGCAAACACACACAATATGTTAACTGTTCGCCACTGTCATTAATTGGGGGTAGAAATAGAATTTCTCTCTTACGCTTAGTAAAGTAATAGACATACTGATGCAGTTTATATAATACAAATTAGGACACTGTAGGCATAAGATCCATTTATTTTGTAAGGATATCATCTCTCCCCTAATCTCTTAACGATAACGGAATTTTATCTCTGTGAAAGTTTGCTGTATCATTAGCTATGCTAATTCAAATTTAGGCTTTCAAAATCAAGAATAGTGACTATTCTTGGCAAATATTCCAGAAACTAAGAAATTTGCTACTATAAATTCACACTGAAAAATTAGTGCTAAAATGCAAATGTTCTAATGTGTAATTCTGGGCAACTGTATGCAGATATTCATCAATATAGAAGAAAAATGGGTAGAATAGAATAAAAAAGGGAATGTGAAAATGATGGTTCTCTATAAAAATATAAATTAGCTAAAGAATAAAGACATTAGATTTATAGAAACTTCTAATTAACCTGTAATAGTTTCCACTGCTTCCATCAATTTTTTGAGCTCCGTCTTCCCATTAGCTGTAAGAAATATCATAATTTGGCAATATTATAAAAAGATAAAGGAGCTAAATTAAGAAATAGAGATTCTCCCCACAATTTAATCTCACCAGCCAAAAACTTCTATGCAATGGATTGATTGCAAAGAATTCATTCTATGGTAGATAGAGGGTTAACCCAAGAAAGCTTTCTCTGTCTTATGCTTGCAGGAATGTTACAGTAGGCTAAGTATGTTGTTTGGTCTCTGATAGCCCTTCTGATGCAAACGCAAGCTTCTTCCCATGGTTGATGTTGAAAACATTTTTCATGTTCTATCTTTTACTAATACTTTTCTTTAGTTATTTCAACTATTAACTTGGAATGGCTGGTTATGTGTTCTCAATCTTTTGTTACCAGCACATGCATAAAGTTTGGGTAAATGTTTCTACCTTTCTATGTTTGGGAAAAAAGAAATCATTAGCTAAAGCTAGAGAGTTATAGCAATATGGCATTGTTCCAATATCAGGAAGGATTGATCAACCCCCTAAGACCAGCTACTTTATTTACTGGGCCAAGTACAAAATGAAAACGTGGGACCCCTTGTTCAAAAATCAGGAAAAAAAGCTTTGCTTTTTTTTTTTCTTCCACAGTCTTGTTCCCAAACTGTCATGGTGGTGTTTTTGTTTTAGTTTTTGTTTATAAGTCAGCTGGTAAATGTTGCACTGTCACAGGCATGGCATCTTCTAGGGTTGAGTGCAGAACCTCACAGGCACCCTGGGTGGTCCCATTACTCAGCACGCACGAGGCTCACTAGCAGCAGACTTCCTTCCTTCCTCCTGCCGCCAGAACCACACATCTGAAAATTGAGTCACGTGTCTCACTTTCCTATGCACTGGTTGCCTCAACTCACTATGGACAGGCGACTCCCAAGAGTAATGCAGCCTTGACATGGGGACACACTAGATACCTGGAAGGGGATGAGGAACAGGCTTGACCCTGCCAGCCCAGAGTGGGGACTGCTGCTGCCATGTCTTGTCACAAGATGCCTTCAGGTACAGGTTGCCAATGCCAGCCCTCCCTGCAACCATGCCCAGGTCCCTGCTGGGGTCACGGGATGCAGATGTTGCCAGGCATGGTGGTGAAAGGGAGGTTGGCCATACCAGAGGCTGTGGAGTGGTTGATCCAGAATACATCCTGGGGACTAAATGGCAGGGGCAGTAACATGCCTGAACCAGGGTGCCAAGCCCCAGCCATGCTCTAGTTTCCCATCAGACTTCAATTAGGAAACACAAATTCAAAGATAAAATTGTGAAGACTCTCTTGTGGCACTTGGGCAGCTCAGTCGGTTGGGCGGCCGACTTCGGCTCAGGTCACGATCTCACCACCCGTGGGTTCGAGCCCCGCGTCGGGCTCTGTGCTGACAGCTCGGAGCCTGGAGCCTACTTCAGATTCTGGGTCTCCCTCTCTCTCTGCCCCTCCCCTGCTCACGCTCTCTCTCAGTCTCCAAAATAAATAAACATTAAAAAATTTAAAAGCAAATTATGAAGACTCTCTTGATGGCCAAATCAGAGCACTAAACCCCAAGCATGGCACTCTTGAGATCACGGCTCTGTCCAACTAACCTCACTGGTTGCACACCACCATTCCTCAAAGCAAAATAAAGGAAGGCCTACAATTTCACAAATCTATAAACCAAAAGCCTCAAGAGGATAGCTGACTGCATAAACCATAACCCCTGTTCCTTAGGTCTTTCTAACATTTCTGAGTGATGTTTTAAAGCATAATGAGAAGGTAAGTGATTCGACTTGAAGAACATGAAGCTGGAATGGGCAGGTGACAGAGAAGCCAAGCGTGTGCAAGAGAAGCAAAGAAGCCTAAGACTACACCTTTTTTCTTTTTTTTTTTTTTTTTTTTTTTTTAAATTTTTTTTTCAACGTTTATTTTTTTATTTTTGGGACAGAGAGAGACAGAGCATGAACGGGGGAGGGACAGAGAGAGAGGGAGACACAGAATCGGAAACAGGCTCCAGGCTCCGAGCCATCAGCCCAGAGCCCGACGCGGGGCTCGAACTCACGGACCGTGAGATCGTGACCTGGCTGAAGTCGGACGCTTAACCGACTGCGCCACCCAGGCGCCCCGACTACACCTTTTTTCTATTAATGAGCCAGTTTCCCCATTGCGGAACTTAAGGCTTGTCTAAGTTGTGGTTGGTTGCAGGCTCCTTTAGGCATTAACAGTCCTCAGCTGGGGACAAAGCAAAACTATCTGCTGCAATCTGGTGTTGGGCTTGTTACCTGGAAATATATACTGTTAACCTCAATGAAGATGACTAGGAAACAGTGTTCCTTTATTGATTTATTTTGATTTGATTTAGTTTTATTTTATCTTCTTCAGTTCTAGTCTCACGGAGACTTTTTAGGGAAGGCCTCCTGGGCTTCAAATCACATGGTGCATGTATATTTGAGGCAACTGTCAATGAATACAAAACAAAACACAAAAAGCAGCCAACTACCTACCGATACTCTGATTTCCTCTCAGAGCGTAGAATCATAAATGGAAGTGGATGCCCAGACAGATACTACATCTCTACCGCCCCACCTCCGCCTCACATTTATTTAGGTGCAGCCACGTGACCGGTTCTCCACAAAGGGATGGCTAAGGAAATAACGTGTGCACTCTCTCTCCTTCATGCTCTCCTTTCCATTCCATTATTCGATAGAAACGATGACAAGGCCTTAAAAAGGAATCCAACAGGCAAGGAACCTGGATCCCTGTATCGCTGAATGGAGAAGAGCCACTGTCCGTTACCCAAAGATACTCTCGCCTTGGACTTTCACGGGGGAAAGAATTTAACTTCTGCTGCATTTAACCGGGACATAATTTCAGGTTTGTTTTTAAATAAAAATGTAGTTTACCCTAAATAATACGTGATCTGTTCTTAAATGAAGACTGTTCATCCCTATCTTTGCAAATGCTTCTAATTTCTTTTGGTATACCAAATATCACTAGTTAATATACATTCTCTTACACAAGCCCATAAATGTAAACTCCTAAGGCTCATTATTATCTACAATGCTTACCACTAAGTGGCAGATTTTCTGCCAGAGCTTCACGTTCCTTTTCAGTGAGTTCAATTCCCAGATTTTCCAGAACATTGTCTAGGTTATTGGCTTTAACCATTCCTAAGAAACAAACAGGAAGTAATCATAAAAAAAAATATTACGTGATTTCCAAAGATTATATATAATTTTTTTTCTCACATGCATTTTAGTATGATAAAAAAAACAAAGGAAAAGGTACAATTTATTTGTATTAGTGAACAGGCATATAAGGTTGACTCAGTAAATCACCTAAAATGATGTCAAGAACAACTTAGATAAAATGTTCTGAGGTTGGGGGTGCCTGGCTGGCTTAGTCAGTAGAATGTGTGACTCTTGATCTTGGCGTCGTGAGTTCAGGCCCCACATTGGGCATTTAGCCTACTTAAAAAATATTCTGAGGTTGAAGCATTACTGGGTGACAGGCTGTGATTATGTGTTTAAAGTTACTATTTGTAGTATTAAGTAATACTCATCTGTTAAAAGAGGGGCCAAAAGAATAGCAATGATAGGACTGTCCCCATGGGGAATACAGAGAGAATACTGTGCAGGTCTGTCCCCAAAACAAAGCCAAGGTATCAGCTGAGAGGGATAGTTCAAGATTCAGATCATCAATGTTCTGCTATTGCAATATACAAAAAGTATATTAAAGATGAAAAGACTATAAAAATGGACTCAATGCTCTCAAAGAGAAGTGTCACGAATAACACATTCACCACAAAATTCTCCAAGGAATGTTGCTGACTGGAATTATTCCAAGTATCTGGCATGTCAGGAGGCCAACTGCCACCTGCAAGAGGCTTCTCTCATTAAATAGCAGCAAACCTTCTACCCTTTTCCTCTTTCCCTTCCTACTTCCCCTTCTGGTCTCTTTTTCTAAGGACCTACAGGAAGAGGAAGTAAAAAAGCATTTTGGCCACAATACCATGCTTCTTTTCCACATTTGCTGTTGCTGCTATTGTTGTTAACTGGTCTTTAGGAAAGAATGTTTTATAGAAAATAACTTGAGGGGCGCCTGGGTGGCTCAGTTGGTTGGGCGTCCGACTTCGGCTCAGGTCATGATCTCACAGTTTGTGAGTTCGAGCCCCGCGTCGGGCTCTGTGCTCACAGCTCAGAGCCTGGAGCCTGCTTCCAGTTCTGTGTCTCCCTCTCTCTCTCTGCCCCATCCCCACTCATGCTCTGTCTCTCTTTGCCTTAAAAATAAATAAAATAAAAAAATAAATTAAAAAAATAAAAAATAAAATAACTTGATTTGTGCCATAAAATTATTAAAGATCACTCCAAAATCCTTTGTATTGTTGTTGGGCAAACACTCAGAAAAACTGCCTATGATATTCTGTATATTATGTGTTGTATAAATTAGATTTCAAATGATTCTTTGGGGGTGCTATTTAGAAATATTCTCCAAGAGTGAATGGATCCCTTGCAATACTATACCATGGGTGATTATGCAAAAGTACTTAACATAATGAAATAAAAAAAATCTAAATACAGGAATGTAGACATGACTCAAAACCTGGGGGTAAGATGTTTGTGTTGATATTTGTGTTGACATTTAGCAGACTTTTCTGCTAATCATGGTTCTTAAATACCTTTTACAGACTTCACACCATCCAACAATCTGTTCTTATACACCTTTCCAGTAGCTATTAAAAAAGAAAAACCATAATTTATATCCAAAGGAAAAGAACATGGACACACAGTTTTTGGGCAACTGGGTAATTCTAGGAGCAATCTTTTTTACTCTTTCCCTAGGAAATCTGTTCTATCTCCTCATCAAATAAAAATTATTTTAGGAAAAAAATTGTGACAAAAATGTACCCAGTGTTCAGCAACAAAGAAGACTGCTGGGAAGACTATACTGTGCAGGAAAAAAAAAAAAATCACTACTTCTTTATGTCCCCTCCCCCCTTTTTTTTTTAACCTGTGTCTCACTTCCCTCAGTTTCCTTCCTATCATGCAGGCCTCTCAGGGGCGTGACTGGGTAGTGTTATTACAACCTGCATCAACTCTGATGGCAATATGGTTATGGTTAAAGAGCTGGGTTGACAGGTTGAATCTGTACGTCAGCAAACTTAATTTGTTTTAAAAATTATTTTCAGTACTTTTTAGGAGATACAAAGAGACAACAATTTAGAACTGCTGACAATGACCCCCAAAACCAATGTCCCCGGAAAGGCTGTTCTGAGACTTATATGGCTCACCGTCGATAGGCACCGTCTGTCTCAGCCTCACTAGTTCCTTTTCAGGGAGCTCGATCCCCAGGGCTCCCAGGACCTTTAGCAGATCGTTGGCATCAATCTTTTTTCCTTTCAAAAGACAGGAACATCAGTGCGTGACAATTTGGAATCTAATGATTCCAGATAATGAAAAAATGATCACCTTCAGCTCGGAAGTAGCGAGCGAGTAAAAGGAAACACATACAACTACACAGAATCACAGGGAGGCCACAAATAGAACACAGGTCCTTAATCTCCTAAAAGGCATACTCTCTTAGTGATGGATCTGTGTGCATCTAATGCAGCAGAGGGTAGATTTGCTTTTAAGATTGGCCAGCAAATTAGAATGATGGAAATCATGGAAATTTATAATTTTGGCAGGGGAACTTAGAATTCTGGGGAGATCCTAAATTATGTGATTTTTCTCTTCATATATGCCTATCAAGGTATGGGATTATTTGAATATTAGTGAGGTAAGTGATATTATTGCTTTATTAAAAACATTTGGGCCAGATTTCTTACCAAGACACAGAATTTTCATTGTATTTTTAAAATTTAAGTTGTACAAATAAATACAGCATAAGATTCTGAAAACAAGTATTCAATGAGACATAATATAAAGACATATAAACAGTTTGGGGAAGTCGAGGAGATATTTTAAAAATAGTACAATTTTATAGTAACTTGCCACTCACCAGAAAACATTTTCAATGCATCCATTAACTTTTTCACTTTAACCTTCCCATTATCTGTTAAGAGAGCCATGTAAATCAAATACAAATATAACACCGGCACTCATTAGCAATATGGAATTTAAAAAAGAAAGCAATATATGTATACTCTAATATTTTATCCTATATTCATCTTGAGCCAGAAGTTCTAAAATATTACTAGAGCTTTGATTCATTGAACTACAGAAAATTAAACCTCTGGTAGTTAAGGATGAGATATAAAATTAAGTCACCGTTTCCCACAGAGTCTGCTTCATGACTCCTATACGTTGGGAAACTCTCCACTGTTTACATCATGCACAAGGAACAGAATTTACAATTTTTGTGTGCTACATATTAATGTTTGTATCTGGCTCTTACAATTGATCTCCTTATGTAATAGGCTGGTACTTAGTAGTTCCTGACTTTTTTGTTTTTTTTTTTTTTGACACAGAGTTTCTTACTCCTTTATTCCCTATGAGTAAATTAATGATCACTTCAGTGATTGGCTTGAGATAATTTTAAAAGGAGAGATTCTGTATATTTTTAAATCAATATTTAAAGACATTAACATGAAAGCATATTACAAAGATAGAAATTTGGGATTCTATAGGATCTCAGATTCATTTTTCCTTACTAGACCAAAAACAACTAAGACATTGCATTTGCACAAATTATTATTTTTTGTCTAATTTGTAGATGACAAATATGTAAATAGAAGCTTCATGTCATTTTTGTTCTTTATTATCTTCTGGCTCTAAAAGTACAGAGCAGGCCAATACTCATTTTTAAACAATTTATTGAGATATAATTTGCATACCAAACAAATTCATCCATTTCAAGTATACAAGTGAACAGTTTTAGGATATAGACTGAATTCTGCAACTATCACTGTAATCTAATTTTGGAACATTTTCATATTCCACAAAAGAAACCTCATTATCAAAAAAGAAACCTCATACCATTAATTTGCAGTTCCCATCTATAGCCCCAACCGCAGTCCTAGACAATCACTAATCTATCTGTGTCAGGGAAAGTGTCAGGACTAAGTGTCAGTATATTATATGAGGAAAAGATTTCTAAAAATCCAAATGGAAACATTAATATGTAGTACATACAGATCTGCTTATTCTGGACATTTCCTATAAATGGAATCATACAATACGCGCTCTTTTGTGACTGGCTTCTTTCACTTAGCATAATATTTTCATTGAACCACTGCATTTCAGCCCTAATTCAGCTTCAATTGTATTTCAGTGTTTCTAGTTCTCCAAGGGAGCTGCCTGAGAATGTGGCCTTTATTTAGATCATGGAATTTGAAATAGGAGTGGGATATTATGTAGCTTCAGAAAAAGGCAAAATTCCGTATGTTATAGCCTGAGTGTTTGCAGACCGCTCTGAGAAAATGAATGAGTGCTATCATACGGCTTTGGAATGTGCCTCTCATGTTTAATCTCCCACATTTTCTCTTTTATTTTCCTATTTTTTTCTGTATCTCCTCTAGACCGTTTTTCATGTTATTTTCACCCCTAATTATTTATCTATTCCCTCACTTTTTGTAGTCCTAATCAAACAACTATGTTTTTAGCATTCCTTTGGATCCAGAATTAAAAAGATTGATGAAATATGTTAATAAAATGACAAGAAAGAATATTACTTTATTTTCTTTCTGAGCTCATTTTTAAGTTTTTACAAATATCTTCTTACTGGCAAACAAACTTCTTCAGAGATGATTTTATAGAAGCTCACAACTCAAGTTATATTCAGTGATGCAAAAATTTATATGCTTACTCACCATCAACAGGTAGGTTCTTTATCAAATCGCTATTTTCCATTCCTGTGAGATTCATTCCCATGTTTTGCAAAGCAGTGTCTAGGTTAGCAACATCAACAATCCCTCCTTGGAAGAAAGAGAAGAATGTAAGCAACATTGAATAACCTTAGAATGTGACAATAGCTATGAATTACTGTGTGTTATAGATATTGGTTTCACCTTAAAGAAAAAGGTCGAATGTATATTCGGTTGTATCTAAGAGTGTCAGTAATAAAGGTGGAATTAGAATTTCCTCCAATGAGTAATTGTGGGAATCCATTCATATAATTAGCTTTTAAAGACTGTGGCAGAACTTCAAGATGATTTACAGAAATACAGAAAACAAAATTCATATGCTTCTGCCAGTAGGAAAGTATTATTTTTGTTTGCTGAACAGTTTACATGGTTCTTTCCTCTGAATAAATTTTCCCAAAAATGTCTAATAATTTCTCTCATTTTGTGAGACTGAAATATATATATAGTAGAATATGCATGACATACATTTACCATTTTAACCATTTTTCAGGATAGAGTTCAGTGGCATGGAATATACTCACCTTGTTTTAGAACCATCACCCACTATCCATCCCAGAAGCTTTTACCTTCCCAAATTAAAAGTCCGTACTCCTCAAACAATACTCCTCATTCCTCCCTACACCCAGCCTCTGTCTCTACGAATCTGACTGCTCCAGGTTATCTTACATTAATAGAATCATACAGTATCTGTCTTTTTGTGATTGGCTTATTTCACTTAGCAAAATGTCTTCAATGTTCACCATGTTGTAGCCTGTGTCACAATTTCTTTCCATTTTAAGGTTGATGAACACACAGACTGAGCCCATCTCTTGGCTCTTTGAATAGTGCTGGATATACAAATTTGGATACACACTACAAAAGTCTGAATGTCTGTGTGCCCCCCTACCCCCTGCCATTCATATATTGAAAGCCTAATTCTCAAATTGATGGTATTAAGAGATGGGTCCTAGGGGCGCCTGGGTGGCTCAGTCGGTTAAGCAGCCGACTTCGGCTCAGGTCATGATCTCCCGGTCTGTGGGTTCGAGCCCCGCGTCGGGCTCTGTGCTGACAGCTCAGAGCCTGGAGCCTGCTTCCGATTCTGTGTCTCCCCCTCTCTCTGACCCTCCCCCGTTCATGCTCTGTCTCTCTCTGTCTCAAAAATAAATAAATGTTAAAAAAAAAAAAAATTAAAAAAAAAAAAAAAGAGATGGGTCCTTTGGGAGGTTATTAGGTCATGAGGGCAGAGCCCTTATGAATGAGATTAGTGTCTTTATAAAGGATAACCTGCAGAGATCCCTTGCCCCTCCCACCTTGAAATGATACAATGCGAAGTCACTGTACAAATACAACCCAAAGGAGGGCCCATGCTGGCATCCTGATCTTGGACTCTAGTCCCCAGAACTGTGAGAAATGAACTTCTGTTGTTTATAAGCCATCCAGTCCCTGGAAATTTATTATAGCAGCCTGAATGAACTAAGACACATGCCCAGAAATGGAATTGCTGAATCATGTAGTAATTTTAAGTTTTTGAGGAACTGCCATACTGGTTTTCATAGTGGCTGCACCATTTCACGCTTCCACCACCAGCGCACAAGTGTTCCAACTTCTCCACATTCTCACCAACACTTGTTATTTTCTGTTCCTTTTTGAAAAATTTTATTTTTTTAAATGTTTATTTTTGAGTGGGGGGAGTGGAGAAAGCATGAGCGGGGTGTAGTGGGGGGGGGCAGAGCAAGGATAGAGGATCCAAAGCACAGCGTGATGTGGGTCTCAAACTCACGAACTGTGAGATCATGACCTGAGCTGAAGTTGGATGCTTAACTGACTGACTGAGCCATGCAGGCGCTTCTGTCCCTTTTTATAAAATCGCCATCCTATGGGGTGTAAGGTGGCATCTCATTGTAGTCCACTATAAGTCTAATTGTTCATTTGTAGGTAGTCAGAATGCACTGTGGTTGCCCGTAGGGTTTTTTGTTTTGTTCTGTTTTGGTGTTCTGTGACTTCCTTACGATATGATTAACCAGAGACCTCTTAAGCAACATTTTAGGACTCATTACGTGCCCTGTGTTTTAGGACCCATGTCTTTGAACAATCACAAAAAATTACCAACTGTTAGGTCTTCAAATTAGCATTTTCTTTCTTTGTCTCTGTTAGCTCTTTTGTATGCTGTTGGATAAATTGGCAGATTTTTCACTCTGACCCTCAGGCCTCTTACTCCTCCTTCCTGTTTGTAACGTTTTTGTCTCTATGCTGGAATCTTGGTAATTTTTTCAGAGTTCTATTCCAGTAATCCAATTAATTCTTCATTTACATCTGCTAATAAAACCATTATGTTTTTAAATTTTTCAGGCTAGACGTTTCATTTCTAGAAATTTTGACTCCTTTCAAATCCATTTTTTCCTGTGCTAGTTTTTAAGAGTATTTCCATTTTCCTTTTGTGAATTTAGTCATTTAAAGCATACTTATTTTATGGACTATCTAAAATATTTGTATCATATGAAGTCTTTGGGGGTTCCATTTTTTATCGTATATATTGGCAAATTTTTTTTAAATATACTTTATTGTCAAATTTGTTTCCATACAACACCCGGTGCTCATCCCAACAAGTGCCCTCCTCACTGCCCATCACCCACTTTCCCCTCTCCCCCAACGCCCATCAACCCTCAGTTTGTTCTCAGTTTTTAAGAGTCTCTTCTGGTTTGCCTCCTTCCCTCTCTAACTTTTTTTTTTCCTCTTCCTCTCCCCCATGGTCTTCTGTTAAGTTTCTCAGGATCCACATAAGAGTGAAAGCATATGGTATCTGTCTTTCTCTGCCTGACTTATTTCACTTAGCATAATACCCTCCAGTTCCACCCACGTTGCTACAAAAGGCCAGATTTCATTCTTTCTCATTGCCAATGTAGTATTCCATTGCATATATAAACCACATCTTCTTTATCCATTCATCAGTTGATGGACAGTTAGGCTCTTTCCATAATTTGGCTATTGTTGAAAGCACTGCTATCAACATTGGGGTACATGTGCCCCAATGCATCAGCACTCCTGTATCCCTTGGGTAAATTCCTAACAGTGCTATTGCTGGGTCATAGGGTAGATCTATTTTTAATTTTTTGAGGAACCTCCACACTGTTTTCCAGAGCAGCTCTACCAGTTTGCATTCCCACCAACAGTGCAAGAGGGTTCCCATTTCTTCACATCCTGGCCAGCATCTATAATCACCTGATTTGTTCATTTTAGCCACTCTGACCACTCAGCGTGAGGTGGTATCTCAGTGTGGCTTTGATTTGTATTTCCCTGATGATGAGGGATGTTGAGCATCGTTTCATGTGTCTGTTGGCCATCTGGATGTCTTCTTTGGAAAAGTGCCTGTTCGTGTCTTCTGCCCATTTCTTCACGGGGTTATTTGTTTTTCAGGTGTGGAGTTTGCGAGTTCTTTATAGGTTTCGGATACTAGCCCTTTATCCAATATGTCGTTTGCAAATATCTTCTCCCATTCCGACGGTTGCCTTTTAGTTTTGTTGATTGTTTCCTTTGTAGTGCAGAAGCCTTTTATCTTGATGAGGTCCCAATAGTTCATTTTTGCTTTTAATTCCCTTTTGGCAAAATTTTTTCATCTTTTGTAATTTTCTGTTTCAAGTTCATTTTAAGAAAAGTTTTATAGGGAAAATTCTTCTGACCATGATGTGAGGATGAATTTCTTGAATACTAGAGTTACTACAATGCTGGTGCAAACTTTAAAAAAATTTTCTTTTAATATTTATTTCTGTTGAGAGAGAGAGAGAACGCACGTGCATGTGAGTGGGGGAGGTGCGGAGAGAGACTGAGACAGAGAACCCAAAGCAGGCTCTGCACTCTCAGCACAGAGCGTATCATGGGGCTCAAACCCACAAACCATGAGATCATGACCTGAGCCAAAGTCACACACTCAACTGACAGAGCCACCCAGGTGCCTCACTTTTTGTTAAATTTTTGTGAGTTCCTGGGCCATGCAGGGAGTGCAGATATGAATTGGAACCAACATGAACATAGGTCCATAGTCATGAATTTTCAAAGAAGACATTTCTTCATGATCTTAGAATCCATGACTATACACATAAACTTCCTTTTACCTACTTGTGCTGATTAGACATTTTTCTAGTTTACCATTTCCTTAAGGGTGAAGTTATTCAAGAGTTCTACTTTTATGTGGATTTTTGCTTCCATCTTAAGGTAAAAGAATGGTACAGGAGGCCATTTCGTAAAATAAATACAGAAAAGATCTTTGGAAAAAACATGAATGTAGTTTTACACACACATACACACACAGTGGTAAAGGCTTCTCATCTGCTTTTCAGATTCAGATTCATCTGCTTTTTTGCTATACCTGTCACTCACCTTTAAGGGTTTTTACACCATCCATCAACCTATTTTGGTACACCTTTCCAACAGCTGTAAGAAAGAAAGAAATCAGACCACACCCATGAGAGATTAAGTTAGGCATTTAGGAAAGACAGACATCATAATTTACCCCCAGAAAAGGCCTAATTTAATTGTAAATAACCAAGAAAACAATTAACAAGTAGAAAAAATTTTCAATATGGCTCCCTGGCTTCTGAGGGAGTTATTATGGGCACTCTACTATGCTGAAACACACACATCTTAATTCCCTAGGCCTCCCTTTAATTTCCCCATTTTCCCTTTCTGGTATTTTCTCACTCTTTTTACTTTCCTGTATGTCCCTGTTTATTCTTGAGGATGCCTTCTGACTAGAATCAAAAGTTAGAATAGACACTTCCTTGACTTAATACCAGGTTAGTGACTGAAGGGGCCAATGATTCTATAAATAAAGTGGCACTGCTGGGGTTACTTCTTAAACTGGAACTGCATAATTCCTTCTAAATCCTGTTCTTATCAAATGGAAATAATTCTAGAACTTCTCAAAAAATAAACACAAGTCTAAGTTCCTTAAAGGCTACATTGTTTTTTTTTAAATACTCACCATTGACTGGCAGATATTTCTTTAGTTTTGAGCACTCCTTATCTGTGAGCTCTATCCCCATTTTTTCCAGAATACTTTGAATATCACTGACATTAACTTCTCCTCCTTCAAAGAAAGAAATGTAAGTAGATGAAAAGTTTGGATATGACCTAAAATCTCCAAAATATGAAAAAAAGAAGTCATTTATCTATTTAGCAGATCATGCAACAGCTATGAACAAAGTAGCATGAGACCTTTGCGCCATCAGACATCATGGAAACAGAATTGTTCCCTTTACTCAAAAAATTCAATATCTATAATTATGGAGTAAAGCAATTTTTTTTGAGTAAAGCAATTTAAGCAAGATATAAGTGGCTTGGGGGATTCCAAGTTATTTAAAATATCACAGATATTTAAAATTCAGTGTCTCTGTTATTACCTTAATTATGAGTGTTGTGTCTGGTTTTACTTCACTACTTAATATGTTAATTCAGCATAATGTGCATTTGCCTTTGAGAACATTTAATTCTATTACACAAGTGAAGTAAGTACATTAGTTCAAGTTTGTAGTTTACAAAACACGGGCTACATCTTTTAAGATGTTTTGCAGTACAGACAAGTAGTTAAGTAAAGGGTATGTAAGTGAGATAGAAGGGAATGAAAGAACTGAGCAATATTTAATACTCACGAGGCATTACATGCACATGGAGAACCTGTTCACTAAATATATGCTAGGCTAAATGTATAAGAAGCGTTAAATATTTGCGATACTCTAAAATTGCTTGAGGCACCAAATATTCAAGATGTGGAAAATATTTATGACACTTGTTCAAATGACTCTAATTTGGCAATCCATTGGTGACACCATTTTTAGGTCTTCTGTGTCCTCTGCTCAAGGAACACAAAACCTATGGCTCTTTGATGGCCTTAATGGCAAGCTACAACTATTAGCTACAGGTACTTGTCCTTGTGTCTTTCTTTTTTTGTTTTTGTTTTTTTTTTTAAGTTTATTTACTTTGAGATAGAGTGGGGAGAGGGGCAGAGAGATTGAGAGAGAGAGAGAGAGAGAGAGAGAGAGAGAGAGAGAGAATATCCCATAATGCAGGCTCTGTGCTGTCAGTGCAGAGCCTGACATGGGGCTTGATCTCACGAACTGTGAGATCATGACCTGATACAAAGTCAAGAGTCAGATGCTCAACTGACTGAGCCACCCAGGTGCCCCTAACCCTGAGTCTTTCTGAAAGAGTTTGTGTCACAGGCTAGAGCACTTTCCATCTGTGGTCCATCTGCTTGAATCTCAATTCTGGTCCTTATAACCACATCAGCAGCAGGGAAAACTAATGCTGCTGAACAGAGAGAGACACAAAACTTATTATGCACATCACACACCTTAGATTCAAGTAGTGTAGTCCTTCCATTCACTCTACCCTGAATTTGTTAATGTATTCCATATTTCTGCCCCATTTTTGCTGTGTGTTTTTATTTTATTTTGTTTTGTTTTGTTTTGCTGTGTGTTTTTAAATGATGTAATACTGTGTGACTCAAACATTTTAACTGGGTCCATGAGCCTTTCTGTCCTGCGCACTCTGGGCTAGTACTTTGAGGCTACGTTTGCAGAAAGTCAGTTTCCCTTCATGACACTCAGATTATGCATATCGAAGTACTGTTTGGAAGAAACCTCAGAGGATAAAGAATTTTTTATCAAGCATTGCACTTCAGTATATAGTGTAAATATCAAAAGTTAAAATTCCATACAATTTATCACATATACAAGGACTACTTGGAGTAAAAGAGGGTATTAAAAATAATTCGTTAAAATTAATCTCCCTCCGTGGTAAACCATAACAATCGAGGATGTAAGATCACTCTGAAGTTAAACTCTAGGCTAGGAGTCAGCCAACTTTTCTATAAAAGTTTATAAACAATAGGAAATATTCTAGGTTTTGTAGGACTTATGATCTCTGTCACAACTACTCAGCTCCACCTTTGTATGGTAAAAGCAGCCATAAATAATGCACAAACTAATGGGCTGGATGTGTTCCAATGAAATTGTTTACACAAACGGAAGCAGATTTGGCCCAAGGGTCAGAGTTTGCCAACCCGTAGTTTAGACAATTAAAGTAGAAACACTTCCCCAATAAAATGGTAAAATGGCAGAGTAAAAAGGTAGTGAGGGAGAGTTGGAATAGAGCATTAAAATATAACTTAATGTACGAATTAGGAGCTTAGAGTCACAGTAATTGTTCACTAACCTGTAACAGTGGCCACTGCATCCATCAATGTGCTGAGCTCAACCTTCCCATTAGCTACAAGGAAAGCCAAAATAAGGTAATAAGGCCAGAGAGCCATATATAAACAGACAAAAAATAGGGTAAATTGGGAAATAAGAGATCGAAGTTCATTAGCTCCACTGCTTTATCTGACTCAACTATAAGGATATAAACCCTGGATTTAAAGAATTAACTCCACATTAGTTGAGGGAGAGTCTTTATCTCTTGGACAAAATGGAGTCTTGAATGAACCTCTTGAATTTGAAGGCTGCTCTCCATCTTACTGGCAGGGTGAGAGGTCCCAGTGACTTATTTGGCTGTGTAGCAATTTATCAGCTTTGGTTCAGCCACATTTGTCAGAGGAGTCTTTGGGGACCACCTTTCTTGTCTTCTTACCTTTTCCCAATTTGTCTTTCTCTAGTTTCTTTGTCTATCACAACTGTCTTGGGATTTTTGATCACATAAATTGGTGACCTGTTTCTTCGATTAACACTATATACACTTGTGTGTAAAGATACGTATGTATTTCTCTTTAACCCTAAAAGATGGGTAGATATTTCAGAGAGTCTCCAAACTGAAAGGACTTGTGGTAACACAATAACTAGTTACAAAGGGGATTCAACAGTTCACTGAAAGCTAATGGGTTAATAAAAATTCTACGTGATGAGTCGAATGTGCAGACTTGCTCTCCTATGTCCTAAGGCTTCATGAAGTCCTTGTGTAACACTAGTAATTATTTTTTTTTTAAAAAAGGGTCATGAGTCATAAAAAAAGCAATAAACTTTAGAAGAATATTATGCCTTATTGGTAATAACTTGGAAGTAGGATGGTTCTGAGGGGGGGTTTCAAGAGAAGGCCAAGTTTGCACCCGTGTGCTAAGTATGAACAAGTATTCCCTTGTATACCAATGAAATTGGCCAGGATGTTGCTGGTTGTTTCAAAATGAGTATAATTTCTGCCAAACCTTCTTTGGAAAGCAGAAAACTGCATGACTGATGATTAGGCAATTGTCTTTTTGCTTTGATAACATTTATACCAATGATTTGGAGCCCTTTGGTTATGTACTGCTCAAATGAAGTGTTAGAAGGCCAGCCTATATTTGACGTTCCTCTTGAAGACTTTCTGTCACTTTGAATTATTTGTATTTTTCACTGTTTTTCATTTGTTTAGTCTAATTATTCCATCATTCCATTCATTCTTCAATATTTATTGCCTCTAAATATAAAATGATGTAGGTATGGTTTCTACTTACAAGAAAATCACAGTTCATAAACAAAGAAGAGTGACATAAAGACACTCACTTTTTATACAATATGCTGAGTATATAATAATATATGTGTGAATAGGATGAATTTTAAACTAAGAGGAAGAGTAAATAAAGTGAATTCCAGGGATCAGGGAGCTCTGGAAAAGGTAAACTTTGAGATTAATTTTATAGACAAGAATTGGCCTGGTGAAATATGCCTAAGTATTTTTGTTCTAGGAGTTGGAGAGTATGTGGAAAAGGACAATTGGATAATCAAATCAGATGCCATGGTACAAGCATTAAATAACAAAGAAGATCTGTATATTAACTGAAGAAAATTTCATGAATTATCTACTAAATTTCAGGCACCATATGAGGCACTAAAAATTAAAATATATTTAATAATAAATTTAATATAATTTCTGAACAAGTCAGTTTCTGGGGTGAGACGGACAAGTAAACATACTGTAATAGAGCAGTTGGGTTGACGTACAGCAAATGATAAAATCAGGAGATGCTCCCGCTAAAATTCATCCATTTATAGCTACTGCTTTGCAACAGGGTGGAGAGCCGACTATATAAGAATCTTGAACCCTGCCTATATCCAATACTATGGTTCAGACACTGAGGTGTTATAGGGCAATGTGGAAGCAGGAAATAATATAAGATAAAGCTAAAAGGAAAGCAAGGGTCAGATCACAGACGTATGAAATAGTCAGCACTCCTAATTGGTAGGACTTGGTATTCAATGAGATGTGGCACTAAGAAAAAGTTGCAGTGAAAAATACCAATTCGGGTTTTCTAAAAAATATTTATTTATTTTTTGAGAGAGAGAGAGAGAGAGAGAGAGAGAGAGAGAGAAAGAGAAAACGAACAATTGGGGGAGGGGCAGAGAGAGACACACACACAGAATCTGAAGCAGGCTGTAGGCTCTGAGCTGTCAGCACAGAGCCCAGCACGGGACTCGAACTCATGGACAGCGAGATCATGACCTAAACCAAAGTTGGAGGCTTAACCGACTGAGCCACCCAGGTGCCCTGAAAAATGTCAATTTTTAAATTTGTTTTACTGAGAACATGATGGTGCCACCAGCTGAGAAAGGGAATGTATAATTAGGAGATAGTTTTTGGTAGGTATTTTTAAATATAGTGAATTTAAGATCTGAGGCTTTGCTGAGCAAGAATGAATTTGGCAGATACAACCCAACAGGAATCTGGATGTGGTTTTACCCAACCCATATTTGGGGAGGAATTTGGGCTGCAGAAAAACATCTAGAAGTTTTCAGCATATAATGACAGTTGGAAATAGGAGTGTGGATAATACTGTCCACTGAAAATTGTAACACGGAATTGTAAAAGTTAGAGTGATTAATGGGGCTTAGGACACAACTATTTGAGGGATACTAATAATAGGGAAATTAGTCATATTTTTCTTCCTTCCTTTCTATTCTATAGCCTATGAGATTCATTTTGCTTCTTGTAAATTCATTACTGGGTCAGAAAGTAGTTATAATAGTTCTGTGTGTGATGCTTGGAATCCAAAAGAGAAGAGGTTAAAGATATGGGGCTTATAGAAATGAAGAGAAGGCTAGTTTCTTCTCTAAGCTTTGCAAAAATGTCATTTCGATACTAGGTAAAACTAATTATGGACACACTCATGTACAAGTGCAGAAAGTCTCCTGTAAGATACAGTAGTATGTGAAACACGCACCGGTAAGTGGTAGATTTTCTGTCACATCTTCGTGTTCCTTTTGTGTGAGCTTGATTCCCAAGTTTTCCAGGACAGTGTCCAGGTTATTCACCTTGACTTTGCCTCCTTAGGAAACATACAGGAATGAAACATGAAAAAAAATGAGTTTAAAATATTAGAAATATATTTTTGAATGTGAATTGTTATCTGAATATATAGACTTTGTCATTATTACAATAAAAAACAAAAGAGAAAATGTACTTATGTGATTATTACTTTTCTGTATGAACTCCCATTTAACATGTCTAAGAGCATTAAATAATCAACAGAAAAATCAGAATTAGTAATTCTTCCTTTAAACCTTGAATAGAAGCCTGTATTATAAACAGCTCATGAAGGGATAGGCTACATGATTTGATTATAACCAATATTAGAGAGAATAGGAATGAGCTTTGATGATAGGACCTCATTAATTTATTAACTAGCTAATATTAAAACAGAGTGAAGATCATAAGGTAACCTTAAAAACAAGCAGAATCTTAGCACTTTTTTAGATAAAATTAATCATTTTAAAGTGAACACTTTAGTGGAATTTGGTACATAGTCACAATGTTGTACAGATATCACTTCTAGTTCCAAAACATTTTTCATCATCCCCAAAGGAGAGCCCATACATATTAAGTAGTCACTCCCTACTTCCCTCTCCACCCAGCCCCCCGCAACCCTAATCTACTTTTTGTTTCTATGGATTTGCCTTCGATCTTCCTTCATAACAAGTTTTCCTTACACAACTCCCTAAAAATTTGGTAATCCTTTTCTTCATAATTTGCTGTGTATGATTAGATTTTTTGGGTTGTGAGTATGGATTCCTAGAAAGATGTATTGAGACATTATAGCATAAAATATTATGATGATGAAAGTAACTAAGTAACTGGGGTGCCTAGGTGGCTCAGTCAGTTAAGCATCTGACTCTTGATTTCAGCTCAGGTCATGATCTCAGGGATGGTGAGTTCAAGCCCTGCGTCTGGCTCTGCACTGTCAGTGCAGGGCCTGCTTGGGATTCCCCTTCTCTCTCTTTCTCTCTGCACTCCCCCACTTACTATCTTTCTCTCTCAAAGTAAATAAATAAACTTAAAATAAAAGAAAGTAACTAAGTAATCTATACATAGGAAGCTAGACGGGACTCGCATCTAAATGATAAATGTGAACCTTGAAGATTTCAGATGTCTCTGCCTTTCTTATCAGGCTTTTAACCTACCCTTAGTGGATTTCACCCCATCCAACATTGCATTCTGAAATACGTTTCCAGCAGCTAGAGGAAAAGGAACAATTCATGTCAGAAGGGAAATGGTATGAACATTCACTTACTTACAACTTCAGTAAAACAACTGTAATTGAGTGGGAAATGTGTTCTGTCTCGGTATTAAATTTAAAAAGAAGTTATGGAAAAGAAAACTGTCTCAGTGTGACAAATATATGTATTTTCTGGCAAGTAGGCGACTGACAGCTGAGGGAAACACTATTATGTTGGAACAATCACACATCTTTCCTTTTTCGGTTGACTTCCCCTTTTATTTCTTTTCCTAGTCCCCTCCAGTTTCCTTCCTTTTCTTCCTTAGGATATAGGCTGATCAACTACCTGACACTCAGATGGCAAAGCTATGGCTGAAGGGTTTGGTAAACTGCAGACTAAATCCAAATGACAATGCCTTTTCCTAATCAATTTCAGGATTTTTCAGAAAGCCCTCGACAGGTAAAAATTTTAAATTGTTCACACGGGCCACAAAACCAAGTTCCCTGGAAAGTCTTTGTGGCTTCTGTATAGCTCACCATCCATTGGCAGAGTTTCCTGCAGCTTTTTAAGCTCCTCAGCTGTGAGCTCGATCCCCATGCTTCCCAGAACTTTCTCCAGATCACTGACATGAACTGACATTTTTCCTTTGAAAATACAAGAACATTAATGTCTGAGAATAATCATTCCATGAAATGGTGAAAAATTCATTCTCATTATAATGCATCCCCCCCATCTGAGGAAATGGAAGGGGAAAAGGAAACACGTTTACACAGAATTATGGGGAAGTCACATAATAGAACATAACCCCTTAGTGTTTACAAAAGGAAGGTCTTTTATTTCTGGGAACAAGTCTGCCCTGCTGAGAACAAATTTGTTTTACAATTGGCCAGCAAATTAAGATACTAGATGGAAAACATATAAATTCAGCTATCATTTATTGTATTTGTTCTTGTCTCTGAATAATGTGGCTTTTTTCTACATAATGACAATAATTTGATCCTGTCAAAGCTTTACAGTGTAACTGGAATAAGTGTACAATGCACAATATAATGATTCCACAACTCTAGACATTAATCGGTGCTCATGATAACAAATGAACTCTTAATCCCATCAACTTATTTCACTCATCCCCTCACCGCCTCCCTTCTGGCAACAATGTGGTCTCTATAGTTAAGAGTCTAGTTTTTTTTTTTGGCTTGTGTTTCTGTTTTGTTTTGTTTTGTTTTTTTAAATTTTTTTTTAATGTTTATTCATTTGTGTAGAAAGAGAGAAATACAAAGCGTGAGTGGGGGAGGGGCAGAGAAAGAGAGGGAGACACAGAAGCTGAAGCAGCTCCAGGCTCAGAGCTGTCAGCACAGAGCCCAATGAGGGGCTCAAACTCATGAACCATGAGATCATGACCTGAGTCGAAGTCGGATGCTTAATTGACTGAGCCACCCAGGCGCCCCATTCGTTTGTTTCTTAAATTCCACATGAGTGAAATCAAACGGCATTTGTCTTTTTCTGACTGATTTATTTCACTTAGCATTGTACCCTCTAGATCTACTTAAAAGTAATTTCTTATTGAAAGATTGAGCGACATTGGCAAAAACAGCTGAGCAGTGAGTGGGTTGCTTCATGAAACTATCCTTCCACCGAAACACTAAATGAGTGAGAAAGAACTACCAGAATCAGTTGATTCTGGAACTGATTAGAACTGATTAGAACTCTGGAAAAGAGTCCAAGTTTGGTACATCAACCAAGTGAAAGCAGAATTGAGAAAAAGGTGACTTATAGTAAGAGAGCTTTGTGGCATTTTGACCCCCTTCCCCAAACTGTTTTTGATCATCCATCCCTGTGAGCAAAATATTTTCCAGGACAAAAGTGACAGTCTCTTATTTACCTGTAAAAGGTTTCATTCCATCCATATGCGTTCTCATTTCAACCTTCCCATGAACTGTAAGAAAATGGAAATCAAATACACAGTGGTATTCACGGAGAAATGCAAAACAGGAAGCACAATGGCATTCATTGGCTACTGAATTTTATCCCCCACCTATCCCAAGGAGCACAAAAGGACATGGAAAATAATCATTCTACTTGTTACAAAGGTGCCTGTTTTAACAACTGCTTTCATCCATTGTCATATGGCAAAACTCTAAAGGTGTGAGATTCAAAAGTCACCTTTTCTCATCAGACTTTATTTTTAGCTTTAGACTTTGGAAAACCAAAGATGATTTGGGCCACACCAGGGAAAACAAAATTTAAAACTGGGATCTTATTCACCACTGTTTCAACTGGACTTTTGAAATTATCTCTTTCTTTACTGAGATTCTAATTACTATTTCCTTTCATGTTCACTGACCCAGGCAGACCAGTTTACTCTTGATTTGCATGACGTATGATTTGCTTGAGGGCAATATTCATTTTGAGCTTAACTTCCCAACTCTAATGATGTGCATAGTTTTCATAGTAGACACCCAATTGAATTTCATACAAATTAATATTTAAAAAGACATTAATATGTTAAAGAACAGAAATATCTCACAAATAGATGATTTTTGAGATCTATATTTTGCCAAGAAAGAAAAACGACCTAAAAAACTGTCACTGTTGGTAAGTTACTTGAAAAATTCCTGATTTTAGATTGTAAGTAATAAATTATAGTATACAATATCTAAAAACCCCTATACGGTGGAAAATTTACAAATGAAGGTCCTGGATAACTCAAAAATATTTACTGAAGTATTAGAAGTACGCAGTGACTCTTAGCAGAAGCTGTGTGACACTTACATGTACACAATAACAAGTATTAGAACAGGGAGCAGGATAAATATACATGTATTCATTGGTTGCTAAATCTAGGCTAACGAGAATCTTCCTTGTTTTTCTTCTGGATCTTTTGAGGCAGAATACTCCAAAAGTTATTTCTGTAGTAAAACCATTTAGTGAGGTCAGGAAAGCATGAAGATACATGTCAGTTTTATGGGGCCACTGGAAATTCTCAGAAACAAAGATGATAACACCTATTGGGTGTAAAACTTGCTATTTAACTTGGGTCCTACTTCAACTGAATCTTGCCCTCTCCAGTAAATTCATATCTCCGTCCTGACAGACACAGTATGAGAAAAGCTTTGCCCTAAATGGGGTCTTTCTGTCCCAAATGATATAATTGGGGCTCTATGCTTGAGCCTTAATCTTTCACAAAACTTCTTTTTAAGCTCAATACTGATGGTAACTCTTCAGATGAGCAGATCACCAATAAGCAATAACTTAAAAATTTTAACTCTGGGGGTGCCTGGGTGGCTCGGTCGGTTACGCATCTGACTTCAGTTCAGGTCATAATCTCACGGTTCATGAGTTCAAGCCTGCATCAGGCTTGCTGCTGTCAGCACAGAGCCCACTTTGGATCCTCTGTCCACCCCCCTCTTTGTCCCAGCCCCCGCTTACGCTCTCTTCGTGTCTTTCAAAATAAATAAATTAACTTTAAAAAAATTCTAACTCTGACTTAAAGAAAAAAGGATTAATCATTCCACATGTCCATTTTATTTCATGTGTACTTTTTAATCTCACAATGATTTTCATTATGTTGGTTGATCTGAAATTATTATTTTAAAATAAGGAACAGAAATCAATGGCAATACCAGAGGATAGTTTCAAATAATAGCTATATTTCCACCCATAATTCTGCTTTTTTTAGCAATATTAAAAAAAATTCCACCATAATCTCAAATAGACAAAAAATAGTTTTCTATTATGAAAGCTGATTGTTCCATATCTAGTCTCATTCATGGATACACCATTGCAAGCAAAGAAAACAAGACAATGAAGACCACTTGCATGGTCCTTCTTGTATACTACTAGTGGTAAAAATTAGAGAATAAATTAAATGAATTAACAAAAATATTTTTAAGGGTACAGTGCTTATCTTACACAATGATGTGAATAAATGCGCCTTAATAAGATGAGCAAGTATTGATTCATCTAAGGTTATATGATAGTTAAGGAATGTTCCAGACAGATACTTCTTAGCCCTACTATAACGTTCTCAGGCTGATATTTAACATTTGCTTATTTAGCTTGAGAATTCTTTTAGCCCCAATTCAGAATGTACTAAACTTTAGACTTTGTCTCTAGCCCATCAAGGGAGATTAGAGCTTTGGGAACAGTCAGTCCTTGAACCATGGAATCCAGCTCAGAATGAGGGGATGTAAGCAGAGGCATAGGTGGGGGCCACTGAGCATTCAGGCATTCCACACATTCAGGCCTGAGTGGTTACTGTTCCTTTTCCCCTCAAGGGTATCTGGAAAACTTGGTCCTATTCCTTTGGTGCAGGAAATAGGTCCTACACTTCATATTCCTCCTTTATCACGCTTTTTTTTTTCTTTTAAGAGAGAGAGAGTGAGCGCGCGTGTGCACGAGAGAGACAGAGAGAGAGAGAGAGAGAGAGAGAGAGAGAGAGAGAGAGAGAGACAGTCCAAAGCAGGCCACACTCTGCACAGAGTTGGATGCAGGGCTCGATCCCACATCCCTGGGACCATGACATGGGCCGAAATCAAGAGTTGGACGCTCAACAGACTGAACCACCCAAACGCCCTTATTCTGGCTTTCTACATGTCCTTGAAAATGGTGAGGCGAAGACAGAAATGCTATTTTAATAACCTCCCACTTAGGGGTACCTGGCTGGCTCAGGTGGTAAAGCATGCAACTCTTGATCTCAGGTTGTGAACTGAGCTCCACCCTGGGCCTAGAGCTTACTTAAAAGAAATTAAAAATAATTTCCCACTTTGGGCTCTGCTCTCTTTTCTCTATAATTTTTAAAAATTTTTTCTGTGTTAAAGCTTCTTCTATTTAATGCACCCCACTCCCTTCCCTCCACAGCAGGGTCTCTCTCTAATTTTGTTCAGTTCTAATAGTGGCCTTGGCCTTGGCCATACTCCAAGTGGAAATGAAGTTATTGAAAATGTCAAGGGGCAAAACATGTTTACTTTCAGTCTGAGTCATCTTTCATGTTTTCCGTCTTCTTAATGCCAAAGTAGAGTTTTCAGAGATTCTTTTATAGAAGCTCAGATTAACCAATTCTAACCAATTCAAACATATCTTAAATACTCACCGTCAGCTGGTAGATCACGTGTCAGATCATTAATTTCCTCTTCTGAAAGGTTCATCCCCATAGTTTGCAAAGGAGAATCCATTTTATCGACATCAATAATCTCTCCTTGTGAAAAAGTAAAGAATATGGGGAAAACTCACTGATTCCAAAATGTGACCACTCGCATTACTCACAGTGCATTAATGATTATCAGTCTCATGAGGAAAACAAGATGTAATATAGTCTATTCACATATATCAAGGGGGTCAATAAGGATGTTAGACTTCGAATAGAAATCTTCCAGGTGAATGAGCAATTTTCAAATCTTTCACAGCAAATGGTAAAATCAAACTGTGGCTGACAATGAGGGTTTTTTTTTTTTTTTTTTCCTGAACTCCCAGATTAGATGCCTCAACTCCCGACAAAAATCTATAATCAAGTTCTGTTTCCATTTATGTGGAGGACGATGTTATTCAGACCAACCTTCCTCTGGAAACTGAAATCTTGAATAAAATGTAAAAAGCATCTCCTCAAAAGTACTAAAGAGCTGATAAGAGAGTAAGTTACTAGTGCAAAGTCTCATCAAAAGTAGGAACCTAGGGAGGTAAGCAGAGCCCTGTTACTGTTTCTGTTCTAATGATACTTGCTCCATCTGGCTTTGAACTGTCATGTTGATGACCTCATGGAGTGTGGGTGATTCTGTCCAAGTGCCCAGCAGCAGCAAAGGCAAGTATTCCTTAGGAACATGCTTCCATCCTTAGCCTCAAAGGTTTCTTTCTATAATTTTCCAAGGAAAATAGCTCACGCTCAAAAGAACCAAACACAGAACGAAACAAGTTACCTGAGAGACAATAAGCAGAAATAACGGGCAGCAGCAACATGCTCATAAAAACTTTAGATTTAGAAGTTATCAGGCACAAATTACAAAACTATTGTGCTTCCTATGTGTAAAGCAATGGAAAACAAGCTAAAAGTATCTGCATCTGCAGGAGATAGGAAACAATACAAAATGACCCAGGATAGCCGAAAAAGAGAAAAAAAAATGTTTAGAAATGAAAAGAAGGGGGAAAGAGGAGGAAGGAGGGAGGAAGGAAACAAGACAGCTGTATGGGAACATGAAGGGGACCTTGAACCACGTGGAACTCATCCTCTACCCACTAGTGAATCTAGGGCTGTGGGAAAGTCCTTTGGGACAATCCTCGGTTTAGTGCCAAGTAGAGGTGGTGTGTCTTTCCCGAGCTTCCTAGTGGGCAGCTCACGGTGTCTACGGGGCACTCTTACTGGTGCACACCGTGCATATGGCATTGTCTGCACCCATGGAGGCCGGAGCTACAGCCAAGTGGGTACATCACCACGTGGTTAAATCTTGACTCACAATAACGCGGATCTGTATTGAATGTGGAAGATTTCGATGTTAAAGTTGAAAGGCTAGTCAGTATTTCTATACCACAGAAAACAAGAAATAAGGGTGCATGATATGCTTTCATATTTCTTCATTATGTTGGGATTTATTTTTTTATTTTTTTTAATTTTTTTTTTTTAACGTTTATTTATTTTTGAGACAGAGAGAGACAGAGCATGAATGGGGGAGGGTCAGAGAGAGGGAGACACAGAATTGAAACAGGCTCCGGGCTCTGAGCTGTCAGCACAGGGGCCCGATGCGGGGCTCGAACTCACGGACCGCGAGATCGTGACCTGAGCCGAAGTCGGCGCTCAACCGACTGAGCCACCCAGGCGCCCCTATGTTGGGATTTAAACTTGGCACAACAGTAAACACGTACATGTGATAAGTCCTCTCATAATATAAGTGGTTTTCAAACCCTAAGAAATCAATCTTCTCACCAGGAAATATGTCACACAGCAAGTGGAAAATGAAAGAAAAAAAACCAAGACAAATACACTCCTACTAAAAGTCACACAAAAAAGATGTTTCTATAAAGAACAGCCAGAACTGGGCGGGGTGGACAAGGGAGCGTGTGTGTGTGCGTGTGTGTGTGTGCGTACAAGGGCTGAGGAGTGAGGGGTTAGATCTACTCATAGCAAAAGATTATAAAGCTGTTATACTCAACACAATTTAGAGCATGAATAAGCAGACCAATAGAACAGAATGGAAATTCTCAAAATAGACAAGTGCACGTGGAAATCAAGTATATAGTTAGGATGGCATCTCAAATTCAAGGATGTGGTGACAGACTTTTAAATAAATGATTTGGGACAACTGTAGAGCCGTTTTCAAAAAGATAAACTAGATCTGTATTTCCCGATGGAATGCAATGTGAAATAAACGGTATTACTTATGAAGTATTCTTGTGAAAAAATGTTGAAGATGAAAATAACTAAGCCATCAGAGCTGACTCCTGGTTTATGAGGAATACGGACAACAGAGAAACAAGAGAGATGAGAAAACAGACAAAAACGGGTAAATTTAGTATATGGGAAATTTTTCTTTTTTTAGTATATAGAAATGCTACAAGACAATTGGCAACCCAGTTTCTTAAAAAAAAATCAGTGCCTAAAAAGAAAAGACGAAGAAGGTAGAGGAATAGCTGTAGAGTACATGAGATTTAAGTGTCATAATAGATGCAGTGTGTAAAGCTTGTTTGGTTCTTTATTTGAATAAGCTCACTGTAAAAAATATTTTAAAGAAGGGAAATTTAAAAATAAGCTGTATAATGGTATTGCAGTCATGTAAAAAAATCCATACTTTTAAGAAGATGTATACTGAAGTATATAAGGACTAAATGAAAATTTGCTTTGAAATATTTCAGTCAGAAATATAAAAAATAAATCAGAGGGGAGCCTGGGTGGCTCAGTCAGTTGAGCATTGGACTTCGGCTCAGGTCAGGATCTCGCGGTTTGTGAATTCAAGCCCCACGTCAGGCTCTGTGCTGACAGCTCAGAGCCTGGAGCCTGCTTTGGATTCTGTGTCTGCTTCTCTCTGCCCCTTCCCCGCTCATGCTCTGTCTCTGTCTGTCTCTCAAAAATGAATAAACGTTAAAATTTAAAAAATAAATAAATAAATAAGAAGCAAGTGAGATGAATCTTCATAACTGTTGAATCTAGGTTCATTCTATTATTCTTTATTCTTTATCATTCATTATATTATTCTTCCTACTTTGTATACATTTGGAAATGCTCATTATAGCCAAAAGGCAGAAAGAACCCAGATGCCCATCAAAGGATGAGTGAATAAACAAAACATATACACATACAACAGAATGTGTTATTAGGCAACAAAAAGGAATGAAATTGTATACCCATGTTCACAGAACATATTCACAATCACTAAAATGTGGAACCAACTCAAGTATCCACTGATGGATGAATGAACATATATACATATAGTAGAATATTATTCAGTCTTAAGAAGGAAGGAAATTTTGACATATGTTACAACCTGGATGAAACATGAGGACATTAGGGTAAGTAAAATAAACTAGTCACGAAAATAGACACTGCATGATTCCACTTATATAAAGTATTTAGATTAGTCAAAACCATACAGACAGAAAGTAGAATGGTGCTTGTCAGGGGCTCGTGGTAGGGGAGAATGGGAAGTGTTTGTTTAATGGATATAGAGGTTTTTTTTTTTTTAATTTTTTTTAACGTTTATTGATTTTTGAGACAGAGAGAGACAAAGCATGAACAGGGGAGGGGCAGAGAGAGAGGGAGACACAGAATCTGAAACAGGCTCCAGGCTCTGAGCTGTCAGCACAAAGCCCGACGCGGGGCTCGAACTCACGGACCGTGAGATCATGACCTGAGCCGAAGTCGGACGCCTAACTGACCAAGCCACCCAGGCATCCCTAATGGATACAGAGTTTTAATTTTACAAAATGAAAAGAATTCTGGAGACGGATGGTGGTAGTCATTGCACAAAAAATGTGAAGGTGCTTAATAACACTGAACTGGACACTTAAAAATGGTTAAGGTAATAAACTTTATGTTATGTGCCTTTTACCACCATAAATAAATTGGAAAAAAGGAAGAATCGAATATTGATACATGCTACAATATAGATGAACCTGAAACCATCATACTAAGTGAAAGAAGCTAATCATAAAGACTACATACTATCCCACTTATATGAAATGTCCAGAATAGGTAAATCTATAGGGACAGAAAATAGATTAGTAAGTTGCCTAGGGCTTGTAGGGTGGTGGGGAGAGAATAAAAGGGTGATAGCTAAAGGATATAGGGTTTCCTTTTGGGGTGTTCTGGGTATTCACAAAGTCCTTTGATAAAGCTACTAACTATAATGAAATTGTAATTAGTCCCAATAAAGTAAATGATAACCCAAAAAGGGACATTCAGTGACTCAGACTAGAAGGACATGGGGTAGAATGGGGAGATGACAAAGAAGAAATTGGAAGAAAATAAGAAGAGAAGTTTCGGTCTCTATCTCTGTATTGTCTATGAAACCACCTTTTTACCATGTCATTGAGAATTGAAGAGACTGCAATAGGTTACAAGGTTCCTTGAGCGGAGCACGTGGGTAGCTCAGTCACTTAAGCATCTGACTCGATTTTGGCTCAGGTCATGATCTCAGGGTTGTGGGATCGAGCTCCACGTTAGGCTGTGGGCTGACAGTGTGGAACCTGCTTGGGGTTCTCTCCCTCCCTCTTTCTCTGCCCCTCCCCCGCATGCTCGGTCTCTCTCTATCCAAATAAATAAATACAAAATAAATAAACAAGCTTCCCTCAGAATACAAGTTCCCAAACACAAACAAAATAGCAGTACTTCTTATAATGTCAGAAGACAATTGATTCTGTGTGGGATAACCAGGAGAGCGTCTCGGTACCAAAGAACAGTTGGTATAAGATTACTACAAAGGGTTTATTCAAGTACAAAAGTCAGCAAATATTTGAGGCATCTGTTAATATTGTACTATCACTCGCTAGGATTGCCATTCTTTTTATTTGTTGCTCTCATTTGGGGAAGAAACTCCTTTCATTTATTCTATTCATTAATCAAATATTTATTACATAGCGAATATGTAAAAGATACTTTGCTGGGTCGGGGGAGAAAGATTTACAATGAAGGATCAGGCAGGGTCTCTGACAAAAGAAGCTCACGTTTTATAAAAGGCAAGAGTGGTACTCATTTGTAATACAACTAGTTAAGTCAGAGTGAGGTGAGGAAAGGTCTCTCAGTGTTTTAGCTTATATTACTAGGGTAATAACGATAGTACCACAATTGTAAAAGAGTATAAAAACAGAGTTTTCTCAGCTACTGGAAGAGCCACTGGCATCTTCCTGAGGAATAATTCTTCATTGTGTTGAAAAGCCCGATGAATTGCACAGCACTGAGTATCCTTGACGCTCAGGGAATATGATGCTAAGAGCATCCACTTTTACAATCACTTGGTGACAACAGTTTGTAACAACCAGATATTCCCCCAACATATTTCTAAAAGCCCCATGTAGCTGCTTTGGTCAAATACCACAATGAAAACTATGAATTCAGTTTCTGACAAAATCTATGATGTCTGAAGGACAGTCATAGAAATGTCCTACGCAGCACCTGGGTGGCTCGGTTGGTTAAGTGTCTGACTCTTGATCTCAGCTCAGGTCATGATCTCATGGTTCGTGGAATTCAGTCCTGCGTTGGGCTCTGTGCTGACAGTGCAGAGCCTGCTTGGGATTCTCTCTCTCTCCTCGCTCTCTGACCCTCCCCCACTCTCTCTGTCTCTGTCTCTCAAAATAAACTTTAAAAAGAAAGAAGTGTCCTATAAAACTTATAACACACAATATTTGAGTGAGAAAATTGATCTGAAGATATAAATCTAAATATTTTGAGGATATAGGGATGATGGGAGAAAGGAAGTTTTTTCAGAGAGTGTTAAATGAAACAATGAACTACAAACAGAACTTCATTCTGCTCCCTGGAGTTTATAAAAATGAAGAAATAGGACTTTTACATTAGGAATTAATCCCTCCTTAAGATCTGCAAATATCTTCTGAGTGCTTTAGAAATTCTGGTATGCATGTTCACAAGCGCTAACTCCCTTCAAAGACACAGTTATTTCTAAAATCCTCACCATTAAGTAGCAGGTTTTCTGTCAGTTTTTTCTGTTCCTTTCCTGGGGGCTTAATCCTCATTTCCCCCAGAATGCTGTCCAAGTTACTCACATTAACCTTCCCACCTTAGGAAAGCAATAGGGATGGGAAATAAGAAAAATGGAATGTTTCCACAATATTAAAAATGCATTCGTTTCTGTGTATTATTAACTTAATCAGCCCGTGCTAATGATATGAAAAAAGAGAGAAAGTGTAATTTATGTCTTCATATTATCATTTAACATTTTAAATAGTAGTACCAAGACTCATTTGACTTTTCTAATTATCTGGAAAAATTTAATAGGATGGGTAAAACCAGAACCTGTCTCCTTTCACCTTATCTTGGGACAACTTGAGACAGCAAAAGGTGCTAAGGTATATTTTAGCACCTTAGGGCTATTAGACCACAGATCTCATTGCTGCAGACAAGAACAGGAGCCATTCTCATTTTCCTGAACTCCCAGGTCACTTCCACTGAACAATTGCCAGTCCTTCACTTCAGTGTCTGCGGTATAGACCTAGATTTGATTTTCCAATTTAAGATTTTTTTTCATCTTATTTCCATGCTCCCTGTCCCCCTGACTCTTCTCTGGCCTTTTGTGGCCTGTGGAAACCTCAGCATTACTTATGATTCACAGTGAAAGAAGTTGTTGATATAATAAACTTAATATAAGTTTTTAGGATAGCATTCATTTCTATTTAGAGATGTGTTCTGTGAGTTTTTAAAATGTCTTCTTAGTGCCAAATTAGTGGCTTTCGAGAGTCTTTCCATCACTTCATACGCCCAAGACTTCCCAAGTGGTTCAATGCTATATTAAATGCTCAGCATTAATTTGTAGATTCTGTCTCATATTTTTAGGTTCCTTTTCTGTAAGATTCAACCTCATGTTTTCCAGAACAGTGATTGTTGTTATATCAACATGATTGTTGATATCAATCATCCTCACCCCTAGGAAACTGAAAGAAATAACACCAAAATGTAGTCACTCTTAAATGTGACCAAAACTATTAACTCGTGTATAATATACAGTTACAAGTTCTAGCACAAAAAACATAGCTAAATACATTGTTCAAATATTTAAAATATGTTCAATAATAGAGTTAGAGTAAAATATCTTCCTTTGGTCAGTCCATAGAGCAGAAAGCTTTAAAGGTAATCGGTGAGCTTCTCAGTGAAATACACCAGTGGGGATAACAAATTTCATCCTTCCATCCAATAAGCATGATTTTTTTGTTGATGATACCCAGAGAAAAATTTCTTTTTCTGAGTAAATTTCCTTAACCATTACTAATTTTTTTGTTTATTATAATCACTTTTCAGACTAGACTTATGTTCTTCTTTGCCACAAATTGTAAACTTTTCAATAAATTATGGAACTCTATCCCCCAGGATAGAACATACATTGTCTGCAAAAGCACGGGCGGATTAAAAGAAGCATAAATATCTTATCAAAATATCTGAAAAGTGGCAAGTATCAAAATTTAACATCTTATGTATATTTTCATCTTTAAAGGCCTTCATTGCACAGCAAAGGAAACCATCAACAAAACAAAAAGGCAACTACTGAATGGGAGAAGATATTTGCAAATGATATATCCAGTAAGGGGTTAAAATCCAAAATATGCAAAGAACTCATACGACTGAACACCGAAAAATGACAAATAATCCAATTTAAAAATGGGCAGAGCACATGAATAGACTTTTCCAAAGAAGACATGTAGATGGCCCACAGACACATGAAAAGATGCTCAGTATCACTAATCATCAGGAAAATGCAAATCAAAACCCAATGAGATATCACTTCACACCAATCAGAATGGGTAGTATCAAAAAGATAAATAATAAGTCTTGGTGAAGGTGAGGAGAAAAGGGAGCCCTTGTGCACTATTGGTGGGAATGTAAATTGGTGCAGCCACTCTGGAAAATAGTAGGGAGGTTCCTCCAAAAACTAAAAATAGAAGTACCATGTGGTCTAGTAATTCCACTTCTGGGTATTTACAAGAAACAAATGGAAACGCTAATTTGGCAAGATACTATGCCATTTTGTTTGCTGCAGCATTACTTACAATAGCCAAGATGGGGAAGCAACCTAGGTGTCCATTAACAGATGAATGGATATAAAGAAGATGTGGTGCACATACACATAATGGAATACTACTCGGCCGTAAAAAAGAATGAAATCTTGCCATTAATGACAACATGGATGGACCTGGAGGCTATTATGATAAATGAAGTAAGTGAGACAGAGAAATACAAATATCGTATGATTTTGCTTACTTGTGGAATCTAAAAAGTAAAACAAACAAACAACAGACTCATAAATAGAGAGAACAGGTGGTTGCCAAAGTAGAGGTGGGTGGGGGATTAGGTGAAATAGAAGATTAAGAGGTGCAAACTTCTAGTTATAAAGAAAATAAGTCAGAGGGATGAAAAGTATAGCATAGGGAACAGAGTCAATAATGTAATAACTATGACCACAGAAGGCAACTACACTTCCCATGGTGTTTCATAATGTGTGTAATTGTTGAATCACTATGTTGTACACACGAAACTAATGTTATATGTCAGTTATCCTTTGGTTTAGAATAAATTAATGAAAAAGGCCTCCGTGCCAACCATCAGCCTATCCTGACAGATGTATCAGCTTTAAGAAGCATACAAATCAAAATCTCACCAAAATTCGTTATTAAGCAACAGAGAAGCCATCATTTCACAAAGTCAGATTTTACATTTCCATACAGTACAAATATACTCTCAATAATTTTTAAAAATATATGAAATGGAGAAAATAAGGCCACTCTTCATTCATTGGCACCTAAGGCAGTTATTGCTGGCCCTCTAACAGGCAGAACCCCTCCCATCCATTTATTCTTTGTAATTTCTCATTTATTTCCATTTCATACTTTTCAATGCCTTCCTTTTCCTCTTCTCATTTTAAAATTTCAGAATCACAGTGTATTCAAGAATAATAGCCAGGATTTCTCAACCATGGTCGCAGGATTTCTGACTAAAGCCACCTCATTCCCAACTAAGAATGAGATGACACCGTTGGTATTTCTTCGTAAGAGAAAACAGTCATTACCTTGTAAAAGATTTTTTTGGACAATCTTTTTCACTTAGATATGAAATAGAATTATTAGAGAAATTCTCACCATCGACTGGCAGATTGTTCACCAACTCTCCCTGTTTCTTATCTTTGAGTTCTATCCCCATGTTTCCTGGAACTTTTTTCATGTCATTGACCTCAACCTCTCCTTCAAAGCAAAAGAAGGGAGACTTCTGGTATTATTGTGAATGATGTCGTGATTCCACACAATTAAAAAAAAAAAATTGCCTTTGTAGCATTACAGCTAACTGCTGAATGAAAAGAGACCCAGCCTAAAAAAATAGGCCTTTGGGCCTACAGAGAAGGTTTCTCGTTATTTCTAGCATAATCTCTGAATGATAGGCAGGGCAACAGGGCATGCGATTTGAGTATAAACTTTGCAGTACATTAGAATGATACAGATTGCTGATCTAAATAGTTTTATCAGCACCTTTATTGCTTTGAGATCGCCTCTAACTTTACCAAAACTTTCCTTCACTTTTTACTGTGTTAAACTGGAATTTAGCTTTCCGCCATAAAAGAAGGTATGCTAATTATTGGCAGAGATTTCAGATAATGACTTGGGAAACAACAAAGAGCACTGAAGTTTTATTGCTAAGAGTTCTGATAATCTATTATCTAACTGTAGGCATTTATACATAAACATTTTTATAAGATGTGTAAGACAGATTTTAAAAGTCCATGCAATCATGATGTGGAAAGAGCATTATATTGTAATTTAGTGGAAATAATTTGGTTCTTAGATTTCTAGTAGCATCTTACTCTTAGTTGTTATTCTATTACCTGTTTTGGCTTTTATTCCACCCATTCCATCCATTAAGATACCAACATCAAAGTTCCCATTAGTTGTTAAAAAAAAAAAAAAAAAAAAAGACTTAGTTGGGATCCAGAAAATGATAGAGCTTTAGAATGAAAACATAAAGTACCCATACTGTAAAAAAACTTAAGGCAGAGTCCAGTATTTCCACTATTTTATTTGAGTCCATTTTTAATTTTTAATTTCAGGCTTTCTGGGGTTCAATTTGTATTTGCAAAATGGACTCGGAGTCTAGGAAAAACATTTTATGATGCCACACTAGTTCATAAACTCTACAGGACAGTTCATGCTCTCTGTGTTCATCTTTGTTCTGGCAGGGACAAGACTCATGCAGGTACCAAGAGTAAAAGAAGTAAAGGCCATAATTCTCATCTCATGTCTTTTACTAACATACTTTCTCCTCTTCTTTCTAATCACTGCGTCCATTTCAGTATGGCTGCTGACTAATTATTACTCTACCACTGCAGTAATTGCTATTAGTTCTTTATGACTCCAAACAATTATTATTTTTTCTTATTCTTTTCTGCTCTTTTCAGTTGATTCATCTTTCCATACTCATGGATTATTCATTTATCAATTCATACATAAAGGGAGACAGATATAAAGCCTCACTCCAAGGAACCACCAAACAGACCAAATAATGACAGTTCTTTGGCAATAAGGCTTTGAAAGAGCTCCAGTTCCCCTCTGCTCCCTCCAGTGGTTTCCAGGCTACTAGTTTTCACTGCAAATAGAAAATGTTATTTTTCAAGGCTATTATGGAGCTGTGAGACAGAGGATGGGAATAGGGCAAATTAAAATATCACAAAGCTCACTATTCTTACTGAGATTCAGTCTTTTTTCTCTTAAATCCTCCCCAGATTGCAGCAAACCTTTGGTTAATTTCCAGTTCTGAAAATGTTAATTTTGACAATTTTTGCCAGTTTGCTCATTGCTCTTATGGAGGAGAGAGTTTTTCGGTGGCTCCTATTCTGCCTTTTATCTGACATCGACAAGTGAGTTTCTGAAGCTAAAAATAACCTCTGGCAATTGTTGATAGTCCCACTTCATTATTTTTTCCAGATGTCCCAGGGAAACTTAAAAGCATAAAGAAAATAAGCAAATAAAAAACTAACTACATGTTTTTCATTGGTACACAGTAGTACTTGAAAATTAAGGAATGATTTAATAAAAATATCTTTTGGGGAAAAAAAAACTCACCCTATCAGAAGGGTATAAAACCCATGGCAAAGACATAACTAAATAGTATATGAATCAAGTGAAAAAAAATATTTTTCCAGGTAAGAGGCAGTATTCAGTAAAATGTTTCTAGGTGATATTGCTTGACCTCAGTGGATTGTGCTCAGCTAAATATATTCTTTTTTGGTTTATTTAAAGTGGGGATTACTTTGTGATACATCACACTTCAATCCTTATATTTTATTTAATACATACAATACTGACCTTGAATCGTGAAGTCTGGTCCAAGGATATGATGATCCATACCTACATAGAAGTAGCAAAAATGTCATTCATATTGGCTGAAACCAAAGCCCTTGTTCCTGTGAAAACTACTAACCTGACTGAGGCCCCAGCAACATTCTCAGCCTCTACTAGAATACTAAGAATTGTGATACACTAGACATTACGTTCCTTGGGTCAAGGACTATGTCTGTATTTCGTGGTCACTGTATTTCTGGCACTGAGCAGAATACATGATATATAGTGCTCAGTAAATGTTTGTTAAATAAACGAATAAGTATCAACTTTAGATTAATATATTGAGAGAAAAAATAATTCTTATTTCAGCTACATAAGTCCTATAAAAAATGTCAGCTGCAAAACCCAAATTTTCATGAAGGCATAATGATATCTAAATCATTCACCATCAACTGGTACATCTGAAGCATCTGAAGCAACTGGTACATCATTAAGTTCCTCAGCTGTAAGTCTGATTGCCATGTTTTCAAGAATAGAGTCAAGGTCATGGTCATCATCTTGCAACCCAACAAAAGAGAAAGATATGAGGACATTAAAATAAAAATCAAAATATAATATAAATTCCTAATGTATGGTGGTATCAATTTCATCATAAAAAAAGAGGCTAAGGACATTTAAATTTTTAAAGAGAAATACTAATGGACTAAAATTATCTATTCATTTATACCCAAAATATCCTACACTGAAGATAAGCTTACATAACACAATACATCAGAATAAGGCTGAGACACCACTCAGGTTAATTTTAGCAGCAAAACTGCAAACATAATAGTTTTTTTTATATAAACATTTATACAAGGAGATTCAGTTTGGTCACTGTATTTCAAGATATACTATCTTAAATTTTTATAGCTGGGCCTAAATTTTATTATTTCCACATCAAAAATCTAGGTAAACCTAAATATTTAGAACACCTTTTAAAAACAAGACAAAATTATTTAATCAGTATGAACATATGTGTGTATTAAAACTAATCGTGGAAATATATATGAGAATGGCAGGGGGCAATATTTAATAAGAAAAAAAGCAAAACACAAGAGTCTCAATCTGACATCTTTATTTGAATCTCACTCACCTTTTACATCTGCACAATTCAGCAAACTAGTCTTATATATTCTTCTACTAGCTGTAGCTGCAAGAAACACATAATTTAGGTCATAGAGAAAACATCTAGACATGCTAAAACAATATCAAATATCCAAGTTCAGAAATATACAGCATAAAATAATTTGCTCCTAAAATTTACCTAGTATCTTCTAGAAATAATAAAACAAAAAATGTAAACGAAATTCTTAATATGGTAAATCAATTCTTTAGCACCTGAGACAATTATTAATATTTACCAGGCCAAAGAAAAAACACTTCCTTATGTTGTATTTTTTCTGAGTCCACATTTTACCCCCTCTACTAGTAAGTATAGTTCTACATCTCTCCTCGTCCTCCTCTCCAACCCAAGGCATCTCAATGGAAGGAAAAATAACTATCAATATTCCTTAGTCCAAATGGCAAGACTGATGATTGATGAGCCTCTTGATTTAGACATATTTTTAAATGGTAATTTATGTGTTCCTAAATATTAAAAATAATTACCTTTAGAATTATGGATATTTTTAACTCTAACTTCTAAGTGATCTAGAATAAACATGGAGATTTGGATTATAAAAAAATTGTAGGCTATAATTCTAATTCCCTCAAGATTCTACCTGATACTTGCAATGGCTGAACAACTCCCTGGATGACTATATTAACTCTCTTGAAGACTATTCTGATATTTGAAATGCCCACCATTAATTGGAAGTAATTTCTTTAGCTCCGAATGCTCTGGTGAGGACTCTATCCCCGTATTTTGCAAGACATTTTCCAGGTCACTGAGGTCAACTTCTCCTCCTGCAGAACAAAAGAAGTAGAGAAAGATGACATTTTAAAAAATAGCATAATTTCCAATTATTAAAGAGAAATAAAGCATAATGATACCTGCTAAAAAATAAGCAGTCAGTTACAGACACAAAATGAACAGTGTTTCTTTAACACTGGTAAAAGAGATGCTCCCATAATAATGGTTATAAAGTAATATTTCACAATTGAATAAGGTTCATATAATTTAAAAATTATTAGAATAATAAAGATGATCGGTACAAATAACTTAACATAGGGTATGGAAATTAAGCTAGAAATCAATAGCAAAAGCTACTAGGAAACTCCCCTAACTTTGGAAACTAAAGAATGCCTCTCTAAATAAATCATGTGTCAAAAAAATAAACCATACTGGAAGTTAGAATATTTTGAATTGAGTAAAAATAATAATATTACATATTAAAACTTGTAGGATATGGTAAGGTCGTGCTGAGGGAAATTCACAGCCTTAAATGCATGTAATAGAAAAGATGAAAAGATCAATAACCCAAGGTTCTATCTTAAAAAGTTAGGAAAGAACAGCAAATTAAACCCCTCAAAAGGAGAAGAAAAGTTCTAAGGACAAAAGCAGAAACTACTGAAATGAAAAGCAAACTTTAAATAAAATCAATACAACCAAATGTTGGGTTTTGGAAAGACCAACAAAAGTGATACATACCTGCACTAAGACTGACAAAGGAAAAAAAGAGAGAAAGCACAAAGAATAAATATTTCTAATGACAAAAAGGACATTACTAAGAATAGCCAAGAAGAGTTTAAAGAAGTAAATAAAATTGGGAGGATTTATGCTTCAGATATCAAGACATATTAAATCTACATTAAAATAGTAGGTATACTGGTGCAAGGACCAGCAAATAGAACAAAGAACAAAAAGAATAAAAAGTCCAGATATAGCAACACATTTATTATCTTTCATTTATGAAAAAGCTAGCCTTACATTAAAGTAGGGAAAGGATCACCTTGTCAATAAATGGTGAATATCCATTTAGAAGAAAAAGGGACCCTTATCCCACATCATATAGAAAAATCAATTAAGTGGATTATAGATCTAAATGTGAAAGGAAAATAATAAAGCTCCCAGAAGTTAAATAGGAGACGTTTTCATGACCGCGGTGTATGGAAGGATTTCTTCAACAGGCTCCCAAACATTCTAACTATAAAAGAAAAAAGGTTGACTAATTCAACTACGTGTCAAAGAGAAACTTTTGTTCATCAGAAGATAAAATACAAGAGGAGACACCACACGGCACTGCCAATGCCCCTGCGGAGAAGCTGAGATCACCACCGAATTTGAAATATTTAAAGTGGATACAAAATTGTTTCAGTAATGCAGACAATTAAGTGCGTTGCTGTGGGTGACGGTGCTGTTGGTAAAACGTGTCTCCTGATATCCTACACAACAAACACATTTCTGAATATGTACCGACTCTTGGTGACAACTATGCAGTCACCATTATGATCGATAGGGGGCCATACGCTCTTGGACTTTCTGATACTGCGGGGCAAGAGGACTATGACAGATTACAACTGCCAAGTTATTCTACAAACGTATTTCAACGTATTTACGAATACATTTCTACAAATGTATTCCAGTCTGTTATTCAGTGATCTCTGCCTCCTCACTCGAAAATGTGAAGGAAATGTGGGTGCCTGAGATAACTTACCACTGTCCCAAGACTTTCTTGCTTGTTGGGACCCAAATTGATCTTAAAGATGACTCCTCTACGATTGAGAAACCAAGAACAAAGAGAAGTCTATCCCTCCGGAGACTGCTGAAATGATGTGAAAAGCTGGCCCATGACCTGAAGGTGGTCAAATATGTGGCGGGTTCTGCACTCACAGAAAGGCCTAAAGAATGTATGTGACGAGGCAATATTGGCTGGCCTGGAGCCTCCAGAACCAAAGGAGAGCTGCTGCTATGAACAACTCTCCAGAGTCCTTTCTGCACTGCTGGTGTCAGCATTGTACTAAAAGCAATGTTAAACTAAAGATGAAAAATTAAAATTCATTTCTGCAATAATGACAAGTGCCTTGCACCTACAAACATGCACTTGTGTGAGACAAGGCCCATAGGTATGATTCCCTTCCCCTTCTCAATATGAGTTAATTCAGTAATTGTGTATTGTCAGAAAGTGATTAGTACTAGGTTTTTATCTTGTTGTTTCAAAAATATTTTTTTTGTTGTTTAAAAGCAAGGCATGCTTGTGATGACTCTGTAATCGACGAATTTGGGTTGTTAAAGCTACTCCCAGGCTCCATCCACTCTCGAGTTGCAAATATTTATGTACCCAACATGAAAGCAGCCAAATACATAAAGCAACTATTAATAGATATGTAAAGGAAGAAATTGATAGCAATGAACTAACAGTAAAGGACTTTAACATCCCACTTATACCAAATATATAAAGCAACTATTATTCTGGAGAATAATCTGGGAAATCCAGGTTTTTTCTTTTACCTTTATTGGGGGGGGGGGGAGGAGAGAGTATGTGGGGCATTTGTTTTTATTTAGTCATGTTTTTTAAATTCATTAGCCACTGGACAGCTCTTAGAGGGAAGAGGATGGACTGACTCCACATTCCATTTCCTAGATCAAGTTTAGAACACTTGTCCCCCACCTGGTACTCTTAGGAAGGAGTATAGTAAACGCCTCATTTAATAACATACTCATAGTTAAAAGTTGCCTTTTCTCTCCACCCATGAGTAGGTCCAGTACTTGATGAAATTCCTGAAAGTAGGGAGAACCTGTCTGGCCCCTCCTCTTTTCTAGGATGTACTCTATACGTGACTGTGACTTTCAGGGAAATTTGATTGCCATATGCTATTTTTTTGACATTACTTTCTAACTTCTTTCACTGATAAATGAAGAAAAGTGTTTTGGGGGGTAT